>NW_008360310.1:2673665-2696261 GCF_000622305.1 Nannospalax galili
TTTTGTTTTGTTTTTATATTTTATTTATTATTTTTATTTTATGTGTATGAGTGTATTGCCTGGATGTATGTGAGTGCACCTGTGTGTCTTCCCATCTCTGTGCTTTTTATATCCTTTTCTTGCCTTATTGCATTAGCTGAGACGTCTAGGGCCATTTGAATAGGACTGATAAGAACAGAGATCATTAGCTTGTTCCAGATCTTAAGTGAAAAGCCAACCTGCCTGCCTTTTTTCCACCATCAAGTATGATGTTAACTCTAGTGAATTTTAAATTTAATTACATGTATGGGAGGGGTATGTACATGTGAATTTAGGTGCTCGTAGAAGTCAGAGGCTTTGGATCCCCAGGAGCTAAGCTAAGTTATAGGCAGTTGTGTACAACCCAACATGGCATGGTTGTTGGGCATTGAAGTCCTATCCTCTGGAAAAGCATTATGTGCTCTTAACCCTGAGCCATCTCTCCAGCCCAGCTCTAGTCGTTTTTGTTGCTGTTGTTGTGGGGTTTATTTTTTTAATATTTTATTTATTTTACATGTATGAGTATATTGCCTGCATGTATGTAAGTACACCCATGTTGGGCAGTGCCCTCGGAGGTCAGGAGAAGGCATTGGATCCACTGGAACTATTAGTCACCATGTTAGTGCTAGGATTTGAACCTGGGTCTTCTATAAGAGCAGCCAGTGCTGTTAATCAATGAGTCATCTTGCCAGCCCTATTTTTTTTTTTTATAGGTATGCTTTATCAGGTTGGAAATATCTCTTTCCATTCCTGGTATGATGAGAGTTGGTAGGGCTTATTTGTTTTTTATGTGTATGTATCTGTGCCTGTGTGAGTTTATGTACTCCATGTGCTTGCCGATGCTCTTAGAAGCCAAAAGAGGGACTCAGATCCCCAGGAACTGGAACTTCAGCCAGTTGTTAGCTGTCATGTGGGTGCCAGGAACTGAACCCAGGTCTTCCACAAGAGCAATAAATGCTTTTAACCATTGAGCCATCTTTCCATCCATATTTGTTTTTAAATCATGAATAGGTCCCTGCCTCTCTCTTCACTCCCTCCAAAAGACTGTCCCAGGATACTGCTAGGCACTCACACTGGCATGCTAATCTCAAAAATGCCTAATGCTCCTCTTTCTTCTGTCCAGAATCTCTTCTCCAGGCCTGTCTCCTGCTGTCTCTGGCTCCTTATTAAAATTCAGCTCAGAAGGCTTTCTTGAGGCCAGTTAATATTAAGAAGCTTCCAAGCCATTTTTGTCTTTTAGAGACAGTGTCTTTACTATGTAGCGCAGGCTGGCCTTGAATCCACAATCCTCCCGCCTCAGCCCCTACAAATGGTGGGATCTCAGGTATGTCCCACCACACTCAGCTTATTTTATAAGTGTTATATTCTGTCCTTCCTAGTCAAAGCAATGAGGGTCTGAGTTTGTGTTTTCCCTCATATTTACAGTGCTTAAAATTGGGCCCATTACTTTGTAGACATGCCATAGGTATTTACTGCACAAGTTAATAGAGGAAATCATAGCAATAACCATTACTCATATTTTATATCATTATATACAAAAAATAGAGCTTCATTTTCTATATTAGTTGTCAAATCCTTTCTACCAGTCTCTCTACCCATCACCAGTATCTTTCACTTACTTGATTTGTACAGCCTCAAAACTGGGTTTCTCTTTTAGATACAGATAAGCCAGAGGCATCTGACAGATTCAGATATCCAACAGAGACACTTGAAACAGAACAATGGTCAGATTTGCTTTTTCCTTCCACGTCGATGGGGGGAAAGGATCAGAGAGAGGCCAGAGCAAGAAGAGGCAGAAACTCTAAGATAAGATAAAGGCCTGGCCAAGATGGGGGTGAGGCAGGGAGTCTGACTAAGGGTTTATATGCTCAGAAGTCTGATACAGAATTTGTGGCATTGGTTAAAGATGGGTGGCAAAGAGAAAAAGATCTGCTTCCCAGAAACACTTAGGGGCATTGTTCAGTAGGTAAGCCTGCCTACCTGAGTTCAATTCCTGGGACCTACATGGTAAAAGGAGAGAACTAACTCAGGCAAGTTGCCTTCTGACCTCCACTCATATGCCATGGCACGTGCATCACAAACACACACACACACACACACACACACACACAAATAAATAAATGTAATTTTTTTTTATTTAAGGAGTGGAGTGTGGGGGTGCATACCTGTAATCCCAGCACCTAGGAGGCAGAGGCAGGCAGATCTGTAAGTTCAAGGCCAGCCAGGGCTACATAGTGAGACCCTGTCTCAAAACTCAGGGCTTGAAAGATGGCTCAGTTGTTAAGAGAATGTACTGCTCTTGCCAAGGATCTGAGTTTGGATCCCTGCACACATGTCAGGTGATTCACAACTGCCTATAACTCTGACTTTAAGGGATCTGACACCCTCTTCTGGCCTCCACAGGCGCCTGCACACATGAATGCAAGCCCATACTCAGACACATAAATACACAGTTAATTTTTAAAAATATTTATTTATTTTTATTTTATGTATATGTGTGTATTGCCTGCATGTAGGTAAGTGCACCTGTGCTGTGCAATGCCCGTGGAGGACAGAAGAGGCTGTCGGATCCCCTGGAACTGGAGTTATGGACAGTTGGTAGCTGCCATGTGGGTGCTGGGATTCAAACCCAGGTCTTCTGCAAGAACAGTCAGTGTTCTTAACCGCTGAGCCATCTCTCCAGCCCCGATGAATACACATTAAATTAAAAATAAAATCGTAAAACAACTTTTTAAGAAACACTTGGAAAGATAATAAATAGCCCAGTGCTACAAAATCCATTTTCCCCAGGCAGCTGAGATCAAAGCCAGTAGAGGTCAGGTCAACTATGGCCCCCTCTTATGAAATGACAGAGTCTCATATAGGTCAGGCTGTCCTTCAACTAAATATGTAGCTAGGGATGATCTTGAACTTCTGATCCTCTTGTCTCTAACTCTAGAGACAGGACAGATTACAGGCATGTACCACCACACACAGCTTATGCAGTGCTGAGGTGGAACTCAGTGTTTCATGTGTGCTAGGCAACCATTCTACCAACTGAGCCACATCCTTAGCCCCACACTAATACTAGGGCTTCTTCCACTCATCTCTGTCTTATTTCATGTGGACTAAATCATGGTCACAAGGTGCTTTAAGTTATTTCTTATGAAGTTCCCAGTTACCCTTGGAGGTAGCTGGAGTAGGTACTGTAATTCATATGTGACAAATTAAGGGGTAGCTACCACCCACACAAAACTGGGATTTGTAGCTTTGACTTTTCTGATTCCAAACTTCAAACCTCCCCTTTTCCCTGTGCATGAGCACGCACAGGCACAGATGTTGAAGAGTAATGGAACAATCATATAATTTACACTCCACAATCCAAGACAGAAATCAATTGGCAAATATTTATTAAGCCCTTATAACGTGCAGGACACTCTTTTCAGTGCTATGAGAAACACGATAGGAAACATATGGCTCTAGCCCCCACGGGATTCTGTTTATTTAAAGACATAAAACTAACCACGTAAAACAAATACTGCAGAATAGGAAATTTATCATTGAGTCAAATGTGTCTGTGTCTTTAGATGCAGTGGAGTTTGGGTGGAGGGTGATTTGGAACCACATGCCAATGTCAACCACAGGTGGTCTAATGGGTATGGACCCCAGCTTTCTGCCTCACACCCAGCTGGTCTTATTCCTGGCCTTGACCCTACATAGGATCAATCTGAGCCTGCCTTTGGAACCCAGAACACTGTCCTGTTAAGATCCTACTTTGAAAAAGACCTAAATCTCAAAATTTTTCTTAAAAAAAAAAGTTTTATCAATTTTGAGGCATAAGGGGTGAGATTATACAATTAATTCTTAAAAACCAATCACCCATAACTCCTTTCATCATGTTATTCTTTTTAAGGGGTAGGAGGGCTGTTTCCAAACAGGGTCTTGAGCCAGGTGTTTACTCCTAGCACTCAAGAAACAGAGGCAGGAGGATCTCTGTGAGTTCAAGGCCAGTTGGGTCTACATAAATAAGTTCCAGGCCAGTTGAGGCTACAGGGAGACCCTGTCTCAAAAACAAAACATAAAAAAACAGGGTCTCAAAAACAAACATACAAAACAGGGTCTTACTCTGCAACTCAGACTAGCCCAGTACTCACTATGTAGCCAAGACTGACCTTGAACTCATGGAGATCCTCCAGCCTCATCCTTCCTAATGCTAGAATTGCAGGCATCAACTACCACATCTGGCTGCATCCTGTTTTTGTTGTTGTTCTTAAGCAGGGTCTCACTATAATCCCTGGCTTGCCTGGAACTCACTGTGTAGACCAGGCTGGCCTTGAACTCGCAGCAATCTGCCTGCTTCTGCCTCCCAAGTACTGGGAGCCATCACATCAAGCCCTGTTGTCTGTTATTTTTAATAATGACCTGGAAAATCTCTTGTATTACATAATTCAGTTTTAATGTACGAACTTAAGGGACTGGGAACAAGAAGCATTTAAAGTAATTGCACAGCTAGATGTAGTGGTATATGCCTGTAATCTCAGCACTTGGGGAAGTGGAGACAGGAGGATGTTAAGTTCAAGGTCATCTCTACTTAGGGAGTTTAAGACTTTCCTGGGATACATGTGACCCTGACTCAAGGAAAAGAACAAATGAACAAAAGGGAGGGAGGAAGGGAAGGAAAATAGTTAAAATATAAAAATGGAAGCCATGGGGCTTCTCCTTTTTTCTTACAAACTGAACCCATTTACGTAGTTAAAATAGAAACAGGGTTTATCAAAGAATACTAAGTCCCTTGCTTTATCTTCAGGAAGGCCAGAGAATCTGTCTTGGAGGCTAACCAGCCAAGAGTGATGCCCAAGTTATATCATCTAGCTCTGCCAGTAGATCTTGGTGCTGTCTCTGCTCATTCTCCTGAGGTTGGCCATGGGATGCATCAACAACAATGTGCCGCAGCCATCCTTGGCAGCTAGATGTCTGTCTCTCTGCATCTTTGATATGAGGATTTCTGTACAGAGCCTCCTTTCTGGTGTTTACTTCCAAGCTGACATCTTACAGTGGTTTAACAGAGTCTGAGTCACATGCCCTGCCTTAGCTACAAGAGAAGCTAGAAAAGCAGGCCAGGGTGTCAGGAGTCATAATATAGAGAAGTCTCAAAGCATAAGCTAGGTGTTCAAATGACCAGGGAAGTCCTAAAATTGAAAGTTTTCCCCCACACCTAAGTCATTGAACACATCACACTGTAAAGTTTAAAATGCCTTCGGACAAGTTGGCTTTTTAAAATACATCAAAGGGACTGACAAATATGACTTCTGTGTTTAATGGGAGTTAAATTAGAGAGACAATGGTAGCCAAATTGACATCGGGGAATCCGACAATAAATGAGTTGATGTTGAGCTGGATGTTTGGTCCTCTCCATACACAAGCTGTCACCTGTCCACAGATACACTTGGTGTCACAGCAGATGTAGGAATGGCCACTGTGGCCCCCAAGACCATCCCACATTTGAGGTCTATCGTCTGACCCTCTCATCCTGATAGGCACAGAGCCTGAGAAGGGCAGGTTTCCTGGAAGGCTGACATGTGACATTCTTGGGCCTTTCTGAACCCTAGCTTCTTCCTCTATAAAGTGGAGATTCTGAACTGGAAAGTGCAAAACCTTTAATTGTGCCTAATAGATCCTGAGCATCACTTCAAAGTAGAGATCCTGAGTGGGATGTACAAAGCCTTTAGCTGGTACCTAATATACCTAATATACTTGTATTGTTTACAAGATCAAGTCTCCATGGAATAAGAACTTGTGGACTGGGGCTGGAGAGATGACTCAGCAATTAAGAGCACCAACTGCTCTTGCAGAGGACCTGGGTTTGATTCCCAGCACCCACATGGCAGCTAACAGCTGTTCCAGGGGACCAGTTCCAGGGGACCCAACACCCTCTTCTGACTGCCGCAGGCATTGCACAACATGAGTGCACCTACCTACATGCAGGAAATACCCTCATATACATAAAAAAATTAAAATTAAAAAAATTTTTTTAAACTGGACTAAAAATATGTAGCCCAAATGATTGGAACAGCAAACATGGGATCACAAGAGTGTGGGAAAAACTGATTTGTTCAAAATGGAAAGACAACCAGTCTGGTCTAGATAGATGACTGCAAAGTGAAATAGCAGGAGAAAGGCTGGGTGGGCAGGCAGGACTCAGGGGAAAGAAAGGGAATGGAATTCCAATAGCAACACCTAACACAGTGTGTGATGGTTAATACAGATTGTCAACTTGACAGGCTCTAGAACCACCTAGGAGACAAACTTCTGAGCATGCCTGCGAGGGAGTTTCTTGATTGGGTTAACTGATATGGGAAGATTCACCCTGACTAAAGCCAGTAGCATCCCATGGGCTGTTGTCTCAGATGGAATAAGAAGAAGCCAGCTGGGCACCAGCATTCGTCTCTCTCTGCTTCCTGGCTGTGACCAGCTGCCTCATGTTCCTGCTGCCATACCTTCCCACTATGATGGACTATACTCTTGAACTGTGAGCCAAAATACGCCCTTCCCACTTTAAGTTGTTTTTGTCAGGTATTTTGTCGAAAGGCATGCCTGTAAGCCTAGCATTCAGGAGGCAGAGACAAGTGGATCTCTGTGAGACTGAGGACAGCCTGGTCTACAGCTGGAGCTATGGGGAGCCTCTGCCTCAAAAAATAAAAAGTAAATAAATAAATAAATAAGATTTATTTATATGAGTGTATATGTGTGTGTGTTTGTGAGTATGTGTGTCTGTGCCTGTGTGTATGTGTATATGATATAGAATGTAAGTAGAAGTCAGAGGACAACTTGCAGGACTCTATGCCCTTCTTCCATCATGTAGGTCCTGGGGATCAAACTCAGGTTGACAGACTTAGTGGCAAGCACCTTTACTCACTGAACCATCTTACTGGCCCTTTATTTGCTTTTTTGGTCTTTTTGAGACAGGGTCTCCCTGTAGCTCCAGCTGTCCTGGAACTCACTATGTAGACCAGGCTGGCCTTGAACTCACAGAGATCCGCCTGCCTCTGCCTCCCGAGCGCTGGGATTAAAGACGTGCACCACCACGCCCGGCTATTTGCTTTTTAAACAGAGTGAGAAAGCCCTTTCTGAGAAAGACTAAAAATGTAAATTCCATAAAAGAAATGACCCACAGTAGAATCCCTAGTCTATCAAGTTGAAAAACAGCCTAGACAAAAATACACATGAAATACAAAGGTCTCGTTTCCTGGGGCTGGAGAAATGGCTTAGCAGTTAAGATAACTTAATGCCCTTGCAGAGGACTTGAATTTGGTTCCTAGCACCTATGTCAGGCAGCTCATAGACACCTGTAATTTCAGGTGATCTGATGTCTTCTGGATACAGCAGGTACTGCATGCACATAGTACACATAAACTCATGTGGGCACACACACATATACATAAATAAAAATAAATTGCCAAACATGGTGGTGCACACCATTTAAAAAATTTTTCATTTCCTGCATAAAGAGTTTCTTCAAGTTATGAAGGAAAATGCACCAACCTTTGGGTGAAAGACACGGAGTTCACAAGAGAAGAATAAAGAAGCAACTGGACTTGAGAAGAGGACTGACGTCGCCCACAGTGTTGAAACCATTGTTAGAGATGGGTATGGTGACTTGCACCTGTGACCCCAGTTTTCAAGAGGCTGAGGTAAAAAGATGTCATAAGTTTAAGGCTAGCCTAGGTTAGAGTGAGATTCTGTCTCAAGAAAATTCCAGTGCAAATGCAAATCAAACTATGTTGATATACCACCTGGTTTTTGTCTCCCCATTCACTGGGTAAAATCAAATAATAGAAACACACTTCACTGTGAGGTAAGAGGCCCTCTTCAAAGTGGGCAGACTCCCAGTATAGAACACCGCAAAGCCTCTCCTCTTGCTCTAGCCTCTGAGCTCCATGCACAGTAGACTTCCTAGGCATTTGGTGTCTTCGTTGAGTGTTGTACTAGAAAGACACATTGTTGGTGGGAGAACACAGTCTCCATGAAATAAGCTCTCCAGCTATGGAAGCGCACCTGCCCCCTGGTCCAGCAATCCCATTACTCATGTAGGTATGCATACACATGCAGTGTAAGGGTCCACACTGCAGAATCATTTGCCATAGGAAGACAAGGACCAACCCAGATTCGATCATTTGGGAACTAGTTTCGGAGTTCAGAACACATTCACCCAATGGGATTTCTTGGTTACCATATGAAAAACACAAGATGCTTTCTAAGCATTTAGATGGAATGGCCTGAGACACATAGTTATGTCAAAAGGAAGACACAGTACAATGTGCATAGAATGTCATGACTGGTAAGCCGGGCATGGTGGTGGTACATGCCTGTGGTCTCAGCATTCTAAGGATGAAGCAGGAGAACTACCATGAATTCAAAGGCAGCCTGGGCTGGCTTATACATTCTTTTATTATTATTTATTATAAATATTTTATTTATTATTTTATGTGTATGCATGTATTGCCTGCATGTAGGTAAGTACACCCATGTTGTGCAATGCCTGCGGAGGATAGAAGAGGCCGTTGGATCCCCTAGAACTGGAATTATAGACAGTTGTTAGCTGTCATGTGGATGCTGGGATTCAAACACAGGTCTTCTGCAAGAACAACCAGTGTTCTTAACCACTGAGCCATCTCTCCAGCCCCTATTATTATTTATTTTATATATATATATATGAGTGTATTGCCTGCATGTGTGTAAGTGCACCCATGTAGTGCTATGCCTCAGAGGTCAGAAGAAGGTGTCAGATCCCCTAGAACTGGAGCTATGGGCGGTTGTTAGCCACCATGTGGATGCTGGGAATCAAACCTTGTTCCTCTGCAAGATCAGCCAGGGCACTTAACAACTGAGCTATCTCTCCAGTCCCCCATTCTTTTTTAAAAAATGTTATTTTTATTTTATGTGTATGAGTGTATTGCCTGCATGTATGTAAGTATACCTATGTTCTGCGATGCTTGTGGAGGTCAGAAGAGGGTATCAGATCCCCTGGAACTGGAGTTACAGATGGTTGTTAGCCCCCATGTGGGTTCTGGGAATCAAACCAGGTCCTCCGCAAGAGCAATTAGTGCTCTTAATCACAGAGCCATCTCTCCAGCCCCAGTTTGTGCATTCTTGTACCAAGTACAAGTGTGTCTACTCAGCAAAAACTGAAGCTGAACTAAGAAAAAAGCTTTCTGATATGAAGATCCACGTCAATGACACTGAATTTAAAATGTATTCTTCAATGGTGTCCAGAAAACACTCCAGTCCAATTTCATCAGAATCTGTGCGTGGAAACCCAGGAGATCTCAATGTGCAACTAAAGATGAAAACCAGGGATCCAACTAGCATGACACTGAATGTTTGAACTCCTGTGCTTGGGAGCTCAGCCAAGCCTTGCCAGTCTCAGCATCTAAACCTGACTCGGGCTAGGTTGTGGCTCAGTTGGTAGAGTGCTTGCCTAGCATGCATGGAGCTCTGGGTTGGATCCCCAGCACTGCATAAATTGTATGTACTTGAGCATGAACAGAACTCAAGTACTCAGAAAGTGGCATCAGTTCAAGGTCATCTTTGGATACACAGAATTCAAAGACAACCTGGAAAACATGAGACCCAGCCTCAAAAAATCAAAATTGAGGGCTAGAGAGATGGCTCAGAGTTAAGAGCACTGGCCGCTCTTATAGAGGACCCAGATTCAGTTTACAGCACCCATATTACAGCTGACAACCATCCATAACTCCAGTTCTACAAGATTCTACACCCTCTTCTGGCATCCTTGGGCATTTCACACAAGGGATGTGCTTATATACATACAGGCAAAATACTCACAACACATAATTTAAAAAAAAATTTAAGTAAAATTGCCAGGTATGGTGGTATATGCCTTTAATCCTAGCACTCAGGAGACAGAGGCAGACAGATCTCTGTAAGTTTGAAGCCAGCCTGGTCCACATAGTGAGTTCCAGGATAGCCAAGGCTATGTGGTAAGACTTGTCTAAAAAAAAAAAAAAAATGTAAAAGTAAAAGCCAGGTATGGTGGCACACACACTCTGGAGCAGACAGGTGGATCTGTGAGTTCAAGGCCAGCCTGGTCTACATAGTGAGTTCCAGGACAGCTGGGGCTACAAATAACCAGCAAACCACCACCACCACCCCCCCGCCACCGCGCACCGGTTTGACCCTTTGCCAGTCTGATCTTTGTATCTCTTCCTGGCCCAGCAGCACAACTGGTCCTTATCTCTAGAGCTGCCCAGTTCCTACCCCCTACAGCAGGAGCTCCAAATTCTTATGAAGTTGCCAGAACCCTAAGCAGCCTAGCTAACCTCCTTCAACAGTGGGAAATGTGTCTCCTATAATTACGATGGTGATTGTCTCAGCAGGAGGGAGCCAGGGCCTGGTAGACTGATGGTGTCTCTCGGGGTGTGCCATACTCTACTGATGAATTCAGTCAGAACGGTTTCAGATGCAAGTAACAGAACACCCTCCCTTCAACAATAGGGAGATTTGTTGTTTCAGTTCAAAAGTTCCCTAGTGGTGGGCCTGGCACCAGGCCCAGTGCGTCAGGACTGTGGCCCAGCTTCTCTGAAGACCTCTTGGCTCTGCTTCATTCACTGAATCGGTGTCATCTTCAAACTGGTAGTGAGATGACTGTGATGCATCCGGGTTCTCTCCACAAATGAGATTCAGAGATAGAGAAAAGAGATGGCTCTCATTTTAGGTGTGTGGTGTGTGTGTGTGTGTGTGTGTGTGTGTGTGTGTGTTCAGGAGAGGGGAATTCACGCTTGGATGTTGGTTCCCAGACACTGTCCACTTAGCTTGTTTGTTTCTTTGATTGGTTCAATTAAGTTTGGTTTGGTTTGATTTGAGACAGGGTCTCATGGGCATGAAATTTGCGCAGTAAGCTAGACTAGCTGGCCACTGACCCAGGGCTCAGCCTGTCTCCACCTCCCCTGTGCTGAGATTGCAAGCACACACCACCACACTTACCTTTTTCTTTTTAGAAAGATTTTTTTCTTACTTTATGTATGTATGCCAAGTGTGTGCATGTGTCTGAGGCCAGAAAAGGGAGTCATATTCTCTGGAACTAGAGTTACAAGTGGCTGTGGATGCTGGGAACTGAACTTGGGTCCTCTGAAAGAGCAAGAAGTGCTGTAAACTGCTGAACCATCTCTCCAGCCCCCACCACCATTTCTATGCAGCACCTTGGGACTGAACTCAGGCCCACATGCTTGCGTGTGAAACATTTTACCAACTGGACTTTCTTCCCAGCCCTAGGGTTGTTTGTTTTAATTCTTGTTGTTTATTTTTAAGTGCTAGGGGGGGTCACACCTGCATTCTTACACATACTAGGCAAGCACTTTGCCACTAAACTACATCCTCAGCCCTTGTTCTTTTGAAGCAGGATGCAGCCTAGACTCCCTGCAAACTTGTGGATATTGCTTCTTCTACCTCCCAAGTGCTGGGATTAGTTCACAGGGCCCTGGGTCTTGTTCTTCCAAATTCAAAAGGAAAAGACATTTCCTGAGACCCCTCAGCAGCTTTCTTTCTCCTTAATCTCATTAGCCAACAGATGGCATAGGCATTCTTAAACCAGTTCCCTAGAAAGACAAATGGGATTACTGCAGCTGGCTCACATTAACTGGGTGAGAGTTGGCCCCTCAGGAGACACTGGACAACATCTAGAGACATTTTTGGTTGTTACAAGTGGAGCGTGGGATGCTAAACAGCCAGAAATACATACACAAAACCCCACAACAAGGAACAATTCAGCCTTGTGTTTCAGTAGTGTCAAGACTGAGACACATTGATTTATACTAATCGGAGCCGAGCCCCTCTCTAGAGCTGAGGACAAATAGGGTCACCCTCCTTTTAGTCATTGGATGGATGCCAAACAGTATCTGGTTTTGGAGGGCAAATGTGGTAGGCACAGCCATACCCACTCTGTTACTATCTCTCTCATGATAAACGTAAGCCTCTGCCTCCTGCGGAGTAACCCAGGTGGGCAGTTTTTAAATTGTTATCTAGCTCAATGTGATGGCTCATTCTTTGGAAGCTATGAGTCAGGAGGATGGCTATGAACTCAAACCAACTTGGGCTTGATGGTCACAGACCAGCCTGGGCTACAAAATGAGATCCTACCGCAACAAACAAACAAACAAACAAACAAACAAAAAAAGGAAGGAAAAGGAAAGGAAGGAAGGAAGGAAGGAAGGAAGGAAGGAAGGAAGGAAGGAAGGAAGGAAGGAAGGAAGGAAGGAAGGAAAGAGAAAGAAAAAATAAATTTCTGGTCTAAACACAACGCATCATATAAAAATGTTCTAGAAGTCTGTAAGGCTAATAATCTAAAGTTTATTTCTGTGGGATTAGAAGGCTATCACTCAAAATGGCTGTGGGACATTTACTTGTTGGTCAATCTGGAAATCTTATAAAATTACTTTCCGAGCTTTTCAGAGAGAGTGCATGGAATCACACTGGTAGGCTCTGAGCTGGGTGGAAAAACATGGACTTGGTTACTCCCATTTGCAGGATTGGTTGGCATCTCAATGATATGTAGGAGTTCATGGAGTCAAGATTAAAGTATTAACTTAAAAATCCAGAACAATACGTCCCTATTCTTTATTTTACTGAGACAGCTGTTTATACTATAGCTCTTTGGATTGGGGAAAAAATAAAGAAAAGCAAAACAGTAATTACAGAGGCCAGATTTTTTTGGGCAAAGATCAGGGTTGGCATGTCACCTTAGGAACTGAGGGTGGCTGTCTGTTTGTGATTGCAAAGCCTTTGCAAAAGACTTGGAGAGTCACTCAGACCTACAGTGCAGATGTGGATGACTGGCATCATCAGAATGTAGCTGTCCCCCAGGGGACATCAGCCCATTTATAAGCCAAAGTGACTGTTTCCAAGTTCTGATCTAATTTTTTTTTTTTGAGATAAGATCTCACGTAACCCAGACTAGCCTCAAACTTGCTATATAGTTTAACATGACTTTGAAATTCTGATCCTCCTGCCTCTACTCCCTAATGCTGGGATTACAGGCATGCAACACTACATCCAGCTTTACACAGTGCTGGGGATAGAACCTAGAGCTTCATTCATGTCAGGCAAGCACTCAAGCAGCTGAGCTACATCCTCAGTCCCTATTTTAAAATTCAGAGTAGGGTTAACACAATCTGTGCTTCATATTCCTATAGACTATGGTAATCATTAATTCTATTTATGGTAGGATGACAGTTGTGTCCTCTGTCCCCATTTTTCTTCATTTTATTTATTTTATATTATTATTATTATTATTATTATTATTATTATTATTATTATCATTTGAGACAGGGTCTCCTTGTAGCCCCAACCTGTCTGGAACTCACTATGTAGACTAGGTTGGCCTTGATCTCACAGAGATTCCCCAGCTTCTGCCTCCTAACTGCAGCTATATCCCTTTAAGATTACATGTACAAGGTTGGGCATGGTGGCACATGCCTGTAGTCCCAGCACTTGGGAGGCAGAGGCAGGCAGATCTCTGTGAGTTCAAGGCCAATCTGATCTACATAGTGAGTTCCAGGCCAGCTGGGGCTACAGGAAGACCCTATTTCAAAAGACCGAAAAAAACCCCAAAAGATTAAAAAAAGATTACATGTACAATGTGATTTCCAATGGCCAATGAAAAATTCAAGTGAGGAGCTAGAGAGATGGCTCAATGGTTAAAAACACTAAGTTTACAAAGAGTCTGCTCTTGCAGGGGACCCAGGTTTGGTTCCCAGCACCCACATGGTGGCTAACAACCTTCTGTAATTCCAGTTCCAGGGGATCTAATGCCCTCCTCTAGCCACGCATGAGTGCACTTACATACATGCCAGCAAAACATACACATAAAATAAAAATAAATAAATATTTTTTAAAAGAAAATTTCAAGTGACATCAAAGAGATGAACTTGACTATCACAGCAAGGCAGGCAACATAGGAGATAGTTCAGTACCATGGGACCCTACTTGATTTGAGTTATACACACACCCCTCTTGTAATAATGCACTTGGCAGCCTAGTTCTTTCATCTGCAAGTACTATACCCACACTCTTCTCCAAACAATGCTCCTTGCAACCTCAGAACTCCTGGACCTCTGCCTGCATCAGGCTACACATACTCCCATCTCTGAACAATGGTATTATTTGAATAAGAGGCCAAGAAGCTGGAAACACCAGGCCCAGACCCCAACCACAGCAGAAACAGAGACAAAGCCACTATCTGCTTGGATCAAAGCCACTTGAAGACTCTATGGAGCAGAGTTCCCATCAGTCTGAAAGGACAAGTCATAAGTAAGAAATTGCCTTTCAGTATTAAGCATTGTGATGGTGGGCTTGGGGGTCATTTGTTACTACAGCATAAACTACTTTATCCTGACTGATACAGTACTGGCAAGGCTGGCTCTCCTCCAGTCATCAGCTTCTTCATACAAAGCCTCCATACTTGCTGCAGCCTTGCTTATCTCCGTCTAGCTTCCTACTTCTCATATCATGGTCCAGCATCTGGAGTCTTACATTATTTTTAATTTAAAAAATTATTTACTTTTATTTTATGTGTATGAGTTTATGCCTGGATATATGTAAGTACACTTGTGTCGTGCCATGCCCATGGAGGACAAAAGAGGGCATCAGATCCCCTTGGAACTGGAGTTACAGATGGCTGTGAGTTGCCATGTGGGTGCTGGGATTCAAACCCAGGACCTCTGCAAGAGCAGTCAGTGTTCTTAACCACTGAGCCATCTTGCCAGCCCCATGGAGTCTTACATTTTGATGTTTAATTGTTTTCTGTTTTTCCGAGACAGGGTCTCATTCAACCCGGCCTACCTTCAAACATGACCCTGATCGTCCTCCCTCCACCTCCCAAGGGCTGAGATAATAAGTATGTGCCACCACACTTAGTTTTATGCAGTGTTGGGGATGAAACCCAGAGCTTCATGAATGCTAAGCTAAGCAAGCACTCTACCAACTAAGCTATAACCCCAGCCCTTTATGTTTTTGTTTCTTCTTTATTCTTATTGTTATTACCTATTATTATTATCATTATCATTATTTGTGTGTATGTATATGTACACACCATGAAATGTATGTGGAAGTCAAAGGACAAATTTCAGGAGTCATTTCTTTCCTTCTACCATGGGTTCCGAGGATCAAAATCAAGTCACCAGACTTGCTCAGCCAGCACTTTCACCACTGAGACATCTTGCCTGCCAACCTTGTTTAATTTTTAAAATACCCCAACATAAATGAACCCCTATTCTTGAATACATAGTACCCTCTTATCCATCAATGTAAGACCACTCTATTTGTTCTCTCTCTCCTTCTCTCTTCCTCCCTTTCTCTCTTATCCATTCTTGAATATATAGTACCCTCTTATCCATCAATGTAAGACCGCTCTATTTGTTCTCTCTCTCCTTCTCTCTTCCTCCCTTTCTCTCCCTCTCTCCTCTCTCTCCTTTCCCACTCTCCCTCTCTCTTTTCCTCCCTCTCCTTCTCTCTTTCTTTCTCAGACAGGTTTCATGTAGCCCAGGCTGGCTTCAGACTTACTGTGTAGCTGAGGATGACCTCGATGCCTCCACCGCCCAGGCGCTGAGAAGACGGGCATGTGCTACCATGCCCAGCTTATTGTTGATTTTCTTTCTTTCTTTTTGCACTTTGCTCCTGATACATGTACCCTCTTTCCTTCCCAGCATTGGTCAAAAGCCAGCATTCTGTTTGCTATAGGTCCTTAAATATACATGCATTCAAGCTCGTAAAAGGAGTTTTATATGCTTATGTTTTTAAATTACATAAATGATGTACGACTTACAAAAACAAACCTCTGAGGCCTGCCTGTGAGGTCTGACTGCTGCACCCCTCTGATGCTGTGGCTCAGATTCATGGCTCCAAATATAAAAATACTCACAATTCCCCTGGTTATTTGCACCAGCCTCAGTGAGTCTCCACTTCTTACAACCAAAATAATCCAAAGAACACACAACCTCACAGGGTGTCTGAGAGGCTCCAATGAAGGCAGGTTGTGGTTTCTAGACACCCATAGCCCCAGTACTGGAACCTGGAGGCAGGAACTCAAGCACAGACCATGGAGGAATGCTGCTTGCTGGCTTGCTCCCTGGCCTATGCTCAGCCTAATTTCTTATACAATCCAGGACCACCTGCCCTGGAGTGGCACCACACATAGTGAGCTGGGCCCTCCCACATTACTCAACAATTGACAGAATGTCCCACAGACATGGCCGTAGGCCAATCCAATGGAGGTAATTCCTTAATTGAGGTTCCCTCTATCCAGGTATGTCAAGTAGAGAACTGAAGCTATCCAGCACAGGTGGTTTCTCTGTAATCTCCACACAGGAACAGGAGAGACAGACACAGGGTGATCCCTGGGGCTTGCTGACCAGCCAGCTCAACCTACTTGGAGAGTTCCAGGGATTGAGAAATGACACCCAAAAGTTCTTTGGCCTCCATACATGCACACATACATATGCATGTGCACCCACACACACATACATCCACAAACGTGTACACACACAAATAACTTGTATTTTTTTATTTGCTTTGTTTTTGGTTATCATTTATTTATCTATTGAGATAGGGCTGCCCTGTAGCCCCAGCTGGCCTGGAACTCAATATGTAAACCAGGTTGGCCTCCATCTCACAGTGATCTGCCTGCTTATTCCTCCTGAGCGCTAGATTAAAGGTATGTGCCACCACGCCCAGTTTATCTATTTATTTTTGAGACAGGATTTCACTCTGTAATTCAGGCTGGTCTGGAACATACTATGTAGCTCAGGTCGACCTCAAACTTGCAGCAATCCTCCTGTGTCAGCCTCCCAAGTGCTGGTGCTATAGTCATGAGCCATCACACTAAACTCTGGATTCTTTTATTGTTTTTAAAAAACTTATATGTATGAGTGTTTTGCCAGTGTGTATGTATGTGTTCCACATGGATGCCTGTGCCCATGGATGCCAGGAGAGGGCACTGGATCCCCTGGAACTGGAGTTAGAGATGATTGTGAGCTGCCATGTGGGTGCTGGGAACCAAACACAAGTCCTCTGCAAGAGAAGCAAGTGCTTAACCATTGAACCATCTTCCCAGCCCCAGAAGCTGGATTCTTATCATACTGCTTATAACAAAACAAACCCCAGATGGAGCAAAGTTTGTATGCTTTACATTTAGAATTATTAGGAAAAAAAGATCATGAAAGGACTTTTGCAATGACTTCCAATTAGTTTTCCCAAACATGACAGAAACACAGATATGTTCCAAGAAAGGTGAACTGGGGCCTAGAGAAATGACTCAGTGGTTAAGAACACTGGCTGCTCTTGCAGAGGACCCAGGTTTGGCTCCCAGTGCCCACACGGTGGCTAACAACCATCTGTAACTCTAGTTCCAGGGGAGCCAGTGCCCTCTTCAGGCCTCTGCAGGCATCAAGGACACATATGGTATACATACATACATGTAGGCAAAATACTCATTCACATAAAAATTAAAAATAAATATTTTTTAAAAGAAAAGTGAACTTAGCTACATTAAAACTGTTTTAATTCCTCAAGACAAACCTACTATGAACACAGTTCCTTAAAATATGAATAACTTTTACCCATTAATAAGAAAAATACTATTGTTCCATTTGGGAAAAAATGGGTAAAAACATGAAATGTTCATAGAAAAAGAAACATAAATTCTCTAAACATAGAATTATATGCTTAGGGCTGGAGAGATGGCTCAGCGGTTAAGAACACTGGCTGTTCTTGCAGAAGACCCAGGTTCGAATCCCAGCACCCACATGGCAGCTAACAACTGTCCCTAACTCTGGTCCCAGGGGATCCAACAGCCTCTTCAGTCCTCTGCAGGCATTACACAACATGAGTGCACTTACCTACATGCAGGCAATACATGTATACACATAAAATAAAAATAGTAAATAAAAAAATTATATGCTTAATACTTTTAAAAAATATTTCATTTATTATTTTTATCTTATGTGTATGACTGAATTGCCTGCATGTATTTAAGTGCACCCATGTTGTACAATGCCCACAAAGGACGGAAGAGAGTGTCAAATGCCCTGGAACTGGAGTTGTCCACAAAAGACAGAAGAGAGTTGTCAAATGCCCTGGAACTGGAGTTGTTAGTTACTATGTGAGTGCTGGGAACTGAACCCAGGTCCTCTGCAAGAACAGCCAGTGTTAATCGCAGAGCCATCTCACCAGTCCCAACAATGTACTTTCAAGTCACAAAAAAACTATTGTAAGCTATATTGACAAAGATAGTATTCTTGTATATTTCTGTAGAGGGAAATGCAACAATTTATTAAATTAAAAATAGGGTCAACAAGACGGTTCTGCGGGTAAAAGTGCTTTCCTCCAAACCTGATGACCCATGTTCAATACCCAGGACCCACATAGTGGAAGGAAAGAACCAACTCTTGTAAATTGTCTTTTGGCCTCCACACACATGCTGTGGCACACTTGAACCACTCCCCCACATACACACACTCACAGACATACGTACACAAAATATAAACGTACATTTTTAATTAAAAATGAATATACTTTTTGATTTCTAAGAATTTTTCATAAATATACTTGAATCTGTGTAAATAGGCCCTAGAGGGGATCATACCACTGTGTTCTTGCTAAATGGATGTGCTGACAAACTGCCCACTAAATAGTTATGCTTACACCCATAGATTAGTGCTGCTCTCAACCTTGGCCAGAGAAGCTTCTCTCTGAAGTGGCCAGCAGCTAACCAGACACATAACTGGTCAAAGTGCTGAGAACAAGTGATTATTGAGTGTTCAGTCCTAAATGGGACATCTATATCAATACCTCCCCCCGGGGCTCAGGGAGCATTTTTAAGAGAGGGCAGAAAGAATGTTAAGAGCCAGAGGATGGGAAGGAGTGCTGTGAAAAGCTGTCTTTGGGACATGGCATGGCCACTGCACTCATGAACTTTGTGGCTATATTACCTGCTCAGGACCAAGGGGAGGACATGAAGATGGTAGGGGTCATGCTGGAGGAGTAGGAGGAAGAAGTTAGGGGTAGATATGATCAAGATACATTGTTTATAGGTATGAAATTGTCAAAGAATAAATAAAAGATATTCTATTAAGACATTTTGTTTTCTTGGTATAAATTATGATTTGTCCAAATAATATAATATCAAACAGTCTCAAAAAGACCAAAAAAAAAAAAAAGAATGTGGGCTGGAGAGATGGCTCAGCGGTTAAGAACACTGGTTGTTCTTGCAGAAGACCCGGGTTTGAATCCAAGCACCCACATGACAGCTAACAACTGTTGGTAACTACAGTCCCAGGGGATCCGACAGCCTCTTCTGTCCTCTGCAGGCATTATTGGTAACTACAGTCCCAGGGGATCCGACAGCCTCTTCTGTCCTCCGCAGGCATTGCACTACACGGGTGCACTCACCTACGTGTAGGCAATACACACATACACATAAAATAAAAATAATAAATAAAATTTTAAAGTTAGAGTATTTTTGGCTTGGATAAGGAACATATTGAGCTTCTTCCCTGACTCCCTGGCAGTCTGTTAGTGGGAGATCTCTGTCGCCCTCCCTTCACTTCCTCCGTTTCCGCCAACCTCCTTAAGACCAGATGTGCACGAGTGCATCTCCGTCCATGTTGGCCGGGCTGGTGTTCAGATCGGCAACACCTGTTGGAAGCTCTACTGCCTGTAACATGGCATCCAGGCTGACAGCCAGATGCCAAGTGACAAGACCATTGCGGGAGGAGACGACTCCTTCAACACCTTCTTCAGTGAGACAGGCGCTGGCAAGCATGTGCCCAGGGCGGTGTTTGTGGACCTGGAACCCGTGGTCATTGATGAAGTTCGTACTGACCACCAGCTCTTCCACCCTGAGCAGCTCATCACAGACAAGGAAGATGCTGCCAATAACTATGCCTGTGGGCACTACACCATTGGCAAGGGAATCATTGACCTTGTCTTGGACTGAATTCGCAAGCTGGCTGACCAGTGCACAGGTCTTCAGGGTTTCTTGGTTTTCCACAGCTTTGGTGGGGGAACTGGCTCTGGGTTCACCTCCCTGCTGATGGAACAGCTCTCTGTTGATTACAGAAAGAAGTCCAAGCTGGAGTTCTCCATCTACCCAGCCCCCCAGGTTTCCACCGCTGTCGTTGAGCCCTACAATTCCATCCTCAACACTCACACCACACTGGAACACTCTGATTGTGCCTTCATGGTAGACAATGAGGCCATCTACGACATCTGTTGTAGAAACCTTGATATCGAGTGCCCAACCTACACTAACCTTAACCACCTTATTAGCCAGATTGTATCTTCCATCACTGCTTCCCTGAGATTTGATGGAGCCCTGAATGTAGAGCCCAGACCAACCTGGTGCCCTACCCCCGAATCCACTTCCCTCTGGCCACATATGCCCAGTCATGTCTGCTGAGAAAGCCTACCACGAGCAGCTTACGTTTTGAGCCAGCCAACCAGATGGTGAAATGTGACCCTCGCCATAGAAAATACATGGCTTGCTGCCTGTTGTACCCTGGTGATGTGGTTCCCAAAGATATTAATGCTGCCATTGCCACCATCAAAACCAACCAGTTTGTGGATTGACGCCCCACTGGTTTCAAGGTCAGCATCAATTACCAGCCTCCCACTGTGGCACCTGGTGGAGACCTAGCCAAGGTACAGCGAGCTGTGTGCATACTGAGCAACACCACAGCCATTGCTGAGGCCTGGGCCCATCTCAACCACAAGTTTGATCTGATGTATGCCAAGCATGCCTTTGTGCACTGGTATGTGGGTGAGGGCATGGAGGAAGGGGAGTTCTCTGAGGCCGGTGAGGACATGGCTACCCTGGAGAAAATTATGAGGAGGTTGGTGTGGATTCTGTTGAAGGAGAGAATGAGGAAGGAGAATACTAATTTGCTCCTTTTAGCCCTGTAGCATGTCAAACTCTCAGAACTTCAACTTTAACATTAGCTGATAGGCATTGACAGGCAGGCATCAGTGTTTGCTGACTGGTTAGCTTCTCTGTGATCATGTCTATTTTTTCCATGTGAACCTGTAAGGTTTTTCCCTGATGTGTCAAAGTAAAAGCTTTAAGGAGAATAAAAATAAAAATGAAAAAAGAACATATTGGTCAGAGGACAGAACAATATAGAGATAGAGGTGGGAGAGGAGAAGAGCGGGAGGCAGAGACATGTCTGAGTACAGAGAAAGCCTCTGAAAGGTCAGGTGGAAGGGAAGTGTGGCAAGGATGCTTCACACTTCCTGTTTACCTTTCAAACTCATTGAATTTTATAGTATGTATAGATATAGGATAATAGAATTTGGGATAACAATAATTAATATACACACATAAAATGTTACCAGCACTTTTCCAGCAGTCACCCTGGTATCCATTGAAATAAAGTTTTAATTTGTGTTGACCACATATACATATCAAAAAAGCATTTTAAAAAAGGGAAGTTTTGATTAAGGCCAGCCTAGTGTACATATCAAGTTCCAGGCCAGTTGAGGCTACAGAGAGACCCTGCCTACAGAAAAAAAAAGGGGGAAGTTTTAAGAGGAAATAGAAAGCTCACAGAGAAAGGGGGCTGTTTCGTGGAGAATGCTTTTCTAAGCATTTGGTGATGAAGTAATGCTTGCCTCAGACCACGGGGCCATGAGAAATGGCTCACCCTAGCTCTTGGGAGCAAGCTGCACGAAGGAAGGAGTCTTCTGGTCGCAGAGGGGACAGGCTGATCCATAGGAACTGGACAGTGTCAGGAAGGCAGTAGGGGATTGCCAACCTACATGGTCAGAAAGACTAGGGCAAGGAGCCTGGATGCTTCAAGTCAAGGACCAGAGTCCTAAGACCCTCACGAACACAGGGGACAATAAGAAAGGGTGTCCTCGTGGGCATGGAGAAGGGAGAACACACCCTTCAAGAGGATAAAGAACACCAAGGTACGGAATAGGAGTATGCAGGGAAGAACGGCCAGTCTCTCTTACGTGTGCCTGGTGATTGTATCAACAGACAAGGTTCAGTTAGTATGCAAAGGTCAAGTTTACTATCAGTACAACTGTGGTGTATTAATGTTTAATTCCACTTAAAGAATCATCAGCACATGGTTCTGAGGGCTCTGACAGGCTTCTCAGAGATGCACTAGAGAACCCAGAGTTCTCTAACGTTCTTGGTGTCAGGATTAACATCCCCACCCAGCCCTGCAGGACCCCCCTTCCCCTTCTCCTTCTCCTGTAGCTATTCATCCATCCATTCATTTATTCATGCATCAAGAATATATTGAGTACTGCCAAGCACTGCATCCAGCTCCAAGACACAAAGGTTGACAGGTCAAGTACCATCCTTACCTTCATGGGGTTCATACTCAAAGGAAAAGCCAGGCATTAAAAAAGGAAACCCAAATAAATACTACCAAATATAATACATAGTTTAAGGGGAAAATGTGATGGGTGTCCTGGGAATGGAAGCCGACAGCACATTTATCTATCTATCTATCTATCTATCTATCTATCTATCTATCTATCTATCTATCATCTATCTATCTATCTATCATCTATCTATCT
>NW_008360310.1:2696709-2744139 GCF_000622305.1 Nannospalax galili
TATTGGTCTTTTTGAGACAGGGTCTCCCTGTAGCCCCAGCTGGCCTGGAACTCACTATGTAGACCAGGCTGGCCTTGAACTTACAGAGATCCACCTGCCTTAGACTCCCTAGTTCTGGGATTAGAGGAAGGCGTGTACCACCACATCCAGCAGAAGCACATTCTAGATTGAATGATCAGGTAAAGGGGCTGCCTGGAGGCACACCTCCAGGGGACACTGTATGGAAAACATAACATGCGCAAGACCCAGATGCTAGCAAGGCAGTGTGGGGGCCATGAAGCCTTCCAGGAGAGGGGACAGCATGATGAAAGACACCAAGACACAGAAGATCTTGGCAAGGACAAACCACAGTAAGAAGTACAGCGTGGGGGCCTGGGGAGGTGGCTCAATTGGTAAAGTGCTTGCCTTGCAAGTATGAGGACCTGAGTTCAAGCCATAGAACCCAGTAACAAAGCCAGACATGGTAGTGTGCACTTGTAATCTCAGCACTGGAAACTAGAGGAACCCTGGCACTCCCTGTTCAGCCAGCCTAGTCTAGCTGGTGAGTTCCAGACCAATGAGAGACTCTGCCTCAAGAAACTAAGGTAGGCGGGGCATGCTGCCACACATCTGTATGTATGTATGTGTTTATCTATTTATTGGTCTTTTTGAGACAGGGTCTCCCTGTAGCCCCAGATGGCCTGGAACTCATTATGTAGATCAGGCTGGCCATGGACTTACAGAGATCCACCTGCTTCCGCCTCCCAAGTGCTGGGGCTAAAGGCATGCGCCACCATGCCTGGCTGAAGCTGTTGTATTTAAAGACAAAGTTTTGCAGTCTCTCTTCTGCAGGACTCCACCACCTCCTCCTTTTCAGCAGTAGCTGAGGGTAAGTCTTCGTCTCTGACTATGCCAGTACAGACAGTGGGGGCCGGGAATGTGGTTTAGTTGGTAGAGTGCTGGTCTAGCATCCATAAAGTCTTCAGTGTGATACCAGTAACACATAAACTGACCATGGTAGTACATGCCTATTAATCCAAGAACTGGGAAGGTAGAAACAGGAAGATCAGAAGCTCAAGGTCCTCCTCAGCTACACAGCTAGTTCAAAGTCAAGCTGGGGTACCTGAGACCCTGTCTAAAAAATTATAAATAAATAAGTAAATATATGACAATATAGATGGTAAAACTAACTTTCTCCCCTTATCAGCAGATGTTTGGTGTCTGTGAAGTCCTCAGCTAGAGCACAATGCCTCTTTGTTCTCCTAAATGTGAGATATATTCTCTCCACTGCTCTACTTTGAATTCAAGGTCTACCTGTGTGTTAATTTAAAGACTTTTTAATCGTTCTAGGACACAATAACGTCACTCTATAAGATTTTGTGATGGCTAAGCTTGGTTGTCAACTTGACTAGATCTGGAATCACATAAGAGATGAGCCAATGGTTGCTCCTATGAAAAACTGTCTTGATCAGATGATTTGGAATAGGAAGACCCACCTTAAATGTCCTTCTGGTGGCAGCCCAGATAAAAGGACATTGAAGAAGGAAGTGCTGCTTTTAGCCTGCTTGCCTCCACTCTTGCTGGCAAGTTCCACCTGTCCTGTTGCTGTTGTACTCTTTCACTAATATTAGAATCAGCTTCAGGGCTGGGGAGATGACTCAGTGGTTAGGATCCATTACTGTTCTTCCAGAGGACCCAGGTTTGATTCCCAGCACCCATATGGTAGCTAGCAATCATTTGTAACCCCAGTTCCATGGGATCCAACACCATCTTCTGGCCTCTGTGGGCATTGCATGCATGTGGTACACTTACATATATGCAGGCAAAACACTCATACACCTAAAATAAAAATAATAAATAAAATAAATATTTTTTTTAAAAAAGAATCAGTTTCTTTGGGGTTCCAATGTACAGTGAAGACTGCCAGTTCTTCAGGAATCCTCGGGGCCTTCAGCACCAGATTGGGACTGTTGAGCCATCCAACCCTCATGGACTGAGCAACTACCAAATTCTCAGCCTTTCCAGTGTGAGACAGCTCTTGTTACACTTCCTGGACCATATCATGTGAGCTACTCGTTTTGTTCCTTTAGAGAACCCTAATACAGATTACAAGTGTGGGTTGGAAACAGAGATGAGGATACTGGGGGATGTGTAGGAATGCAGGAGCTGTTTATTCTTAGCTTTTTGATTTCTCTGAGTTCCAGTGTGTCCTGGACTTGCATCACCAGCAGGCCTCAAGGACTGAGACAGTTTACTAAGGGGAGGCCAACATATCATGTGGATCTGACTTTTACCCTGTTTGTTGATTTAGTTGTGCTTATGTATCCAATGCATACCCCCTGTACTGAGCTGAGGTTTTCCAAACACCACTTCACAATGGGCTGAGCACCATGATGTGCAGTTCATAGCCAGTTGTCTTTGGTGTAGCAATGATTCCTGTCTCCATCAGTCACAGTTATGGAACCATTGCTGTTTTCACTCAGCATACATAGCTGATCCACTACAGCAAGATGCAACCTCTACTTAAAGCCTCTAGCTAAGAGTGGGTCCTCCTTTAGGGTTTTGTTTTAAAGGAGGTACAGTTCCTGGTCATATGTTCAAGGTTTTTATTACAGTTCATTGTCACTTGAAGTTTTCAGAGTATAAATACTCAGTGCATTGAGATACAGAGTAACTGGGGTTATGGCCTAGAAGAATCCTCAAGATGCAGAAGTTTAAGGGCTAGAGAAATGATTTAGCAGTTCAGGGTGCTTGCTACTCTTGCAGAGGACCTGAGTTCAGTTCCCCACATCTGGTAGCTCATAACTGCCCGTTACTCCAGTTCTAGGTGATCCAACACCCTGTTCTGACTTCCATAAGCATTACACTTACATGTACATACACAGACACATATATAAATATAAAAATAAATAAATAAAAAGATGTTAAAGTTTACTGTATTTGAATGCCTCATAGAATCTTGCATGGAGGTGTATTGGATTTTCAACTTTACAACTTCATTCTGGAAAATTCTAAACACATTTTTCTCAAAATGAGAAAATCTTTAGGACAGTTTCTATAGAAACTTCTTTATATAGTTCTTTATTATGAATTCAAGTAAGTAGAACGAATCCAAATTAAAAGTAGAACTTTTAATTTTTGTTTGTTTTAAAATTTTACATTTATGTATTTATTTGCTTGTTTAGTATGTGTAGGGGGCAACACACGTGTGGTAGTCAGAGCACACTCTTGGTGGCAGTCAGTTCTCTTCTTCCAACATGTGGGTTCCAGGGATGGAACTCAGGTCTCAGGGCATCTAGAACAAGCACCTTTACCTGATAAGCCATCTCACCAGCTCCATTTTTTAAAAATTTTGAGATAGGTTCTCATGTAGCCCAGGCTGACCTTGAATTTGCTTATGTAGTCAAGGATGACCTTGAGCTCTTGATCCTCCTGCCTCCACTTCCCTAGTGCTAGGATTATAAGTGTGAGCCACCACACTTGGCTGTGACCCATTTTTCCAACACTTCAAGCTATGAAGGCATCTGAGAGCTCTGAGGCAGGAAGAATCCAAACAGCATGAAGACCTGCTCAGTGAATCAGGCTCATTGAACCAGATTTGTACAGACAAGCAGCTCTTCCCCTTAGGGTAGAAGTTCAGGTCCAAGTGATCAGATCTGTGAGACACTTCAAAGAATGCCAGTGTGATGGAAGACTTGACCTTTCAGAGCAATTGGAAAAGTCGCAAATGAAAAATGAGTTGCAGGGAGAATAACTGAGTGGAAGAAATTACCGTGCCTCTTGCCTATGGTGGTCAAAGTGTTGTCATGTTAGGAGATGGTTCTCTCTCTCTCTCTCTCTCTCTCTCTCTCTCTCTCTCTCTCTCTCTCTCTCTCTCTCTCTTTCTGATTTTGTTTTGTTTTCTCATACTTGTGGATTTTGTTTTGTTTTCTCATACTTGGGTTCAGAGAACCACCTGCCTTTATTGCAGGCCACCTGTCAAGGATGTCTGTATAGGAAACTGCTGTGGAAAATGCAGATGGTGTTTTCCTTCAGTGCAGAGAGCAGGCACTGTCTCCTGTCAGGGCAAAACTAAGATGGGCTTATTGAATATTATAGAAGTTTTGAGGTGGCTGGAGATATGGCTCAGCAGTTAAGCTCTCCAGCTGCTCTGGGAGAGGACCTGCGTTCAGTTTCCAGCACCCACATGGCAGCTAACAGCCATCCTTAACTAGAGTTCCAGGGGATCTGACACCCTCTTCTGGTCTCCATGGGCATTGCATGCACATGGTACCCTTATATTCATGCAGACAAAACACTCATAAACATAAAATAAGACTAAATAATTTTTTGTTTTAAGTTTTGGGTTCCCTAAACCTGGAGTTCTTGTCATGTAGCCCAATACATGTGCAAGTATTATTTATATATCACCTATGAAATTGGTTTTGAGAAACAAATGTAAAAGTAATGATGCTGTGGCTACCCCTGTTAACGAGTATGTTCATTACTGGTCTCATTGCTGTGACAAAATATAGCTTAAGAGCCAGTAAGATGGTTCAGTGGGTAAAAGCACTTGCTTAAAAACCTAATCACCTTCACTTATCCCTAGAATCCATGGCAGGAGGAGAGAACTGTCTTCTGACTGCCACATGTGTGCTATGGCAAATGCAAACCTACATTCTCACACACACACACACACACACACACACACACACACACACACACACAGAGAGAACAAATAGGGGCTGGAGAGATTGCTCAGTAGTTAAAAGCACTGGCTGCTCTTCTAGAGAACCTGGGTTTGTCTTCCTGCACCCACATGGCGGCTAACAATTGTCCATAACTCCAGTTCTAGGAGAATCCAACTCTCTTTTGGCTTCTTTGGGCATTGCATGGCACAGATGCACTTACGTACATGCATGGAGACAAAACACTCATACAAATAAAAAAATAAAAAATAAAAAAATAAGTAAATAATAATAAATAAAATTAGAAAAAAATGCGACTTAATAGGAAGAGTTTATTTTGCCTTGCAGTTCCAGTGAATGTAATCCACCTGGCAGGGAAGCAAGGTGCTGAGGCATGAAGGCGGGGGCCACATCCTATCTAAATAGGGAAGCAGAGAGGGAATAGGAAGTGGGCCCAGCTAGCAAACCTCAAGGCCTGCCCCCAGCGATTCACTTCCTCCAGAAGGGTCTGCCTCCTAAAGGTTCCACAACCATTCAAGACTGAGTGATAAACTGTTTTCGGTCTCTGACCCAGGAATCTTGTGTCTTCTATCAGCATCTATGTAACGAGCTGGTTTTGTTTTGCTTTTTGATTTTTTTTTGAGACAGGATCTCATATAGCCCAGACTGCCCCCTTACTCATTTTGTACCTGAAGACAACCCTAAACTCTTGAACTTCCTGCCTCCACCTCTCAAGTGCTGGAATTATAGTCTGGCTTATGCCACCATGCCTGGCTTGATACCATTCTTGAGACTGTACATTCTAGTCTTCCAGAAGTTCTTTTAAAAAGTCTCAACAGTGAACAGAGTTTAGAGAACCAGCAGTAATGACCATCTCTAACAGTGGTCACATTCAACTAGGCCATATATTGCCAAGTTCTCCTGAACAACAGCCAAGAACTCTCCACAACTCACTGCCTGACAGCTCTTGTGCCTCTCTCTTCACTGACTTCAGGCTCTTTTCCTCTCCGGTCTGTTGTTTCTGCTTCTTAAATCCTTTAGATAAACTGTATTCTTGCTATTTCACCATCCACACCACAGCATCCTTCCCTTCCTCCATTCATTTCCTTCCTTCCTTCCTTCCTTCCATTTGTTTGCTGTCTTTTGGTGTTTTGAGATAGGGTCTTGCAATATAGCCAGGCTGATCTAGAACTCACAGCAATTCTCCTGCCTCAGCCTTTCAAGCCATGAGCTACCATGCCAAGACACTTTCTCTCCTTTTAATCAGATAATGCATGGACAACAAAATTTACAATTTCCTTAAATCCCTGCCACCTTCAGCAAAGGCTTTCATACCAAGCAAACTGATGGTTGCTTGTATCTGTTTGGTATTTTGGACTTCTGCTAAGAATGTTTTGACCAATAAAGGTTCATTGCTTTAAAATTCTTTTGAGAAACACTAGCCAGGGCTAGGGATGTGGCTCAGTTGGTAGAGTCCTTGCCTAGCATTCAGGAAGTCACGGATTGGGTCCCCAAGGCTACATAAAACCAAGTGTGGTGGCACACACCTGTAATCCCAGCACTCAGGAGGCAGAGGCAGGAGGATCAAGAGTTCAAAGTCATTCTTAGCTTAAGTGGTTCAAGGCCAGCATGAGCTATTGGAAACCCTTCTCAAAATTGAAAAACAAAAATAAAAAATAGGAAGGAAAAAGAAAAACACTAGCCTAAAAGATAAACATCAAACCTTTTAGCTTGTTACCCAGAGACTTTCAAGTTAGTTACTGCCACACTCCCAATCCTCCTCCCACTCTTAGGAGCCCCACACTTGAGGCAGCATTCCCAAATCCTTATCTCCATCCTACACACGTAAAACTTTTACCACACTCCTGCTTTGATCAAGCCTCACCACCCACAGGGGCAAGTCCAAGCTGCTCAGATTCATATTCCTCACTCATCCTATTGCACCTGACCGCCGCCTCCTTCCTACACAAACTCTTCCCCAGCAAGTTTGGCCTCTTCCCATTATACTGGAAGCTGGGCTCCCCTGACCTTTCTTTGAAACTTTGTTTCGAGCACTGCAGTGTCCCTTTTCTGCTATCCATCTCCCACACACACCCTGGTCTCCCCTTGCCTTCCACCCCAAACATAACTGCATAACTGCAGTGGACAAAGCCACCCTTTTCTGGCCTCCACAAGCATTGTACACATGGGTGTGCTTATATATTTGCAGAGGTGAGCCTGATAGGATCACTCTTATCTTTTTTGCTCTGCAAAATGCTGAGGCAAAATATTTCAGAGTGTTCTAATTTGCTTTCTGTTGCCGTTATAAACACCATGATAAAAAGCCACTTAGGGGAGCTGGAGAGATGGTTCAGTAGTTAAGAACACTGGTTGTTCTTGCAGAAGACCCAGGTTCGAATCCCAACACCCACATGGCAGCTAACAACTGTCTGTAACTCCAGTCCCAGGAGATCTGACAACCTCTTCTGACTTTCGTGGGCATTGCACTTCATGGGTGCACTTATCTACATGCATGAAATACACACATACACATAAATAAAATAAAATAAAAATAATAAATAAAAAATTTAAATATTAAAAAAATAAAATAAAATGTGAGACTCCTTGTTCAAAAAATGTGTCATTAAAGACATTAATATATAAGGCTTATCTTTCTCTTGACTGATGGAATTACTCATTTGTTCCTAGGTCACAAACAGATAACATTCTTTCTTGATGGGTGAGTTAGGTGGGGTTTTCTAGAGGAACAGAACCACTAGAATATATATATATAACATATATAAATGTGTGTATATATAATACACACATATATGTGTGTATGTATATATATATATATGGAATTTATTAGATTAACTTATACAGTATTGTCCATATAGTTCAACTATGACTGTCTCACACTAGGGAGGCTGAGAACCTTGTAGCTACCCAGTCCATGAGACTGGGTACTTCAGCTGTCCCAGTTTGGCACTGAAGGCCTGGAGGATTCCTGGAGAGCCACTCATCTTCAGTCCATGTTGGAAGCCTGAAGAAGCTGGGTTCTAATGTCAGCAAAAGAATGTAACAGCAGCATCAGCATCAGGGTAGATGAACTCACCATCGAGACAGGAAGACAAAAGGCAAAAGCCTTTCCTTCTGACCTCCTTTTACCTGATCAGTCCCTCAAAAGTGCCACCCACATTTAGGGTAGGTCTTCCCACTTCACTTAACCTGGTCAAAAAAATCCCGTACAGGTGTGCCCAGTGGCTTGTTTCTTGGTTGATTCTAGATATAGTCAAGTTGATAACCAAGATTAACCACCACAGGGAAGAGGGAAAGTTGAGACAGGGTTTCTCGTAGCTCAGACTGGCCTCAAACTATCTATATGTCCTCAAGGCTGGCCTTGAATCTCCAACCCTCCTCTCTCTGCCTCCCAAGTGCTGGGATAAGCATGTACCACCATACCTGGCTAAGAACAGTTAAGATTTAATTATAGTGAATTTTACTGTCTATCATTATATTACAACAACAAGCTCTCTTAACTGCTGATCTCTCTTTCCAGCCCCTGCAACAATAGTTTCAAGTGCTAACACAAAATTACCCAACTTGTGTTTCACAGCTCCCATACCCAAGTATTTCACTCATGCCAGGACAGTGGCAGCGTCACAAAACAAATTAAAGCATTTCTTGGTGGCTTTTTTTTTTTCCGGTTTGTTTTGTTTTGTTTAGAGACAGGGTCTCACACTGTAGCCCAGGCTGGTCTCAAAATCACAGCAACTCTCCTGCTTTAGCCTCCTGAGTGCCGGAAACCTTCACACCCAGCTTATGTTTTTGGTTTTGTTGTTTTTGTTTGTTTATTTGTTTGTTTGTTTTTCAGCTCTGGATATCTGCACAGTGTCCCAAAGCTCTCTAATTTTGTCTCAAAGCTAAGAGGAGGCTGACCTGAAGGAAAGTATGTTCAGGAAGGGTTACACAAGCTTTCCTTTCTGTTTCATCTTCTTCAGCACAAGGGACAGTCTGATACAGTCAGAAAGGATCTTAACAGTGTTTTTGACAATGCCCAGCTTTTTTTTTTTTTTTAAAAAAAAAAAACCTGTGTTCTGGATATTAAACTCAGCAAGGCAAACATTTTTCTGACTGAACCACCTCCCTAGTCCAAAAGAAGACATTTTGAGCACCAGAAACAAACAACTAGTAAACACTAACCCTAACCCAGCTCTGGGCAGAGACAGGAGGATCCCTAGGTCTTGCTGGCTATCTAACCTAGCCCATTTGGAGAGGTCCAGGACAGTGAGAGACCCTGACTCAGAAAGAAGAGTGAATACCACCTGGGGAACAACACCTGAGGTTGACCTCTGGCCTCCATGTGCACACGTCCATGACCACACACAGACACACACACACATATACACTCACAAATGCATACATAAATACTTTTTCCATTTGAAGAAATTTCTATTTGGAATATAAAGTGAATTTTGGGGTTACTGAAGGCCTCGCTGACTCAATAGTAGATTCAACATATACTTGTAGATATACTTTGTACTCAAATGTTCTCTCTTCCTCCTCCTTTTCCTCTTCCCTCTCTTTCTCCTCCTCATATAGCTCAGGTTGGCCTTTAACTTACTATCTAGAAAAGGATGGCCCTGAACTACTGATTCACCAGCCTCCACCTCCTGAGTGCTGGGATTACAGGCATGTACCACTGTGCCTGGCTTCAAATATTCTTGCTTGTACTCACTAAACTCCTGAGTGTCAAGAGCCTGCCAAAGTATAGGCTCATGGGGCATCGTGAATTCTCTCAGCTAATGGCATAGCCAAGACCAGCAAGCACATATACTGCCCACTCCTTTGTTCAGTCTCATGTTTGATTATCACACTAGTGTTCACTAACTAAACCCAAGTTGAAAATATAAACTATTAGCTGGACGTGGTAGCACATGCCTGTAGTCCCAGCACTTGGGAGGCAGAGGCAGGTAGAACTCTGTGAGTTCAAGGCCAGCCTGGTCTACATAGTGAGTTCCAGGCCAGCTGGGGCTACAAGGAGAAAGGAGACCCTGTCTCAAAAAAAAAAAAATTGTAATGTGTGGGGTTGGAGAGATGGCTCAACGGTTAAGAGCACTGGCTGTTCTTGCAGGCAGCTAACAACTGTCTATAACTCTAGTTCCAGGGAATCTGATGCCTTCTTCTGTCCTTTGCGGGTACTATACAACACAGGTACACTTAAATACATGCAGGCAATGCACTCATACACATAAAATAAATAAGTAAATAAATAAATAAACAAACAATAAACAAAAAACATTTAAAAAAAAAGAATTGCAAGATGGTGGTTTTCTACCTTGGGGTGGTTTTCCTCCCTTGGAACCCCTTCTACTCTTGGGAGTCCATCTCAATTTTCCTTAATAAATCTATATTCACTCTGCTAAAAGAGGAAGTGGAGGAGGAAGTGGGGGAGAAGGGGGGAAGGCTGAGAAATAGCTCAGTTGGTTAAGTATTTGCCATGCAAGCATGAGCACCTGCATTTGAGCCCCAGCACCCATGTAAAAGTGCTGGTTCTGGTGGCTGTACTTGTAATCCTAGCGCTGGAGAGAAGACAGGCAGATCCCTGGAGCTTTGTAGCCAGCCTAGCCTATGAAGAGAGCTCCAGGCTAATAAGAAAGCCTGTCTCAAAAAGCAAGGCGGACAGTTCCTAAGGAATGATACCAAAGGTTGAGCTCTAGCCTGCCGAGAGAGGGGGGGGGAGGGAGAGAGAGAGAGAGAGAGAGAGAGAGAGAGAGAGAGAGAGAGAGAAAATGCATTTCAAGACAGCAACAGCAGAACATTAACCAAGAACAAGATGCCTCAAGTGTGGCCCGTGTGACTCCCAGGTCACATGCGTATGAAGCTGGTCCTGTCTGCAAGGCCATAAATGTCCCTGATGAGACAAGGCGATGTAGTCAGGTGGCTCAAGTGTGGTTCCATCTGCCACCAAGATGAGTTCTTGGGTCCTGCTTCCAGAACCAGGAACTCAATATCCCCCTCTCCAGCCTATGACAGTTGACACCCTCTGTCTGACAGCAGTCATTTTTCCATTGACTTCTAGTCCCAGTCAGGGCCAAGATATATGAGTAAGGAGGGTCAGAGTTGACGTGTTTCCTGTGGGATAAAATGACAGGCACTGCGCCCTGAGGACCAAGTGTCCTATGATGATAACTCAGTAGGGGCCTCTTGCCAAGTTCCCAGGTAGTCCCCACACAGAAGAGGAAATCTCTTGGGAACCACCTGCCAGACAGGTCTAGGGTAAATGGACCTGTGGATGGGGAAACTGATTTCCCAGAAGTCCCACACAGCAGTTACTTTTCCTATTGCTGTGACAAAATACCTAGCAAAAACTGTTTTAGGAATGAGGGACTTATTTTGGCTCACAGTTTGAGGTTGACAGTCCAGCATGGCAAGAAAGGCATAGGAGCAGCTGGTCACACTGCACCATCAGTCAGGAAGCATAGAGAAATGGAAGATGGTACTGAGCCTGCTTTCTCTTTTTTATTCAGTCTGGGACCCCAGATCATGAAGTGTGCCACCTACACACAGAGTGGGTCTTCCTCAGTTAAACTTTTAGGAAACAGTCCTGATAAATATACCCAGATGTGTGCTTCCATGGTGAGTCCACATCCAATCAAGTTAACAGTGGAGATTAACCATCAATCTACCTCCCCACCCTGTCATGCCCACATTTCCAGTTTCCACTGGAACCCACCAATTGTGTAGCCATCCCTAATATTCCCTCTCCCTAGGATATCTTTCCTCTCTTCTTATTCATTTAACACAAAACAATAACAGCAGTGACAGTAACTATCACTTACTGGGCTCCTGCCCACAGGCTAAGCACTCCAGACTGTCAGGAAGGTAAGACACATAGGTCTGGTTATAATCCAGGCAAAGTTTGGGAGCAGAGACATCTTAGCTGAAGCAGAGATGGTGTGGAAATGACTTTTACGAATGGACATAATCTGGACTAATGACTTTTAATTAAAGCCAGCAAAACCATGTGTTCTTTTGTCTTGTGACCTTGGCACCTGATCTTATTTCCCAGACAACCTCAAAGAAAATGAATGAATGAAAGAATGAAGGTATACTTGAAAATTAACATATCAAAAGGCTGAAATTAGACTCAGGGGAGATTGGAAAGGACTCCTGACCTTGAATGAATGAGATATTCTGGAACTAGGGATGAAAAAGATCCAATAGTCTGTTAAGATTAGGGTAAAGTCAAGCTTGTACTTCCCCAATTGAAGCTGGATAAAATTATGGGTGGGGCCAGACTCAAGACAGTTCCAGAGACAGAGTTCCAATAAGACAGTTCTATTAGCACAGTTCCAGTAGATAGACAGTTTGAAGAGCTATCTGGGGGAATGAGTGTCCTCCGAGTTAAGGCTCACTCTTTAAAATTAAGAGTTATAGGCTCAGTCAGGCATGGTGGCACATGCTTTTAATCCCAGCACTTAGGAGGTAGAGCCAGGTGGATCTCTGTGAGTTCAAGGCCAGCCTGGTCTACATAGTTAGTTCCAGGCCAGCTGGGGCTACAGGGAGACCCTGTCTCAAAAAAAAAAAAAGAGTTATAGGCTTCAATTTGTTCAGGTAATTATAATGTTGGCATAGTAATGCAGGAAGATGGCACTGGAGTGGGGGGTGGGGGTCTAAAGTCAAAGAAAGGGGAGCTGGCCCTCAGGGTCCAGCAGCTAAAGCACCTAAGGATTCTTTGTTCTTTCTTTGAGGGAGGCAGAGAGGCTCTGTCCTCTAATAATGGGAACAAGCAGGAAAGAGCCCCTAAGTTGGAGAAGCAGAGAAAACACAGCCACACCCTAGCACTGGATGACCCTCCTGAGCACCTCTCCTGGGTTAATTCCAGGCCTCTTTAACCCCAAGAGAGAAGGAGCTTAAAACAATACTGCGAAATCCATTTCTCCTCAAGACTGTAAAAATTCTTTAAAGTCAAGTTCTCTTTCTACTGCCACTGTGATTGAACAAGGTTCTTCTCCAGGGCCTCACACAAAGGTTGTCCCAATAGATCATCAAGGTAGCCAGCTTTTTGCTAGCTCATGGGGTGGAGGGAGAATTGTTCCAACTCTGGAATACTTGGTGGTTTTCAGGCTTCAATGAACTTCAATCTTAGCACTTGGGAGGCTGAGGCAGTAGACTACCATGAAATGGAGGCCAGCCTGGGGTACATACGGAGACTGGGTCTCAAAAAGGGGCTGTTGGAAATGTAGTTCAGTTGATAGACTGCTTGCCTAGCATGCATCAAAGCCCTGGATTCAATTCCCAGCATTCAAGGGAGGCAGAGGCTGGAGGATAGCAGCAAGTTCAAGAGCAAGCTGGGCTATATAATAAATTCTAAGCCATTCTGGGCTACAGAATGAGACTCTGTCTCAAAAAAACCAAAAACGATATAATTAAACCTAAAACTGTATTTTTTAAATTAAAAAATTTAAAATAAAACAAAACAGGGCTAGGGATGTAGCTCAGTTAGTAAAATACTTGTCTAACATGTACGAGGCCTTGGGTTCCATCCAGCACCGCACAGTGGTGCACACCTGTAATCCTAGCATGCAGGAGGTAGAGGCAGGAGAATCAGAAGTTCAAGGTCATTCTCAGCTACACAAGGAATTTGAGGCTACTTTGGGCTACATGAGATCCTGTCTCAAAATAAAAGAAAACCTAAAACAATAACAACAAAAATTCACTGGCAGGCTTGTTAAAACACAGAACTGGGCCTCAAGGTTGCCAACTTGCTTTTGTCAGATATTTTGTCAGCACAACATGAAAACTCACTAACATAGGGCCCAAAGTTGCAACAGCAGGGACGATTCCAGAGGGCGTCTCCTGACTGACTCAAAACGGGAGTGCACAGCCTGCTTTGTAGTTGTGTTTCATGCAAATGTGGTGGCTGTAATGAACACCAATCACAGTCCAACTTCCAGTTCCATGGAGGCCAATCACAGCAAGCATAAGTATAGCCTTCCCATCTGTCAATCACAAGATTTTGATGACTAACCAGAGAGTGTTCTTCCTCCGACCTAACTGGGGACAACATGGGGGGAGGCGTGTGTGATGGGGAGTCTGGAATCGCTTCAGTGAGGTCATCTAAAGTTCATCAGGTCTTGTCTTTCCTGGAGTGAAGGTTTCAGACATTGGTGCAGGTTGTGATTGGAACACAGCCTCCTGGAGTCAGGTCTTCAAAAGCAACACCCCTTGACATTGGAGTGCAGGTCTCTCTGGACAGCTCTGTGCTCAAGGCCACCAGGCATAAGGGAAGGTCCACCCCACAGCCCGCTCCCAACAACTTCATTATTCACAGACAAATAACGGATACTTATAGAAAAGACTTTGCAAAGACTTAACTAATATGCTCAGTGCAGTTTAAGTGTACCACAGTGTTTACTGGAGCTTAGCCCTGGCCTTGTCAGCAGGGGACACAGCCCAGAACTGCCACCAGCAGCCTGGGGAGTTCCCTTAATCTTTTAGAGGCCTCCACTAAGACAAAGCCAGGGCCTTTGACTTCACCACTGAAAAGAATTTTCATGATGAGCCAATATAAAGTAGAGCTGTTGTTTATTAAAAATAGAAGGGCGTGCTGCCGGCATTTAAAAGGCAGAGTCAAGAGGATCCCCCCTGAGATGGAGGCCAGCCTGGTCTACATATCAAGTTCCAGGCCAGCTGGGGCTACAGGGAGACCCTGTCTCAAAAAACAAAAACAACAACAAACTTTCATTGGGGCCAGAGAGATAAGGCTCAGTGGTTAAGAGTACTGGCTGCTTTTGCAGAAGATCTGGATTCGGTTTCTAGCATCCACATGGCAGCTAAAAACCATCTGTAACTCCAATTCCACAGGATCTGACACCTTCTTCTGACATCTTCAGGCATTGCATGCACGAGTACACTAACATACACATAGCCAAAAAAAAAAAAAAAAAAAAATCATATACATAATTCTTTTTAAATAGAAAAGAAAGATGCTTAGGGAAATGTTTCTGGGCCGGGGAGATCGGTCAGTAGGTAAAGATGCTGGCTGCCAAGCCTGAGGACTTGAGTTTGATCCCTGGGATCCAGATGATGTAAGGGGAGACCCCACTCCTGCAGTTGTTCTCTGACCTCCATACATGTGCCATGACACATATACACCCATACAGTGCACACAAAATAAATAACATTCAATAAAAATTAATAAGGCACATCCAAAAGTGTGAGTGTGGGCTTCTCAAAGGAGAGTTACCCTAAGTGTCCTAGTAATGCCTGTATTTTAGAAACTTTTGCTCAAAAAGTCTCATTTTTTAACATTTTAATTCTTTAAGAATTTTATAAATATATAGGGCTGGAGAGATGGCTTAGCGGTTAAGAACACTGAATGTTCTTGCAGAAGACCTGGGTTCGAATCCCAGCACCCACATGGCAGCTAACAATTGTCTGTAATTCCAGTTTCAGGGGATCTGATGCCCTCTTCTGACCTCCGCGGGCATTGCATGACACAGGTGCACTTACACACATGCAGGCAATACACATATACACATAAAATAAAAACAATAATTAAAAAAAGAATTTCATAAATGTATTTTGATCATAGTCACCTCTCCCCCATCTCCCCTTAAATCTGCCCCCAATCTCTCTATCCCTCACACAAATTTGTGGCTTATTGTGTCCAACCATTTTGCACAAGTACTCTCAGGTGTTGATCCATCTCCTGGAGTCTGGTGGACCTACCAGGGGTCCCACCTTTAAAGAAAACTGACTGTCCATCTCCTGGCAGTCTTAGCTAGAGCAATAGACAAATGAAAAAGATGAGAGCTGGCTCAGGGGTTAAGAACACGGGTTCGAATCCCAGCACCCACATGGCAGCTAACAACTGTCTGTAACTCCAGTCCCAGGGGATCTGACAGCTTCTTCTGACCTCCATGGGCATTGCACAACACTGGTGCACTTACCTACATGCAGGCAATACATGCATATTTTATTAAAATAAAAATAATAAAAAAAAAGAAAATTTAAAAAAGAAAAGACCAACAGTTGAGAGGTTGGCGAGATGGCTCAGTGGTTAGAGCACTAGCTGTTCTTGCAGAGGGCCCAGGTTCAGCTCCCAGCACCTACTTGGTAGCCAGCAACCTTCCATAACTCCAGTTCCAGGTGATCCAATGCCCTTTTCTGACCTCTGAAGGCATTGCATGCACATAATATACCTACATACATGAAGTCAAAACATACACATAAAATAAAAATAAATTTTAAAACAGACCAACAATTGACAAATGGGACCACATGAAATTAAAAAGCTTCTGTGCAGTTCAGCAGGTTTCTAGAGGATAATCCCTCCTGTTTCCTGTCCCCCCCCCCCCCGCCATTTTGAGACAGGGTCTCATGTAGCCTAAGTTGGCCTCAAACTCATTAAATAGCCAAGGATGACCTCAAACTTCTGCTCCTTTTGCTTGAGATTAGAGGAGAGTGCTACCATGCGCAGTTTTCTGTAGTGCTGGAAATCAAACCTAGGGCTCCTTGCATACTACACAAGTACTCTAGGAACAGTGTTATATCCTCAGCCCCACATTTCCCCTTTTCCATATCTGAGATTTTAGACTGACCCCAGGGGTATCGTGGATAGAACTGTAATCTGTTAAGATAAAAACATGGGTCATAAAGATTGCACAGGAGGTTAAGACATACATATCTTTTACACTAAATGAGGTTTTTGGTGAGATTCCTAGAAAATCTTGGGTTTAGGGCTGAGAAAGGAGAAAGGCCATGGATTCTTGGGCCTTAAGCTGAATCACTGTGATTTTTTAAAAAATATTTTGTTTATTATTTTTATTTTATGTGTATGCGTGCATTGCCTGCATGTAGGTAAGTGCACTTGTGTCATGCAATGCTCACAGAAGACAGAAGAGACTGTTGGATCCCCTGGAACTGGAGTTATGGACAGTTGTTAGCTGCCATGTGGGTGCTGGGATTCAAATCTGAGTCTTCTGCAAGAACAGTGTTCTTAACCGCTGAGCCATCTCTCCAGCCCGAATCACTGTGATTTTAATGTAAATTTGGAATATCTTTTTTAAAATTTATTCATTTTTATTTATGTACATAAATGTTTTGCCTGCCTATATGTAAGTGCATCACTTGCATTCCTGGTGCCCACTGAGGCCAGAAGAGGGCATCATAGCCCCTGGAACTGGAGTTACAGACAATTGTGAGTTGCCATGTGGGTGCTGTGAGCCAAACTTGGGTCCTTTGCAAGAGGAGGCCAGCCTGGTCTTCATAGAGAAGTCCAGGACAGCTGGAGCTATAGGGAGACACTGTCTCAAAAAGACTGAAAAAAAAAACCCAAAAAGTATATGCATGGGTACCTGTTGTGTGTGTGCATATGTGTATGCAGGTATACATGCTCGTGTGTGCTGGCCAGAAGTCTTCCTTTACCAATCTCCATTTTTTATATATACTTTTATCTCTTTTTTTTTGAGACAGCACCCCCCCATAGCCCCAACCAACCTAGAACTCCTTATGTAGACCAGGCTAGCCTTGAACTCACAAAGATCTGCCTGCCTCTGCCTCCTGAGTTCTGAGATTAAAAGTGCACACCACCATGCCCAGTTACTTTTATCATTTTTTTAAATTACATGTATATGTGTGGGTGGGTAGGTAAGTCCATGTATGTGCCTTCAGAGGCCAGAGGTATTAGGTCTCCCTGGAGCTGGAGTAACAGGTGACTGTGAGACACCTGACATGGGTGTTGGGAACTGAACTCAGGTCCTCTGCAAGAGCAATACATGCTTGTAACTACTGACCCACCCCTCCAGCCCCTCCATATTCTTATTTTAAAATGTTTTTATATTGATGCTTATTTTATGTGCATGAATGTTTTGCCTACATGTGTGCGATGCCTGTGAAGGCCAGAAGAGAGCATTGGATCCCCTGAAAATGGAATTACAGATGGTTGTTAGCTGCCATGTGAGTGCTAGGAACCAAACCCAAGTCCTCTACAAGAGCAGCCAGCCAGTGCTTTAAACTGCTGAGCCATCTCCCCAGCCCCCTAAGGGTCTTTGAAAAAAGGATTCCTTAAACACCTAAAGAGTCCCAAGTCCTGAAAAGAACTCACCTGCATGGTTATCACTGAGTCCTCCTCCACCCCCTACACGTCCATGTGCCACATTTTTTTCTCTAATGGTCCCCCAAACTCACCCAGCTAGATTTTGTTTCTATGCTTCTGTTTTATAAAATTCAGAACCAAGCCAGGCGTGGTGGCGCACGCCTTTAATCCCAGCACTCGGGAGGCAGAGGCAGGTGGATCTCTGTGAGTTCAAGGCCAGCCTGGTCTACATAGCGAGTTCCAGGACAGCTGGGGCTGCAGGGAGACCCTGTCTCAAAAAAGATAAAAAACAAAACAAAGCAAAACAAAATTCAGAACCAAGGTTAGGGGTATAGTTCAATGGCAGAGTACGCACCTAGCATGTGAGAGGCCTGAAATCCCCAGCACTGCAAATAAATAGATGTAAAATGCAGAAACATAGCAAAGAAGGAGCATCAGCTTTCATCTGCAACCCAGTGGTAAACTACAACTGGCCTTTGAATGTAGCTGGGCAGAAAGCTGTGTTTTCCACCTCAGAAGTTACCAGCAAGTCACCCTGAAGCAACACTTACAAAGGAATTTCTCAGGTGCTTCCTGAAAATGCTTTAGTGAACCACAGCAGGAACCCTTGCCTAAAGAAAGGCGCTACAAGACATTCTTTTCCAGCCCAAGGACGGCCTTTGTAATGGTTTGTTGACTGTTGTGATCATACCTTGTTATAAAACACACTGGGTAGGTTCTGTCAGAGTGAAGGTTCTGACTGGCCCAAGGTCTAACAACCTGAAATTAGGACAGACCTTCTGGCTCCTCACAGGACTCCTCCCACAGGGTAGGATTCTCCACAGCTTGAGACTGCAGTATGATCAAGGCCTCCTGAAGTGGTCTCTCAGGAATAACAATCAAAATCAGGCAGGGTGGCCTGTGCCTATAATCCCAACACTTGAGAGACTGAGGTAAGAAGACTGCTGTGAGTTCAAGGCCAGTTTGGGGCTACATAGTGGGTTCCAGATCAGCCTGAAACAAAACATTCAGAGAGAGAAAGAGGGAGAGAGAGAGAGAGAGAGAGAGAGAGAGAGAGAGAGAGAGAGAGAGAGAGAGAGAGAGAGAATAATCATTGTGCTGTTTATCACATCTAAAAGCCTTTTAGTCCTATAACCATGTACCTATCTCTGCTCTGTCACCACTGTCCCCTGCCAAGCACTGGGGCAGAAACCAGGGAGCTCAAAATCCTCAGCTCTTAGCCAGCTGAGGATTCTGGTCTTTCATGTTGCCTGGCACCAGCCACTGCCCCCACTCAATTCTCTTCATTGAGAGGTGGACACAGGAAATGCTCAGAGGTAGATTATTAGGTACCTATGGTAGTAGAGAATTATGGATGCCAACTGGCTCAGGGGACTCTGAACCTAGAGGCCAGGATGCATCCCTGATGAGGGGGATCCTGTCAACACCAAGACTTCACCAAGACCAGGGAAGTGGGCAATTAGACAGCAGAGTCCTGAATCTCACTGTATCCAGTGTGTTCCCAGATCAGCCATTTTTCATCCATTTTCCTGCAGAATCCAATTTATCTACCAAGGACCTGGACATATGTTTGGCGTTCCCTGACAGGGCTTTAGGTGGACTGAAAGGATTTTGTTTTGTAAATTGTCTGGGCATGATGGCATATGCCTGTAATCTCAGCACTTGGGAAGCAGAAGGATTGCTGCAAGTTCAAGGTCAGCCGAGGCTAGACGTCTAGATACTACCTCAAAACAAACAAGTGAGTTGGAGGGAAATAGTAGCAGCAAAAATGGTTGTTGAATCTGGATCCTGGATTCAGGGTTGATTCTTTTCATTATCTGAGCATGTTTTCAGATTCTATAATAAAAAGTTCAAAAAGAAAAGCCAGAATAGAATGAATCCTTCAGACAAGCAAGAACTCTGGATCTCTCTCTCTCTCTCTCTCTCTCTCTCTCTCTCTCTCTCTCTCTCTCTCTCTGTTTGTGACAGGATCTCACTATATAGCCCTAATTGGCAAGGAATTCCCTATAGAGACTGGGCTGGCCTCAAACTCACAGAGATCCTCCTGCCTCTACCTCCCCAGTGCTGGGATTAAAGGCATGTGCCACCATACCTGGTTCTCTCTTTTATTTTAGATAGGGGCTCATGCTCATGTAGCCCAGGCCATCCTCAAATTCCCTATGTAGCCAAAGATGACCTTGAATTTCTGATTTCCCTGCCTCTACTCCCAAAGGGTGAGATTAAAGGTGTGCACCACCATGCCTAGGTATTTTGCCCAGGGTTTTGTGTGTACATGCTGGGCAAGTACTCTACCAACTGAATCACATCCCCTGCTCTTCCTTGAAAAGAATTTTGGCAAAAAGAACATTTTACTTTAAGTGCTGACATACAGTCACCTCTCCGTCATAAGACTCTGCTTGTCCACCAAGCATCTAGCCCAGAGCCAAGTCTGGAACTCACCCTTCATCCTTCACACTTACAAGAGAGTGCTGAAGTAGAAAGTCCTTTATTCACCTGCCTACTGGAGCCTGATCTCTTAGCGTTCACACCTCTGTTCCTCATGTCCAGCAAGCCCAGGCCTCTGCCCACATCGTTACCATAAAGCCAGGCACTCACCCATGTAGAGACAGTGCAGCTTTGACAGAGCACCCACTTCTACCTCCCTCCCTTAAGTATCTGTCTGGCTTTGGAGCTAGGTGCTGTCCTAGCAAAGCACAGGTCAGGGCCACAACTTGCAAACCCACCAGCCTATTGAAACTGTGGGGGTCTACCAGGCATGGTGCACACACCTTTAGTCCCAACCCTTGGGAGACAGAGACAGGTGAATCTTTGTGAGTTCAAGGCCAGTCTGGTCTACACAGTGAGTTCCAGGTCAGCTGAGGCTACAGGAAGACCCTATCTCAAACAACAAACAACAAACAAAGAAACAAAACACAAAGGAACCCCAAGAGGATCTCTAAACAAACAAACAACAACAATGACAACAAATCACTGGTGCTTGGAACCCATCTCAGACCTCCTAAAGAAAAATCTCCAGAGGTGGGGGAACTTTGAAAAGCCAAAAGAAAGGCAAATTTGTCCTCCAATTTTGCAACACTTAGAGGTATTTTGGGTTATCTCTAACAGAGGGGCAGAGGATGCTATTGTTATCTATCTGTTGAATCCAGGGAAGCTATTAACATCCCATAATATATAAGACAGACCTTCAGAACACAGAATTTTCCACCTACACTGTGAAGAGGGCCAAGGCTCACAATCCCTGAGTTACCTGGAAATGCATTTCAGATGACTATACTTTGGAAGTTCAACAGAAGGTCTTATTGCTTATTGCTCTTAAGTTGCCTGAATTTTTTTGGTCAATGACTATTTATAGTCATATTGGGCAACTGGTCACAACTCTTTGAAGCTTTTCCAGACACAATACGATAGCCATGCTTTAGGCCGAAGTTTCCATCCCTCACGTGTCAGAGCATGTGTCAGGATACATCCAATATCAGGTATTCAGAACGAAATGTAGGCTCTGTGTGTTTCAAGTACGTGTTCTAATTAATAGCTTTAATTTTCATAGAGGAATGTCTTCCCTCCATTTACCTGGGTTCACAGACCTACCCTTAATCAGTATCTTTATCAACATACAGATTCTCTCTAAAGAATGCCGGCGTGACAGGGAGAACCAGCAACCCAACATAGATTTGTGCTCCCTTCCACAAGAGCCCAGGCAGCCAGGTGATGTCTTTCTCGGGACACATCCCATCTTCCTCCTTGCATCTATGTTTATGTTGTCCTGATGCTAGTTGATGTGAAGGTTAATTTTTAAAAATTTTTAAAACATTTTCTTTATTATTTTTATTTTATGTATATGAGTGCATTGTCTGCATGTATATGAGTGCACCTGTGTCGTGCAATGCCACGGAGGTCAGAAGAGGGCTTTAGATTCCCCTAGAACTGGAGTTAAGGATTGTTCATAGCCACCATGTGGGTACTGAGAATCAAACCCAGGTCCTCTGCAAGAGTAGTCAGTGCTCTTAACCGCTGAGCCATCTCTCCAGCCCTGGGTTTTATACTTTTAAGTGACTGAAAAAGTTCATATTTTGTGACAAGTGGACATCATAAGAAATCTGAATTTTAGTGTATCTTAATAAAGTTTTATTGGAAGACAGCCATATCCATTGGCTTATGGGTTCCTGTGGCTCCTTTTGTACCACAACAGAGTGGTGTACTTGTCAAGGCCTAAGACCCTTTGTACCTTGCACTTAATACGAAGTTTGTCAACCCCTAGCTTGATGGACCTACAGATGGCCTGTTCCTATGGCGATAATATCTGGAAATTGCCTCCTCTCCTCAGGCACAGAAGCCTGCAGCACAGACCATGCCTACCTTGTTTGAGCCATTCGTGGTATCTCCCACCCATCATCTTAGAGCTTGAGAGGCTGAGGCAGGAGCATGGTCTGACATTCCAGACCAGCCTGAGCTATAGAAAGAGATCCTGCTTATCAGGATCTTATCTCTTCTCAACACTGTGACAAAATACCTGACAAAACCAGCTTAAGGCTCACAGTTCAAGAGGGGACACAGTCCTTGGTGGAGAAGGCATGACAGCAGAAGCCTGAGGCAGTTGGTCACACTGGGACCACAGTTAAGCAGAAAGCAGATGGGAGGCCATAATATAACATCAAGGCCCACCCCCAGGAACCACTTCCCCAGTGAGGCTCTACCTCCTAGAATTTCTACACCTTCCAACACAGCGTCACCCAGTGGGGACCAAGTGTTCAAACAATGAGCCTGTGGAGGACTCTGCACGTTCAAACCACAACAACCTATCTCAAAATAAATAAATACATAAATAAAAGAAGTTTACACTCGTCCCCTCCCTGAGTAACACCAATGGTGGACCATGCCTGGCTTTCAGATTTCCCTGGAAGTTTCAGCTCATTTTCCAGCATCAGGGCTCACCAGACTCCTCTCTGATCTGTCAACTTCCACTTCAGACCTGTGCTTTTCCAGGTCCCCCACAATTGTACAAGATTCAGTTACTTTAATAAAAGTCTTGATTCTACAATACTCACAGTGGTTCAACTTCCCTGATGAAATCCAGACTGATAAAAGTGATGCAATCTACTTTATCATAAGCAGGATTAAGGGTCAAGGTTACTTTTCTATCTTAATTTCTGAATTCTGGTACTGGCTGTGTCTAATTCTTTCACTAAATTAAAATGTCTTAATTTCTAGATTTCACCCTGCAGAAGAAGTCTTTTTAGTTACACAGCTTTTCAGTGCTGTGAAAATGTCTCAAGTCTTTGGACCAATAGGTAGCTAGAGGCTGTGTTGGAGCCCCTCTCCCGCCTGCTCTACACAATACACTTGGTGTGGTCATCTCCCAGGCTTCTCCTCTTTAGGAAGCAGAATTTAGGAAATTTTCCAGCTGCCTGGGACCAGGAATTTCCCTTTTCATTCAACTTCCCTAATTCCGTGCTTCAAGAATTGTGATTTGAATTGAGTGATTTGGAATATTTTGAAAGATATTGATAAAGGGACGTGGTAGTTTACACTTATAATCCCAAAATGTAGACAGGAGAATGAGGAGTTCAAAGTCATCCTCAGCTACATAGCGAGTTCTAGGCGGCATGGGGATGTAGCTAGTTGGTGGAGTGCTTGCCTAGCATGCTTGAACCTTGGGTTCAATCCTCAGCACTGCATGCCTGTAATTCCAGCACCCAGGAGGTAGAGGCTGACGGATTAGAAGATCAAGGTTATCCTTGGCTATATAGAAAGTTGGAGGCCAGCCTGGGCTACATGAGACCCTGTACCCAAACAAAACACAGTAACAACAACATAGTGTTTATGTCCCAGACATTTCTCAAGGTCTTCTAGCTAGTCAGGCTACTAGCCCAGCATCCCGGGGGCAGAGTCTATGTGTTTAACCAATATGTTGTGCTATATCTCTGGACAAATAAAAAAACTTTGGCCTGCTAGGTATGGTAGCTCATACCTGTATCCCAGCGTTGGGGAGACTGAGATGGGAGTATAACGCCAAGGCTAGCATGTGCTACAGAGTAAGATCATGTCTTAAAAAATGAACATTAAATAAAAAAGCTTTGGCTTAATCTTATTTATTCATCTATTTACTAAGTACCAACTATGCACTAGGTGTTTTTGCGGGCCCCTGCGTATATGTTCCCACTGTCCCTGCCTTTGGGTACAGGAACCCTAGAGCTCATTTGCATTCTCATTTGCATTAGTATTGGTATTGGTCTGGGATTTCAAATGTGAGTGCTTTGAAAAATAACAGTGTGAGCCAGATGTGGTGGCACACACCTTTAGTCCCAGCACTCAGGAAGCAGAGGCAGGCAGATCTCTATGAGTTCAAGATCAGCCTGGTCTACATAGCAAGTTCTAGGCCAGCTGGGGCTACAGGGAGACCCTATCTCAAAAGAACGGCGAAAACAAAAACAAACAAACAAAAAAGGCCTCACTGAGACCTCCAGAGCTGACCAGTGGAGCCCTTTAACCACCTTCCTTCCCAGTCAGCTCAACCCACCCTCATTTCTGCACTCAGTTTGGAGGGGAAGAGGCATGGGGCAGGATGCCTTTTGCTTCTATAAACTGTATTTGGTTTGGGTGATATTTTCCTTAATCTGAAAGAGACTGGATTTTGCCAGAAGCAGGGGGTGTTGAGACAGGGTCTCATGCAGCCCATGGTAGCCTCAAATTCAAACTCTCCATGTAGCTGAGGATGACCGTGAACTCTTTTGATCCCTCTGTCTCCACTTCCCAAATTCTGGTAACATAGACATAGGCAGCCACTCCTGGCCTAGGTTTTTTAAAGAAGGTTTTTGTTTTGTTTTGTTTTGTTTTGGTTTGGTTTGATTTGGTGTTTTTTGAGAAGGGGTCTCACTGTGCAGCCCCAGCTGGCCTAGAATTCACTATGCAGACCAGGCTCAAACTCACAGAGATCCAATTGCCTCTGCCTCCCAAGTGCTGGGCTTAAAGGCGCAGGTTACTACACTTAACCAAGAAGGATTTTTTAAAAAGTACTTACCGAGTGCCTCTGTGAAGAGACTTTCTAGGAGTTTGGACTGGAGATATAGTTCAGTGGTAAAGCCCCTGCCTAGCATATGCAAAGCCCTGGGTTCAATACAAAGCATTAAAGGAAAAAAAACAAAAAGAATTATACCAGACATGGTGGTTCATGTTTGAAATCCTAGCAGCCAGGAGGCTGTGACTGGAGGACTGCCTCAAGTTCAAAGCTAACCTGGGCTATATAGTGAGTTCTAGACCAACCAGAATTTCATGGCAAGACCCTATCTCAAAACAACAGTACTTGGAGGGTTGACTCAGGAAGATGAGGAGTTCAAGGTCATTCTTGGTCTCATAGGGAGTTCAAAACCAACTGGGTTACTGCTGAAAAACATTCTCTCTCTCTCTCTCTCTCTCTCTCTCTCTCTTTCTCTCTCTCTCTCTCTCTCTCTCTCTCCTTACTTCTTCTGCTTGCTCACATATCAAAAAAGTTTATTAGGGCTGAGGGTCAAGGATTTGATTAGCATGTGTAAGGCCTGGATTTGATCTCCAGCCCCTAAAAAAAAAAAAAAAAAGTTTGCAAAATTAAAGTAAAAGAAAGTTGTTTTTGTTTTCTTGCTGTTTTGGGATTGGTTTTTGTTTCGTTGCCCCACTACCCTGTTACTCCCGCCCCTCTTTCAGCTATTCCATCCCATCGGTGCTGGATGAGGGAGCCCTTGGTTTGAATTCTAACTCTTTCACCCCCTAAATCTTCTGAGTTCTGTGCTCAAACTTTTAGCTTGCCATCTGGAACCAGGAGTGAGAGCATCGCAGGGATCAAACAGCATGATGGAAACACAAACCTTTCCCTTTGATGTGGCTCAGTGGGAAGAGTGCTTACCTAACTGGTGCAAAGCCCAAGTTCAATCCCTAGCATCCCATAAACTGGGTGTGATGGGGCATACCTGTAATTTCAGAACTTGGAGGTAGAGGCAAGAGGATCAGAAGTCCAAGGTCATCTTCAGCTACATATTGAGTTCAAAAGACCCTGTCTCAGAAAATGCAAAAACAAAAAACCATAGTACAAAAACATATTTGGAAGGGTGGGAAGAGGGAGATAGCTCCACAAATAAAGTACTTGCTGTGCAAGCATAAGGACCAGCATACAGATCCCCAGAACCCAGTGAGACATGGAGCTGCTGGTAACCCCAGCACTTAGAGGCAGAGATGGGATCCCCAAGGCAAGCTGGCCAACTAGATTAGCCATTGTCCAGCTCTCAGCTCCACTGAGAGATATTGCCTCAATAAACAAAGTGGAGAGTGATTGAGGGAGATATTTGACTCAACTCTGGGCCTCCATGCAGACATGCACATATATGTGCACGTGTACCCCACGCTTCACAGGCGTACCCTCACACATAGGAACAAACACACACACATGCATGCATACCCCCTCCCACACATACACATGCTATATAAATATTTCTGCCTACAATGATTGTGTCTATAGTGACCACATACAGACTTTTGTCTTTTAGTTATTCCCTAAATAATTCAAGATAACTATATCACGTTTACAAAAACTTGATTTTTATAGAGATGTAAGTATGCTTTAAAGTGTATGGGAGGATGCATATTGATTATCTCCAAATACTATGCTGTTTTAAATAAGGGGTGTGAGCATCTGGATATTTTGTATCCACAGAAGTCCTGGAACCAATTTCCTATGGATACAGAGAAATGCCTGTCAAAGCACAGGAAACTGGTAAAAAGTATTATTTCCCTTCAGGACCCTCAGGATGATACTCTAAGTTTCCTTCTAGAGCTCTGAGACCTGACTGCACTTTGTCAAGTGCCCTATTCTTTCTAATCTCCCTCATTTGAAGGACTACTTTAAGATAACAGCAGAAATATAGGGGCTAGCACTGGAAGATAAGGGTTAATCCTTTCAATTTGCAAATGAGAAAAAAATCAAACCCTACAGACAAGAATCTACTTGCCTCACCTGGTAGTTATAGTGGAGCTGGAGTTAGAACCCAGGTATCCTGACTCTTGGCTGGAGGCTTCCTCCATTCTGAAAATTCTTGGAATAGCTCACCATTGAATGGTTTAGGGCAGTTGTTCTTCAGTCCATGGAAAGGGCTTTAAGAAGGACTGGAGCAAGTCCACAAGTGTCCAAGGGCCAGTCAAGCCACTCAGAGTCCATTCTCATCCTTGGGTTCTCTGAGGCCCAGTCTTCTGGAATACCACATGACTTCCAGCTCCCTGTTGTTATAGAGTTATCAACTTGACAGAATCTATTTTATTTTTACAACTACATTGATTTATTTGTGTGTGAGAGTGTGTACCTTGGTGTTCTTATGGAGGTCAGAGGACAACGTGAGGAAATCAGTTCTCTCCTTCTACCATGTAGATTCTGGCTGTCAGGCTTAGCAACAAATGCTTTTTACCCACTGAACCATCATACCAACCCTTGACAGAATCTAGAACCATTTGGGGTGGGAAGATCCACCCAGTGTACCTGGCAGCGTTCCCTGGCTGGGATCCCAAGTTGAGCAGCATCTTGCCTCTCGCTCTCTGCTTTCTGACTGTGGATGCAAAGAAACCAGCTGCTTCAAGCTGCTGCCATTTTGATTTTCCACTGTGGTGGACTGGACCCTTGAACCATGAGCCAGAATAAACCCTTTCCCCCTTAAGTTGCTTTTGTCAGGGTATTTTATCACCAACTGGAAGAGAAATTAAGACTCTCCCCCAAAGAGAGGCAGTGCAGAACCAAGGTCATGAGCTCTCTCCCTAAGCATATCACCCTCCTCTATTCTCCATCTGTGCAGTGACTTTTCCATCCCCTAAACTGGATCCGGGAGTAGCCTTACTTTCTCCTCCCTACAGTTAGTTAATCCACATGTTAGCCTGTAAACTAGGGAGGGGCACCCTAATCAGCACCCAGAGCCTGCCATATCCAACTCCAGGTTAGCCCTATCTGAGCCCTACTGATACTCAGATTGTAAAGCGAAAACAGTGCTTAAGGAGTATTCTTCCTTCCGCTTGTCTCCAGCCAGTCTGGATCCCAGGAGAAGCACATTCTAAATGCTTTGAGAAAGACAAGTGTACAATTAGGTCTTACCCATCATCTTAGCTAAGTGTTTGGAAAGCAGAGAAGGCTGGGAAGCTCAAATTAAAATTCTGAGGTGAGAAGCCCTTATCTTTCAAAAAGGGGAGGTTCTATGGCTCAGATAGAAGATCTTTCTGGGGAGGCTAATCTCCAAAACTCTGGAACTTCCCTGTAGAAGCCACTTGGGAACTATAGCCACTGCCAGTCCCTGGGAAGATCAGACAGCCAAGAGCTGGGTGGAGATTAGTCAAGATGAAGAGTAAAGTCAAGGATGGTAGGGTGGTGGCAGGCTCCTGGAGTCTCAGCTACTTTGAAAGCTAACTCAGAAAGATCACTTGAGCCCAGGAGTGAGATCTTGTCTTAAAAAAAAAATTAGTCAGGCGTGGTGGCATGTGCCTTTAAGCCCTGAAACTGTGAGATTGAGGCAAACTGGGTCTACATAGTAAGTTCCAGGCCAGCTGGGGCTACAGGGAGACCCTGTTTCAAACTCCCCCACCACCACCAAAATTAAAGTCAGGAAATGCTTTTGTTATAGAAATAAAACGTGTTGAGATGAATGAAATAGTGTATTATCACCTTATCATAATTATATAAGCATTCATCACAAGCAAACTCTAAATACCAAACATGCAGGTGTGGGAGACACTGTTAATTTTTTTAAAATGATGATTAAGTTGTGTATTTCTAAGAAACATTAGTCCTATGCTGTTTGCTTTCTTATTTGAAACATAATGATTTATGCTGGTTACATCTACTTCTTCCCCTTTTCCTTCTATTCTCTCTTTCTTTCCTTGAAATTGGACCTATGGCCTTAATTATTATAAGCAAGTGCTGGAACACTGAGCTATATCTCTAGAGTTTTATGCTTTTTAATTGCCTAGGCTTTCTGAGCTCATTCTGTCCAAGTAAATCTTAAACTGGAGATATTCTTGCCTCATCTTCCTGGATAGCTGAGAATACAAGTGGTTTTTTTTCTTAGTTTTTATATATTATTCTTTCACTTGGTCAATTATACTTGCATTTGTATCTCTTTGATACTGATTTTATTTATTTATTATTTATTTTCTCCCCATCACTTTTTTCTCATAACTTCATGTACTCTTCCTTCTTTTTGCTACTCTAACATTCCCACCTCTGAAGAGGTAACCCTAAAATCTTTTAAAGATTAGATAAGAGCTCCCAAATACTTTTGACATCTTTGGCAGGAAATGTTTTTTAACTACCCTCACTTCTTATTTAACCTCTCATGTTGACGCTTATTCCCCCACAACTGTTAAGAAATCTGACCAAACCACTACTGGCCATCCTTGTCTCTGGTAGTCTTTCCTTGCACTCTTAGTTTAAGCTCTTTTTTAACATTTAAATAATTTATTAATTGTGGGGTCTCTCCCTCCTCTCATGGGTCCACGAGGACAAAGGGAGCAGAAGTGACGAACAGGGTCAGGATGGCCAGTGAGCAGGACGGAAGAAAGCCCTTCTGGGGAGACAGGTTCAGTGATACAGCTCTGTTTATTCAGTGGGGGTCAGGGAAAATATAGTGTGGAGGCAGTAACCAAAGCCTCAGCTGATAGCTGCTCATAGTATGCTTTATTTACATGTGGTAGGGGGATCCTATCATCTGACTATAGGGCAATGCCTAATTATCATATAGAAAAAAGCTGGGAGTAGTTTTATTATAGGTAACTATGCCAAAGGTCATGTTCCAAATAAGGTCAGGCATCCATGCTTGGTGGCACTTCCCAGGTAAGTCAGGCGGAGAGCAGGAGGCCCCTACTGAGAAAGGGAGTCCTTCCATATAGCGCCAGGCCCCTTAGAGGGTATCCGGACATGGAGGACTACAACCTTAGCAGCAGGGTCCCCCAACAATTAATATTAGTGTTTGTACGTGGGTGCATATGATCTACGTGGGTATGAGTGCCACGGTGGGGGGTGTACTCATGTGTGCATGTGTCTGTGTGTACATGTGTGTGTGTGCATGTATGCATATGATGTGTGTGTATGCATGTGTGTATGTAATGTGTGTGTGTGTGTGTGTGTGTGTGTGTGGGCGGGGGTCAGAGGACAACTCTGTGGAGTCAGTTCTCTTATCCACATTTACATTGGTTCTAGGGATTGAACCCAGATCGATAGCCCTTAATTTGAGCTAAGAGTCTATTCCTAGGCTGGGGAGATGGTTCCACAGGTAGAGGTACTTGCTGCACAAGCCTGAAGACTTGAGTCTGATCCCCGGAACCCATGTAAAAAGCTGGAAGCTGCATACCTGTAATCCCAGCACTCCCACAACAGGATGGAAAATGGAGGCAGGAGAATAAGCTGGAAGCTCATGGACCAGCCAGCCTGGAGTACACTGGAGTCAGCAAGACAGGAAGGAGCTGCTCCAAAACCTTGCCTAACCGCTGCATGTGTGCCATGGCATGTTCTCTCCCCTTCACAGCCCCCTCCTCAATTACAGGAAAAAGATTCTACCAATAGTCAGGTGTGGTGACGCATGCCTATAATCCCAGCACTCAGAAGATGGAGGCAGGAGGATCAGAAGTTCAAGGTCATCCCCAGCTACGTAGTAAATTTAAGGCCAGCCCAGACTACAGTAGACCCTATTGCAAGCCAACTAAACAGAAGAAGATTTAACCACCATTCAAGCCCTCTTATTCTTTTTGTTTGTTTTTGTTTGTCTGTGTTTTGGGGACACTTGCTGGCCTGGAAATCAGATCTACCTACCTCTGCCTCCCAAGTGCTGGGATTAAAGGCATGTGCCACCACGTCTGGCCCTCTCATTCTTGAATGTCCCTTCTCCTCGGGCACTCCTGAAGAGCCCCTCTCACCTCTCCAATCTCTCCTCTAAGTAGGTTCTCTCAAAAGTTCTTCCGTCTTCCAAATACCATCATTCACCAAGGATCAACCTGCAGACACGAACTTGGTCTCTGTCCTCATAGACCCTAATGCTGTCTCGGGAAGGTGAGCTATCCACAGACACTGCTGTCCCCTACCTGTGGCAGCCCAATGTCCTGTCTCCTCAAATGGTCCTTTCTTCTACCTTCTAATACATTAAAAAAAAAGTTAAACAGACGAATCATACAAGTTTAAATCCATATCACATTTACATTTTGGATTGTTCATTGCACCCATCTAGTGTTTTATGGTTAAACATTCAAGATCAAAATTGAGGAGGCATAGCCAGGTGTGGTGGCGTATACCTGTGATCCCAGCACTCAGGAGATGGAAGTAGGAGGACCAGAACTCAAGGTCATCCCCAGCTACATAGTAAGTTTGAGGTTTGCTTGTGCTACATGAGATGCTCTCTCTCTCAAGAAAAAAAATTGCTAGGAATGGTGCATGGCTGTAACCCCAGCATTTGTGAGGTAAAGGCAGAAGGATCAGGGTTTCTAGGTCATTTAGAGTTTGAGGCCAACCTGGGCTACGAGAGACCCTGTCCAAAAAAAAGAAAAAAAGAAGGCGTGATAGAGATGGCTCAGTGGTTAAAGAGCCCTGGCTGCTCTTACAGAGGACCAGGGTTCAGCTTCCAGCTCACAACTGGCTGTAACTCCAGTTCCAAGGGACTCAATGCCCTATAAAACAGGGCACATGTGGTACACTTACATTCATGCAGGCATTATATTCATACACATAAAATAAAAATAAATCTTTTTTTGGTCTTTTTGAGACAGGGTCTCCATGTAACCCCAGCTGGCCTAGAACTCACTATGTAGACCAGACTGGCCTTGAACTCACAGAGATCCGCCTGCTTCTGCCTCCCAAGTGCTGGGACTAAAGGTGTGCGCCACCACACCCAGCTGAAAATAAATAAATCTTTTAAAAAGAAAACAAACAAGCTGGGTGTGGTGGCCCACACCTTTAGTCCCAGTACTTGGGAGGCAGAAGCAGGCGGATCTTTGTGAGTTGAGGCCAGCTTGGTCTACATAATGAGTTCCAGGACAGCTGGGGTTACAGTGAGACCTGTCTCAAAAAGACAAAAAACAAAACAAAACAAAACAAAAAGGTAAATAGATAAGGAATTGACTATAACTAAATAACAATCCATTACAGGCTATAATTCTTTATGGAAGAGAAAAAATATATATACATATTTATATTCCAAATCTCCTGTTTCCTACTCAACCACCTAACCATCCCTAAGAGATAAAAACTATCTTCACAATGACCACCTCGGGATCTTCAGATCGACTACACAAAGTTCATTCATTCACCCTTCCTCTAAAGGAGCTTTATTCCCAAATCAGTCTCTTTTGCAACTGACATCTTGGTCTTTTTCTCCCCCTCCTCCCCCTCCCCCTTCCCCCCCTCCTCCTCTTTTTCTTTTTCCTCCTCCCTTTTAGAAGACTGGTAAAATTTTAATAGACAAGGAGCGATCTGTTTGTTTTGTTCTTTGTCTAGAAGGCAAAAGAGAGATCTCAGCAGTGCAGCACTGACTGGGATGCCAAAGGGCTTCTTGGCTGATGAAAGATCTTCAGTGCCTCAGGTCAGCATCTCAGTTATTTACACCCCAAGGGGTTACAAACCAGACTGAAGAACATCCATGTGCTGGCCAATATTGCTGGGGTTGCTGTGATAAGGACAAGTTGCTTTGGAATTCGAGGTCAGCCTAAGAGGCTGATAACATTCCTGGTTACACAGAGAAGCCAGAATCTTCCAATCCAAGGAAACCAGTTAGCCATCACACATGGCCATACAGGCAGTTTATTGTGCAAAATATGGAGGAAGCCTGGTTGGTCCCCTTCTCGGGGCCGTGTGGCTTGCCTCTAGAGTGTTTGGCCTGTTGGATACCTCTCATCTTCTATGCCATGGACGTGAATGCATTTCTGGACCCCGACTCCCACCTGCCCTTTGTCGACATCTATGGATTAACAGACAGTCCTCTAGAGCTGAGCCGCATAGTGGCAGGTCTCCTAGACAAGTTTAGTCTGCTCTTTTGTTTGTTTTTGTTTTTGCTGTTTTTCAGACAGGTTGTCATGCATCCCAGGCTGGCCTCAAACTTGCTATCCTTTTTTTTTTTTCAATTTTTATTTCATGTGTATGAGTGTTATGCCTTCATGTAGGGTAAGTGCACCCATGTTGTGCAATGCCTGCGGAGGACAGAATAGGCTGTCAGATCCCCTGGAACTGGAGTTACGGACAGTTGTTAGCTGCCATGTGGGTGCTGGGATTCAAACCTGGGTTGTCTGCAAGAACAGTCAGTGTTCTTAACCGCTGAGCCATCTCTCCAGCCCCGTTATCCTTTTTTGTTATAAAATTAAATTTGTTCTTTGAGGAGATAGATAGATATCTCAGCAGTTAAGACCACTTGCTCCTCTTGCAGAAGACACGGGTTCAGTTCCCAGCACCAACATGATGGCTAACAACCAACTGTAACTTCAGTTCCAGAGGATCTGATGCCCTTTCCAGATACCATGTATGTGTGTGATACACATACATCCAAGCAGGCAAACACTTACACACATAAAAAAGACTGAAAAAATTTTAGTTTAAAAATAAATAGGGCCAGGCATGATAGTACACACCTTTAATCTCAGCACTCTGAAGGCAGAGACAACCAGGTCTCTGTGAGATCAAGGTCAGCCTGGCCGCCATAGCAAATTCCACCTTCCACTCTGCCAGTCCTCCCCGCATCTCTACAAATCCCCTTCCCACATTCATGTCTGTTTTGTTTTTTGTTTTTTTTTTGTGACCCACCGAGTTCAACTAAGGATGTCTGTGTGACCCTGGGATGGAGCTTGGAGGGCTCAGCAGGGGGCATGGGACTGAAGACAGTGATCCTCTCCCTTTCCCAGAACCCTTCAGTAGCCAATAGCTCAGCCCACAAGCCCCTCCCACCTGTAACTGATTTTTGGCAAGGTCTTTCTTGCTCAGTGCAGTCAACTGCAGCTGCTATGGTTTAAGACTGCAAAGACTGTGTGCTCCAGAAGACGGCATTTCAAAGCCCTTTCTCCCTGTCCTCTGGCTCCTACCTTTCCACCCACTCTTCTGCGATGTTCCATGAGCCTTAGAGGGAACTCTGTAGACATCTAGCTGATCTTCTCAGGTATGTAAGGTTTCTGAGCTGTGTGTATGTGTGTGTGTGTGTGTGTGTGTGTGTGTGTGTGTGTGTGTGTGTATGAATGTGGGCGCATGTGGAGGCAAGCTTGAGTGTCTTTCCTTAGGCACTCTCCATTTTGTTTTTTGAGACAGGATCTCTGGCTGGCCTGGAGCTCACTGAGTAAGCTAGGCTGGCTAGCCAGTGGGTCCCAGGGATCCACCTATCTCCAGTATTACAGGCATACACCTATACTCAACTTTTTCACTCAGGTTCTAGGGATGGAACCAGGTCCTCACACTTGCACAGTAAGCACTTTGGTGACTGAGCTCTCTGCAGCCCAGCATCTCTCCACTGAAAGGAAACCAATCCACTGAGTCTGCTTGGATGGCAGTGTAGACAGCTTTGTCTCCAGGCCCGCCACATTCTGCATCCTGTTCTTGGAAGACAGCCAATTTATCAAGCCAATTCTGATTGATCCTTCAGATTTCAGCTCAAATATTCTTTCCTAGGAAACACCTTACAGACCACCACCCCTCCCTATTGTGCCCCACGACAGTGTCCACACCTGGAGGTCCTGCTGGTCTCCTAGTTTCTCTGTATGAGGCACTACCTTCCTGCCCCCAAATCCATGAGTCCACCCGATCACAGCTGTATTGTTTATGGAATAGCTACTGCTATGAGTTGGATGTGCCTTTTGTGTTTCATTTTAATCCCCTTGTGAGGGTAGAAACAATCTGATAACAGTGTTTAGAGGTGGAGCCTGTGGGACATGATTAAGACTAAAAACCATCACACCTGTGATTGGACAGTTCCAACTATAAAGAGAGAGAGAAACCAAAGGATATAGATTCACACAAACTTTCCTGGTCTCTTCCACCTCAGACTCTACCAGAAAGAAGGCCATTACCATGTGAGATTGTCAGCCAGAACCATGAGCCAAAAACTTTTCTTCTTAAAGTTACCCAGTCTCCAGTATTTTATTCTAGTAACACAAAGCTAACTGATACATCTTTTTTCTTTTTCTTTATTGGAAATCAAACCTAGGACCTTATGATACTTGGTAAGCACTCTATTACTAAGCTATGCCTAAATAAACCTACTTATGCAGCTGTTACCTGTCTACCAGATATTCATCCCTTATGTGCATGAGTGCTTTGCCTACATGTATATAAGTGCATTCATGCATGCCTGTGCTCCCAGAGACCAGAAAAGGGCATTGGGTCCCCTGAAACTAGAGTTACAAATGCTTATGAGATGCCATGTGGGTGCTGGGAACTAAACCTGGGTCCCTTGGAAGAGCAGCTAGTGTTCTTAACCACTGAGCTATCGCTCCAACCCCAGTGATGGCCTTTTGTGATAAAAGATGCTGCACAATGAGGTAAGTGTCATTACTGCCATCAAGGCCTGGGAGTCACCAGATGACAAGTTTGATAAATTCTGTTCAGCTTTCTAAGTGCAGTCACCATTTATCTCCAATTTGTAGTTCTGGTGTGACTGCTCTCCAAGTGCCTCTAGTCAACTCAAGTATATCAACAGAATCTCTTGATGAAATGAGTTTACATTCACCTCAGTATAGATTCCTAGGGCCCACTGAGATGTGTTAAATAGAAATCCCTGGAGTTGGATCTATAAATCTACATCTCTTTTTTTCTTTTTTGGTCTTTTTGAGACAGGGTCTCCCTGTAGCCCCAGCTGTCCTGGAACTCACTATGTAGACCAGCCTGGCCTCGAACTCACAGAGATCTGCCTGCCTCTGCTTCCCAAGTGCTGGGATTAAAGGCGTGCACCACACCCAGCCAAATCTGCATCTTTTAATAAAGATTCTCCAACAACTCCTTTTTGAGACAGTGTCTCATGTATTCTAGGCTGGCCTTGAACTCACTTGTGACCCAAAATGATCTTGAACGCCTGATGTTCCTGCCTCTACCTCCACAGTACTGGGATGACAGGTGTGTGGTACTGGGGCTTCCTGCATGCCAGGCCAACACTGTAGCAACTGAGCTCCATCCCAAGCCCTCTCAGAGGTTCTCATGTAGCATTTGGAGTCATTGTTCTCTCCCATGTCTCCCACTTCCCAGAAGAGCAAATGGAACCAAGAGCATAGAAATGAGCTGCCTGAGGTCACCTGCACCAGGATGAAGGTCCAACTCTAGAAGCCCTGACTTCAATCCCAGGACTTCCTCAGTGGTACCACTGACCCAGAGTCAGAGCCAGTAGACCCTTCCCCCTGGCTCTTGGGAGATGGAGTGAGGCCTAGCTAGCTACAGTAAATTCTGCTTCATCTGACCATCCCTACACCCCATGCAGTCTGTGGATACAGGGATGGGAGAAAAAGGAGTAGGACTCTTGCCACATGACCAGAAAAGAAAGGAATCTCCGGGAGAGCAGCCCAGCTGTGAAACACTGCTCTGCCCAGGTGCTGGGAAACTCCGCATCCAGAGGCTATTTTTTTCCACAAGCATCACTCATTTTCTCCCACCCTACAACTCCTCCTAAGCTCTTCCCAGGGATGAGGGGGGAAAAAAGGAGACTTCTCTGCACATATTCCTTTGAAACCCATAACACAAACAAAGGAACCTAGAAGTTGTGAGTAGACCAGCTGTCCTGATAGTTGCCATGGCAATACCTCCATCACTGCCCTAGCGTCTACGTGCTGCCTGACATGTATACTCGGTCAGGTCCCTGAAGGGCACTGCTGCCTCTCGCTTGTTCAGGATTCAGAAGTGAAAAGTTAATCCAGGGACTCTAACAATAATATCCAAAGGCAATCACTGGACCTCGAACCAGCTGGGACTGAAAGTGCCTGTCTGTGGGTCCCTGGGGTCTTGTTCTCCCACTTTGGTGCCAGGCTTGCAGTAAGGGTTTGGATACTATTGCAAGAGTTACCAGATGCAGGAGGGTCTCACCCAGGCTCTGCGAGCTCTTCTGTGCAGAGAGGTGAAAGGGAAGCAGGACCTGGAGGGCAAGAAAGGCAGGGCCTCCCCAGTTACTAAGGAGAGCTCCCCTTCATTGCTCCTACACCCAGTGTCCACTGGTCTGCTGTCAGGAAGTGCACATTGTCCTGCTAAGGTGTTACCATGAAAGTGTGATTTCCTAGGTCCTATGCTCCCTTCCTCTGCAGAATCACACCCAACTACACACACATGCACGCACACATATGAACACTGCCACCCAAATTCCCTCTGGGTCTCTTGTGCTATCAAGCAAACCATAAAACATATCTTTATGCGCATTTATTATTATCATCGTGGCCGGGGGAGGAGAGGGGAGTAACAGAGGAATGAGTACCCAGTGCCTAGCCCCACGCCTCTGGCGGCGTGGCTCAGAGTCCACCATATCAGACCGCGCCACGCCCATAGTCACCGCTTGGGAGACAAACACACATACACATGCGAATGCATATGTGCATGTACACACGTGAACACAGAGACATGAATGCACACACTTGAGTGCACACATAAATACATATTAGTGCATGCATACATGCAGAGATACACATATGCACCCACATGAATGCGAACATGCATACCTACATATATGCACACACACACACATGTACACATGCATGCACACACAGACTCTCACACACATACATACACAATTGCATACATGCACACAAAAGAGAAGCCTGCAGCACTGGCTCACAAAGAATGGAATTTCAAGCCTATTGAAAGTGATAAAGGAAGGAAAGAGGCTATGTGGCGCCTGACTACAGCCTGGAGCACATTTTTAAAACATATATTCTTGGACGTGGAGATGTATGTTAGAGGTAGAGGGCCTGTCTAGCACTGACACACAAGGCCCTTGACTTGAGATCCTCAGCAAAGGAAAGAAAAGCATATATCCTTAACAGCTTCCTCCTGTGAGGGAATCTGACAAATGAGGTGTTTGGAAATGAACAGATAACAAACCAGCTGATGCCTTCTGAGACAGGACCCTCCTGAGAGCTAGCATTGATAAAGGGGTGAGACTTGGGGTTTACTTATTTGTTTTGGTCTCTGTTTTGTGTTGCAGAGGCAATTAAATGGTTTCAGAACTCTTTCTTGGGGATGGAGAGATGGCTCAATGGTTAGGAACACATACTGCTCTGGCAGAGGACCTAAGTTCACTTCCCAGCACCCAAATCAGACAGCTCATAACCACCTGTAACTCCGGCTCCAGGGGCTCTGATGCCCTCTTTCTGGTCCCCATGGGCACCTGTACCCACATGCACAGACACCCCATACATACAATTTACAAATTTAAATTTCATAGAAAGTTCTGTGCCAGCCAGGGCTACATAATAAGATCCTGTCTCAAAAAACCAAAACCAAATAAATCAAATAAATAGAATTTTAAGAGAGCTCTTTTTTAGCATGTCCCTAGAGATGCTGAGCAGTGGAGTCCAGGGTGGGGGGGGTCCCTGCCCTGGGGGAGGAGGGGTCCCAGTCTACTGGGACAATGGTCAGGCAACTGGAGACCTTGTCCACCCTGACAGCCTCAGCTTGCCAGTTCTTCCTTTGTTACTTTCTCCTGGCCCTCCACTCAGTGTTCCCACAGGCAGGCTCAGAGGGGAGGGGTCCGTGCTCCTCTAGTCCCCTGTGCAGTAAGACTCAACTTGCTTTCACACAGCAGTTTCTGGAGTCCTAACCTCTGTCTTCAGGCTCCCGAACCACCTCTTCCCTTCCTCACTACACGTCGTTTATCTGATAGTTTCCAAAGAAATAGAGGTCTAGAGGCAGGCACTCTGGCAACCCACCCAGCCCCCCACCCCACTTCCTCTCTCTAGGGAACACATCCTCCTGGTAGCTCAAGTAGTCCAGAGCCCAAGCCTCACTTCCTTGTTCCGTCTTCACCCCTTCCTCCTCCCCAGAGAGACTGCTGCAACTGCTTTTCCTTTCTGCTGATTTTTTTCTCTAATCATAGAAAAGGACATACCTTGGACTTCCCCTGCTATTTACAAACAAGCCAGTGCCACAGCAACAACAAACTAGTGACTCTCTGACCCCAACTAGACACCATGTCCCTAATGAAGTTTTATTTAAAAGAAAAAGAATTCTCTTGGAAAAGTTAGTCACTGGACTTAAAAAATAAGAATCAATATGTCAGTGCTTTTCTCAGACTGGTAAGCTACTTAGTTTACCAGTTTCTCTGCCCCTGCCTCTGTCTCTGTTTCTGTCTCTCTGTCTCTCCTATTTGTTTCAGTAACATTCAAATCAAAACAAATATGGTCAATATTTTATAATCATTACAAATTATGCTTTAAATTACTTTTGTGCCAAGCATGATGGTTCATGAGTTTAATCCCAGCACTGAGAGGCAGAGGTAGGTAGAGCCCTGTGAGTTCGAGGACAGCCTGGTTTATATAGTGAGTTCCAAGTCAGCCAGGGCTACATAGTGAGACTGTTTTTGTTGTGGTTTTTTAAAGACTTTTATGTGCCAAATGTGATAATGCACACCTGTAATCCCAGCTCAGGAGGTAAGAGATCAGGAGTTTAAGGTCATCCTCAGCTGCACAGGAAGTTTGAGTTTGATACCAGCCTGGACTAGAGAGATGGCTCAGTGGTTAAGATGCTACTCTTAACCACTTACTACTCTTGCAGAGAGCCCAAGTTCAGTTTCTAGCACCCAAGTAGGACTGCTCACAACTGCCTGTTACTCCAACTTCAGGGGATCCGACATCCTCTTCTGGACTCCGAGGGCACCCACATGCATGTGCACATACATACAAGCAGATACACATACTTAAAAATAAATCTTAAACAAGGCTTTTGTTTAAGTGAAAAAAAAAGAACATAAAATTAACTCATCTAGATAAAATATGTAAGTATTCAACGAAGACTGCAAAGGACCACCCTGAAATGCCAGCCTGACTGCATCCTTTCTTTCTAAATCTTTTCTGTATTTTTCAAGTTATGTATAATGAACATGCATTGGTTATGTTCAGCACATGCCGCTTGAAGAGCCTAATCTCTACGTTGCATCGATGTCATGGGCAGCTTTCCAGGGGGTGATGGCCCAACACTAGGGCTATGCCTCCAGCCACTGTGAATGACATTCCCTGGGCATTTCTAAGCCAGGTCACCGCCCTTGCTTTCAGCCTGCGTTACACTCCAGCTTTATCAAGAGGGTTATGAAAAGCCTCACAAAAGCATCTACTCAGTCAGTCAACAACTATTGATTATTACGCTCCAAGCCTTGGGCAGATCATTTTTCCCTAATGAATGAGTCTCGAAACAATATCAAGGACTGAAAGAGGTCAGGCTAACATACTTTAAAAGCCCAGACTGAATGCTAATAATTGATGCTATTCCAAACTCTTCCAAACTTCATTATGATGAGTATTTAAGATAGTCTCCTTGAGGATTTTGTATGGAACTGAAGTAAAAATTGTGGCTTTTGAGCAAGGTGTGTTCCTCTCACTGTGGGCATCCAATTTTTATTGCAATCTCTTCTTCTGGGGCATCTGTGATTGTCCTAGAATGTCTCAAAGAGCTCCAGTGGGCTATCCATGTCTACCAAGAACCTACCAATAACTGGGATGTACTCTCTTTGCAGCCGGAGGCTAGCCCTCAAGGAAATAAGCAGGATCCTGGAAACTTCTTAAATACTGTGGTAACAGTATAGGAGACGGTCAAGAGAACTCCAGACCTAGAGAAACATCCTAGAGAAAACTTCTTTTACATCACTCCAATTCTTTTAAGGCTAAACCTCCAAATACTACTGAAAATATGTTCTTTTTAAATAAAATCCAAGGCTACCAAGATGGCTAAATGGGTAAGAGTATTTGCCTCGAAAGCCTGATAACTGGAGTTCACTGCATATCTGTAATCCCTTACTCGGGAGGTGGAGTTAGAAGGATCAGATGTTCAGGATCATCCAGAAAAAGAGGCAGGGAGGGAACTAGGACAGAAATTGGTACCGAGAGTGGGGCATTGCTGTGACAGACCTGACTTTGGAGGACTGGGAAAGTGTTTGGAACTTTGGGCAGGAAAAGCTATTGAGTGCTCAGTGTTTGCTGCATGTACGTAAGTGCAGCCATGTGGTGTAAAGCCTGCAGAGGTCAGAAGAGGCTGTTGGATTTCCCTGGAACTAGAGTTACAGACGGTTGTTAACCACCATGTGTGTGCTGGGAATCGAACCCTGACAAGAACAGCCAGTGCTCTTAACCACTAAGCCATCTCTCCAGTCCATATATATATTTTAAATCGAGGTCAGACAAGATGGCTCAGCAGGTAAAGGCACTTGTTATCAAGCTTGACGACCTGAATCGCATGGACAGTGAACACATTCCTAGAGATGGGTTCTCTGGCTTCTACTAGTATGTACAAGTCAGCTTTGCATCACTGTAGCAAATAAGTGAAATAATCAATTAAAAATTAGGAAAGGTTCATTTTGACTGATAGTTTGGAAAGTTTCAGTCTGTGGGTGGGTGACTTGTTACTTCTGAGTCCATGGCAAGGCAGTTCATCACACAGGGAATGTTTGATAGAGGAAGTCACTCACTTCATGGTGGCTGTGAAGTAAAGAAAGACAAGAAAGTCTAGAATCTTCACATCCCCTTCAGTCATATCCCAATGACTTAACTTCTCATTAGACTCCTCTTTGTTGTTGTTGTTACTGTTGTTTGAGGCAGGGATTGGGGTAGTTCTGGCTGACCTCAAAGTCACTATGTAGCTGTGGATGACTTTGAACTTCTAATCCTCCTTACTCTCTTCCCAAATCTGGGATTACAGATGTGCATTACTTGGGCCCCACTTCTTAAAGGTCCTGCTATCTCACAATGGGGCTACAGAAAGCTGGAAACCAAGCCTTCAACCCATGGCCCTTTGAGAACATTCTAGATCCAAGATCCGAGGTCACTTTTATACATTTTAATGGGCTGCAGCTTTTACATATGACACCAAGGACTATAGATAACCTATATTCTGGAAGGATCAAAATGTTTACAATGTCTCTGAGTTGTAGGTCTCACTATATAGGCCAGGATGGCCTAGAATATACAGTGATCACCTGAAAAAGAGAAAGGAAGGGAGAGAGGGAAAGAGGGAGGGAAGGAGAAAGAAAGGAGTTTGTGTGATGGTATTTACTTGGCAGGCAGAGGCAGGAAGATTATCACAAATTGGAGGTCAGCTTGGGCTACAGAAGAAGTATCCTAGTTTGTTCCTCCATTGCTGTGACAAAGCACTCTGACCAATACCAACTTGGGGAGGAAAGGGTTTATTTTAATCTTACATTACCCGGGTCACAGTTCATCAGGGAGCCCAAGGTAGAAACTTAAGGCAGGAACCTGGAGGCAGGAGCTGGAGCACAGGCCATGGAGGAATGCTGCTTACTGACTTGTTCCCCTGGCCCCTGCTCAGCCTGCTGTCTTATGCAACACAGGCCCACCTGCCTAGGGGTGGCACCACCTACAGTGGGCTGGGCCCTCCCATATCACTCAACAATCAAGAAGATGCCTCATGGACATGGCCAAAATGAAGGCAATTCCCCAGTTGAGGTTCCCTCAACCCAAGTGTGTCAAGTTGACACTAAAGCTATCCAGCACAGGAAGACTCTATTTTTTTTAAAAGTAGATTCCATCCCCAGCACCCACATCGTGGCCACGAACCATCCTTAACTCCAGTTCCAGGGGAATCTGAAGCCCTTTTCTGACCTCCTCGGCATTGCACAACACGGGTGCACTCACATACATGCAGGCAATACACTCATACACATAAAATAAAAATAATAGATAAAATATTTTTTTAAAAAGCGGGGTGCGGGGGCGCTAGTGAGGTGGCTCAGTGGGTAAAGGTGCTTGCTGCCAAGACTGACAACCTGAGTTTGATCCCTGAGACTCACATAGTAGAAGGAGAGAACAAACTCCTAAATGTCTTCTGACCTATACATACATAGCAATGAATGAATGAATGAATGAATGAATATTAAAATTTTAAGAGCAAAGGAAGGAAAAAGGGCTGGGGGCTGGGTGGTGCTCAGTCAGTAAACTGCTTGCGTCCAAAGCATGAGGACCTGAGTTAGATCCCCAGAACCTATGTAAAAAGCCTGGTGATGGTATGTGCTTATAATCCCACCACTGAGGAGGCAGAAGCAAGAGAATTTCTAGTGGTCAGAGGCCATAATTGGTGAGGTCCAAACCAAACCAATGAGAGCCCCTATCTTGAAGGAAGTGAATGATGTTCTTGAGGATGACACCCAAGGTTGTCCTCCAGCTCCATATTCCTCTCGTTTGTCAACTTGACATGATCTAGAATCACGAAGGAAACAAGCCTCTATGCATGTCTGAAGGATTTTCTAGAGTGAGTTAATTGAGGTAGGAAGACCAACTTCAAATGAAGGCAGCACCATTCCGTGAGCTATCTGAGCACGACTGCTCATCTCTGCTTCCTGAACTGCTCATCTCTGCTTCTTGAATGTGGATGCAATGTGTTCAGCTGCCTCACCTGCCAGCCACCATCCTTCCCCAGTATGGTGAACTGTATCCGGTCAAAGAGTAAGCCAAAACAAATCCTTCCTCTTTTCTTTGGACTCGCTGTGTAGACCAGGCTGGCCTTGAACTCACAGAGATCTGCCTGCCTCTCCCTCCCAGTGCTGGGATTAAAGTGTGTGTCACCACGCCTGGCTCTTGTCAGGTATTTTCATCATCACAATGAGAGCAGCAACTAAAGCAAGCAAGCACACACATGTATCAAAAAAGAAAGAAAAATAGCTGAGGGGCACTTGCTGAAGGCTTGATGTCTCTATCACTAGCTACAGAGATAGCAAAGGGAGGAAGCATGGCAATCCTATGTGACATTTGGTGACTGGTGCTTTGTTCCCATTGGCATCAATTCATCTCACCTTCCACCAGCCTGAGGAGGTGGTTTTCTCCGGGCGATTGCTGCTCTCACCATCACCTGCATTTAGCAAGTGACTGAAAAATGTAAATAACAGGATTTGGACAAGAGGACTTTGTGTTGGCATGCATCCCTGCATAACCTACCTTTCTGAGTCATGGCTGGCCATGGTCCTCCACTAGCATCTTTCTCCAGCATTCTCTCCATAAATGCCTCTAGGCAGCCATTCCCTCAGGGTCACTGATAACCAGAGCTCTCCAGGCACTCACCATCTGCCAGACGCTGGAGCCAGTAAGCACACAGGTTATCACTAATTTTACCACCTCAGAGAGATTGTCAGTTTCCTCTTTTCATAGGAAGAGAAAGTATACCTCCAAAAGGGGATCCAGCCAAGTGTGGTGATGTAGGTGGAGCTCTGTGAGGTTAAGGCCAGCCTGGTCTATATAGCAATTTCCAGGCCAGCTGTGCTATAGAGAGACCCTGGCTCAAAAAAAACAAACAAACAAACAAAAAACAAAAGGGTATCCGCCCCCATCACACAACAAGAAATGAAGGAGCTAAGATTTGAGACAGTTTCTTACTTCAAAAGCCAGGCCCACCCCAGTCCCCTCAGGGGTAAATATCAACGTGGTCAGAGGGGTTAAGGCAACACAGCAAAAAGAACTAGAACTGGCTGTGGCCGAGGACTGTCTGGGGCTGGGGGCAGGGTGGGGCAGGGGGCAGCCTCTGAGCAGCTTGGGGACAGGGCTGAGCTGCAATGTGTGAGTGGGATGCTGGTGGAGCATGAAGGCAACAGCTCCAGCCCACTCTCCGCTGTCTCAGGCCTGCCAGCTGTCTGCTCTGCTCTGGGTGTCACCAGTAAGGAAAGAAATTTCCTTTCATAGACTGTGGACTGGAATCCACAAGCACTTAGGACCTGGGCTGTGTCTCAGCCACAATCCTGTTCCCAAGCTGCCTGGAGGCTGCCACATAGCACACTGGGCTGAGGCCCAAGGAACCATCTGGAACCAGGTCCTCACTTGAAAGGCAGTTTTGTTGTTTTGGTTTCCTGGTTGTTGGTTATTTGGGGGTGGGGAGGTTGCCGTTTATTTATTTGCTGCTGTTATTTAAACTCCTGTCACATGGGGTAGGGGTGGGGGGATGGAGAGGGGAGGAAACAAACTTAGAATGAAGTGTGAGTGATAAGCAAAGCTGACTGCATGAAATCTGAGTAAAGGAAACTGGGATTTTTGTTGTTATTATTCTTGTTTGGGGGTTTGGGGTCAGTTTTTGAGACAGGGTCTCCCTGTCCCCAGGTGACCTGGAACTTACTTTGTAAACCAGGCAGGCTTGATCTCACCAGAGATCCATCTACCTCTGCCTCCTGAGTGCCGGAATTAAAGGTGTGTGCCACCATGCTTAGCCCATGGTTTGTTTTGTTAACATTTCTCATAAACGGTAATTTCGAAGTTAAAGTGCCATATTATAATAAAATACAAAATACAAAAGTTTCACAAAGCTTGCTTTATCATTATTGTATATTTCCCTTTTAAACTTAAAATATTATTTTGTTTCATTTAAATGTATTTGTTTTTATTATATGTATGAGTGTTTTGCTTGCATTTAAGTGGGAAACATAACACCTTATCTCAAAAAAAGAAATGAAAGCTGAGCATGGTAGTGCATGCCTTTAATTCCAGCACCCTGGCTTGTGTAGCAAATTCCAGATCAACTGGGGCTACAGGGAGACCCTGTCTCAAAACAAAACAAACAAACACAAAAACACCTGAAGAAAAGAACTTTCATTACATATATGTTCCACCCTTGAGCACTATGTACCACCAACCACTTGCCACCTAGGGAAACACACTAACGGACATCAAAAGTCGCCAACCATCCCTCACAACCCCTTTCATGAATCTGGCCCTGTGATAGGATGTCTGGCTCTGTGATGGAGTATCTGGTCTTGTGGTAGATTATATAGCCCTGTGATGGGGTGTCTAGTCCTGGGATGGGGTGTCTAGTCCTGAGATGGAGTATCTGGCCATTGGATAAGGTCTGTGACCCCGTGATAGAATGTCTGATCCTGGGATGGAATGTCTGACCCTGGAATGGGTACCTGGTCCTGTGATGAAGTGGTATAAAAATGGAAAATTTGTTTCTACCCAGCCTTTCCAAATGTCCTAGACCCACAGTATGGTGGGAAAGAATGTCTGATAAGCCTGAGTCTGAGTCTTACCCTTGTCGCTATAGCCTGCATAACTCTGGGCATACCTCTTACCTTTCCAGCCCAGTTTCCTCAAGTGAAGAACAGAGATAACCCCAAGATCATCCAGGCGTGGTTGCACACTGCCTTGTAATCCCAGAAGTGCAGAGGCTGAGGCAGGAGGACCAAGAGTTGGAGACTAGCCTGGGCTGTTCAGGGTGAGGTACAGTAAGATCCTGTTGCAAAAACCCAAATGAGCACACTGGGTATGGCCCATACCTGTAATGCCAGCACTCAGGAGGCAGAAACAGGAAGATGAGTTAGAGGTCAAATGGGGCTACAGATCGAGACCCTGTCTCAACTAAACCATTAATAGATAAATCAGCTCCAGTTTCATAGAGTTGTGAGAAACAAAATGATGTACTTAAAGCAAGCACTAAATAAGTAGAATGTTAAAGTTTATTACATTTTATCTATTTTGTGTATGTAGGGGGTACATGTGTGCCATAGCTCAAGTATGGAGATCAGAGGACAGTTTGAGAGAGTCAGTTCTCTCCTTCTACCATGTGGGTCCCCAAGGATGGAACTCAGGTCATCAGGCTTGGTGGCAAGTGTCTGTACACTGAGCCACCTTACAGGTAAAGGAAATTTATTTTATTATTCCCCCCTGGCTAAGAGCCCACTTCTTGCAAGAAAGAATTTTAGGGACACCCCTGTTTTCATGAACATTTACAGTGGCCCAGATTCATTCTCTCAGTTGTCCTCTGGGCTTCCCAGTTGTGATGGAGCCTAACTCTCACCAGTACTATTGTGCCATCCATCATAAATCTGAGCCTTGGGAGTCCCCTAAGGGTCTGCTGGGGGAGAGTGGAGGGAAGAGATGCTACAGGAAGAGGAGGAGATGAGTTGTTGGAATGATTTTTTCTGGTTGTTTCTGTTTATTTTTCATTTGCATTTTTTTTCTGTGAAGACTGAATGTGTGTTGAGGTCCAGGCCACACTTGCTTCTGGGACACAAGCTGTTCCTATTGTGGGTTCTCTAATGGCATAATCATAATCAATGAGTCTGCATCAAACTGCTAAACGAGGCAGCAAAACAGAAGCCAGTCACTCAGCTCAGACATCAAAAGCTCATACAGCTCATGCAGCTGATGTCATGGCTGGATCTCTCCTCCTTCAACTAAACACATCTATTCATGTTTTGTCAATGATTTATCCAGTCCTTGCTATGAGCCAGTAGCAGCATCAACACTGGGGAGCCTGGGAAAAATAAACTCTGAGCCATACCTTCCAGGAGCCTTCAGACTTGTGGAAAAAACAGACCAGAAGCCCCCTCCAGCCCTCATTAGTGGGCCTTGTATGTAGAGAAATAGCCGGACAGGTCATGCTTCCTAAGGAAGATAATGCTGGACTGAGACTCAAAGATGATTCCCAGATGGGCATGGTAGTGACCTGTGACCCCAGCACTCAGGAGGTTGAAGTAGGAGAATTTCAATTTGAGGTCAGCCTGGATAAGTCCATGCCAAGCCTGGGCTGTACAATGTGAGACCCTGCTCCCTCCCACCTTCTCCAAATATATA
>NW_008360310.1:2744313-2797162 GCF_000622305.1 Nannospalax galili
ATGGGAGGTAGAAGTAAAAGGATCAGGGACTCAAGGTCATCTTCAGGTACTTATTAATTTGGAGGCTAGTCTGGGCTACATGAGACTTTGACTTGAACACACACATAAAATAAATAAATAATAAACAAATAAATAAATACATAAGTAAAATCACAGAGCACAAGCCTGGAAAGTAAGGCACAGTAAGCAATCACTTCCACTGCATACCTGCCATCCAAACATTCCCTTCACACTGAAAGGGCCATGCCCATGAGCCCCTAAGCATGTGACCTGAGATAGGGTCACTGACTGGATGAGTGTCTGACCTAAAGGCTTAGGCTGGCTGGGTGCCCAATGATGGGTTCTGCACAGATGATGTCAACAAAACCAGTCAGTACTCTTGGTTCCCTCTGCAGTGTACACAGGGGTTAGTAGGGAGTTGGCCAGTGTGATGGTTAATTTTAACTGTTGACTGGATTTGTAATCACCATGATACCACACCTCTGAGTGTGTCTTTGAAGGTATTTTCAGAAAAGTCTAATCACACCCAGACTTCTATTTTCTCTCTTTTTTTCATATTTTATTTATTATTGTTATATGCATATGTATGTATATTGTTATCATGTTATATGTATGCATATATGTAAGTGTACCACATGTGTGCAATGCCCCACAGAGGCCAGAGAGGGTAGCAGATCCCCTGGAACTAGAGTTACAGACTGTTGTTAGCTACCATGTAGGTGCTGGAAATTGAACCCAGATCCTCTGGAAGAATAGTAAGTGTTCTTAACTGCTAAGCCATCTCTGGTCCCTGGTTTCTCTTGATTAAGTAACAGTTTTTAGGAAGCATGTGGATTTTGATTGGACCCTTGTACTGGGCTCGAGACCTTAAACACTGAGCTTTGGGTGGTTCCAGAAGGCCCTATAGCCAGTTAATTAATAAAGCAGTAAAAACCAACTAGTCAAGATATAACCAGCTGACTGATGGACAAGACTGTGGTTATTATTTTCTAATTATCATCTGTACTTTTCTATATATGCAGTGGGACCAGCTAGAGGGATATAACTCTCAGGACAAGCTTCTGTTTTCTTCTTTGTTCATATAAACTCTACTTGACAGAGTTGATCTGAAGAATTTTCTTTTGTGGATTGGAGAGATGGCTCAGAGGTCAACAGCCTGTCTTGTTCTTCCAGAGGATCTGAGTTCAATTCCCAGGCAGCTCACAGCCATTTATAACTCTAGCTCAAAGGGAGCCTATGCCTTCTTCTGACCTCCTCAGGCACCTACACTTATGTGTACATTCCCCCCACAGACAAAGGCACATAAATAAAAATAAATCTTTACAAAACAAGAATTTTCCTTTTAATAGTATTTTAAACATTTCTTTCTCTCCCTCTCTCCCCCTCTCTCTTTCTCTCTGCGTGGTGTGTGTGTGTGTGTGTGTGTGTGTGTGTGTGTGTGTGTGTACCCACTAAAGCCAGAAGAGGGCAACTAATCCTTTGGAGCTAGAGTTAGACAGTTGTGAGTCACCCAGTGTGGGTACTGGGAACTAAACTCAGGTCCTCTGGAAAAGCAGCAGATGCTCTTTGCTGAGCCATCTCTCCAGCTCCCTTGTAACAGATTTGGCATAATTAGGAAGATTCATAGCAGGGCCTCCCTGGACACACATACACACACACACACACACAAGCAGTGAGGAGTCTTGGGAACCCATTGGGCTCATCATACATGCTGTCCTTTTGCTCTATCTGGGATCAAGGGTGGGTTTTCTCTTTGACTCAAAGCTCTGTAGACTATATGTAGCTATTGTATAACTTTTTCTGGGGAAACGGGAACAATTCTCTACTCATCCCAGATAGAGTGCCAATAGACCAAAGATACAATCCCATTCAAGTCTAGTTTGATGAACTAATGAGTTTATTGAGATTGCTTGTAGGAGCAAAGACTGCTGTATGATGTCCCCAACACGAGTGAACCCACCATAGAAGTACCCAACATGAGTGCCAACTCTAAAAAGCTACATCACCAGCATCCCCTGCCCAACTTGTAGGAAGCTGTGACCCGAGTTTTCTAGGGTCCCTTGCCCCTGGCACTATTAGACAAACCACATAACATATCTTTATCTGAATTTTTCATAGTTCATATCCTGGGGAAGGGGAATAAAGTAACTTACTAAAGCAAACACCCAGCACTTCATACAAAGGTGAACACCCCAAGCCCCATTCCCCTTGGTGGCTCAGAGTGGCCCATGGGTCCAGATCGCTTCTGAGCCCCACCCACAGTCACCGTTAGTTTGCTGTGGTCTCACCCCAAGTCAGTAAATGCCCCCTCTTATGTCCACTCAAGCGAGACACCGGGGCCATTCTTTTTTGCTGCAGCACTGCTTCTCTTCCAAGATGGCCAAAAGCCCCTCCCTCCACAGCTAACTCTCCGCAGTCAATTCTCTGCCCCAGGCCCTGTGGCTCAGAGGAATCAGGCCTCTTGGGACACAGAAGCTTTGCACAAGTCTCCTCTCCCTAGAAACTGCCACTGCTTTTGCCACCTTGGGGATGGGCCTTGTGACTCTTCTATCTTTGAGTTCCCCAAGACTTAAGTTTCATGAGCTTCCTGGATTTTGTAATTTTTGTTAGTTTCCTAGGTTTCATGAGCCTCCCTCCTCCAGGAGAGAATATTTCCATTTGGAGAAATATATTTTCTGAGCTGAATTTGAGCAAAATATTGGTGTGGACTGAATTAAGAAGTTGTGACAGATGCAGCACTGGGTCCTGTATGAGGTTTCAGGTTTCTGACTGGCTCAGGAGGTAAGTTGAGTTCAAGAAGAAAAGAACTGGATCTTGGAGAGAGAATTTAGGGGTCTGACTGGTAAAAAATTTAAAAATAGGGCCAAGAAGACAGCTCAGTGGGTAAAGGCACTTGCCAAGGAAGTCTGATGACCTGAGTTTTATCCCTGGAACCCAGGTAAAAGTGAAAGGAAATGGGGCTGGAGAGATGGCTCAGCAGTTAAGAGCACTGACTACTGTTGCAGAGGACCCAGATTCAATTCCCAGCACCCACGTGGCAGCTATGAACCGTCTTTCACTCCAGTTCCAGGGGAATCCAAAGCCCTCTTCTGATCTCCAAAGCATTGCCAACATGGCTGCACTCACATACATGCAGGCAATATACTCATACACATAAAATAAAAATAATTAAAAAAAATTTTTTTTTAAAGTGGAAAGAGCTGGGCGTGGTAGCACACGCCTTTAATCCCAGCACTCAGGAGGCAGAGGCAGGCGGATCTCTGTGAGTTCAAGGCCAGCCTGGTCTACATAGTGAGTTCCAGGTCAGCTGGGACTACAGGGAGACCCTGTCTCAAAGACCAAAAACAAAAACAAAAAAACAAACCTTGATTGCTGGGCGTGGTGGCGCATGCCTGTAGTCCCAGCACTTGGGAGGCAGAGGCAGGCAGATCTCTGTGAGTTCAAGGCCAGCCCTGTCTACATAGTGAGTTCCAGGACAGCTCGGGCTACAGGGAGACCCTGTCTCAAAAAAACCAAAAAAAAAAAAAAAAAAAGTGGAAGGAGACAACTGACTTCACAAAGTTGTCCTCTGATTGCTACATGTCAGTTGTGGCACACCCCTGTCATACTGAAAAATAAAAATGAAAACTCTTTACTAGGGGACTGAAGAGATTACTCAGCAGTTAAGAGCACTGGCTACTCTTTCCGAGGACCTGAGTTTGGTTCCCAGCACCCACATGGCAGCTAACAACTATCTCTAACTCCAGTTCTAGGGGATCCAACACCCTCTTCTGGCCTCCATGAGCATCAAATACACAGGTCTGCTTACATACACAGGCAGAACACTCATACACATAAAAATAATAAATAATAAATAAAAAAATAAAAATCTTTCCTAAAAACTAGATGGATCTGGTATGTGGATAAGGTTACAAGTCGGGGGACAACAATGGGCTATTTGGATCTGGGAAACTGGCAACTCTACCTTCTGGGCTCCATTCAGGGATGGTTGGAGTTGTTAATTTGCTTGGTTTTGGTTTTGGTTTTTGAGACAGGGTCTCACATGGATCATGCTGGTCTCAAATTCCCGGTGTAGTAAAGATGACCTTTGACTCCTGATCTTCCTGCCTCTACCTCCCAGATGTTGGGGTTACTGGTGTGTGCCACTTTGCCTAGTAATCTAGGGTTAGTTTATACTGTGAGAGACCTTGAAGTGCACCAAAGGTCAGTTTGTTTGAGTGGACATATACACTGGAACGTTGTGGTGACTACATCAGAGAGAGACCAATTTGAGTTCTGAATCCTAGGTCCAGAGCTCCAAACTGCCTCACGGATAGGAATGACCAGAACCTGTACTTCCTTAAAGAAAGGAGCAAACCTCATCAGAAGAAATATGGAACTGAAGGGTCACAATGAGGGAGTTTCTAGTTTGAGAAAAATTGTCTATTTGTAAGACATTAGAAAAGGAAGAATCAAAATGGGCATGCTTGTAATGAAAGGACTTCGGAGGCTGAAGCTGGAGAATTGCCAAGAATTCAAGACTAGCCTATGCTTCATAGCAAGTGCCACGCCAGCCAGGGTTGTGATAGCAAGACCCTGTCTCAAAAAACAAAGTAAAAGGCCGGGTGTGATGGCACATGCTTTAATCCCAGCACTCGGGAGGCAGAGGCAGGCGGATCTCTGTGAGTTCAAGGCCAGCCTGGTCTACATAGTGAGTTCCAGGACAGCTGGGGCTACAGAGAGACCCTGTCTCAAAAATACCAATAAATAAATAAATAAATAAAGTAAAAAGTAAGGAAGGGAAAAAGGATTTTTAAAAGATTTTCTGTAATGAATGCCCAGAGATTTGGAAGGTCTAAACCATCTGAGCATGGTGGCACTTGCCTGTAATTCTAGGACTCAGGAGGCTGAGGCAATAGGATCACAAGTTCAAACCTTACATGAGTTATTAAAGAGTTCAAGGCCAGGCTGCCTAAGCTACACAGGGTGGCACTGTCTCAAAATGAAAACTAAACAGAGAGCTGGGGTTCTAGCTCAGTGATAGAGACTTGCCTACAGTGCACAGGGCCCTAGGTTCAATTTCCAGTACTGCTCCTCTAGCCCTCCTAAAAAATCTCAAACTCAGACGAGCAAGGTAAATAAGGTGTCTCAGTCCAGCATGAAGATGCCTTGCCCACTGTCTTTATTAATGGTCTCTCTGCCCTGAACTCAGCAATTTGAGCACAGACTGCATTAGGAAGCTGCCTGTTTTTGTAATTTTGAGATCTATTTTTAGTGAGGAGAGATTTACAGAATGAACCTTAACAGAAATAACTTGGAATTACATGTTATTCTGTAGAGAAAATCTTTATTTACTTGCTCATTCATTCATTTTGTTTTGTTTTGTTTTGTTTTTAGTCTTTTTGAGACAGGCCCAGCTGTCCTGGATTCACCATGGAGACCAGGCTGGCCTCGAACTCACAGAGAACTGCCTGCCTCTGCCTCCCGAGTACTGGAATTAAAGGCGTGCGCCACCACGCCCAGCATATTCATTCATTTTTGAGACAGGGTCTCATTGTAGCCCAGGCTGACCTCAAATTTGCTATGTAACTGAAGATGACCTTGAATTTCTGATCCCCTTACCTCCACCTCCTCAGTGTGCCACCATGCCTGACTGAAATCTTTACTTATTTATTTTATTCATTATTTTGTTTGCTTGTTTGTTTTTGAGACAGAGTCTCTCCTGACCCAGAACTCACTGTGTTGATGAGGCTGGCTTCCAATTTGGAGCAAGGATTGCTACAGTTGCAGGCCTGGGCTACCCTGCCCAGCTGGAAATCTTTATTGGTATGGATGCTTCCTTCCTTGAGCCTGGAGGAGAGGGCAGATTGAATCCTGAATGCTTCCACAATGAAGAAAAGGACTTAGGTCAGTCAGGAGCTGCCGTACCTTGGCACACTGTCTTAAGCAGGCTTCTTATCTATGCTGCTCTTCCTCTCTGAAGATCATGGTACTTAGGCCCAAAATCAGGTTACCCTGAGCAGCCTAAGAATAAGACAGGTCAATCAAGAAAAGGACAAGTGTCCTTGACCCCCTTGCTGACATGAGTGAAATGTCAGCAGTAGTAAAAATAACCTCATTGTGAATGGTCACTTGAGAAAGATGAATGGGCTCTTGCAAGAATGGGTGATGGCTGGAAACAAGGCTTGTAGGAGTGTGGAAATGTCTCCAATGATAAGCTCATCTTCAGTGGACTGATAACTGTCAGGTCTCTCTGAAAGGCCGTCTTTGTGTAAGTGGTGAGACATTCAGAAAGCCATCCATTTTGCTGCCTTTCACGTAGGTGCCTTCCACTCACAGTAACCAATATTCTAAAGCTGAATATTTTCAGGTTATGTTTCCTGAACTCTTTCGATGGCTCACTTTGCTGAATGAGCAGTTAAAGCATATTTAAGTGTAGGAATGACTTTTATAAACGGACATAATCTGGACTAATGACCTTTAATTAACCCAGCAAAACCATGTGTTCTTGTGTCTTGTGACCTGGGCACCTGATCTTGTTTCCCCCACAACCTCAATTTGGTACTCCACTCAGAAAGACAATGAATGAATGTGGGGATGCTTGAGACACATCAAAGCGCTGAAAGGTGGTGCCCCACCTCCACTGCACACAATGAAGACTGGAAGGACACCTGACTTTGGTTGAAGGAGATATTCTAGAACTAGAGATGAAAAGGCCAATGGCCTGTTAAGATTAGGGGAGAACCAAGCTTGTACTTCCCCAATTGAAGGTGGAGAAACCATTTTGAATAAAATTATAGGTGGGGCCTGACTTGAGGACTGTGCTGCATAGCTTTAGTGTCAATTTGACATACCTGGGTTGAGGGAGGCTTAATTAGGGAATTGCCTTCATTGGACTGGCCTGTGGCCATGTCCATGGGGCACTTCTTGATTGTTGAGTGATGTGGGAGGCCCCAGCTACTGTGGGTGGTGCCACCCCAGGGCAGGTGGATCTATGTTGTATAAGAAAGCAGGCTGAGCAGGGGCCAGGGGAGCAAGCCAGTAAGCAGTGTTCCTCCATGGCCTGTGCTCCAGCTCCTGCCTCCAGGTTCCTGCCTTAAGTTTCTACCTTGGGCTCCCTGATGAACTGTGTCCCGGGTAATGTAAGATTAAAATAAACCCTTTCCTCCCCAAGTTGGTATTGGTCAGAGTATTTTGTCACAGCAATAAAGAAATAAATTAGGACAAGGACACAGCTCCCGAAACAGAGTCAAAGACAGCTCCAGGAGACAGAAGGTTCCAAGAGATCTTGTGGGGAACGAGTGTCCTCTGAGTTTGGGCCCACTCTTAAAAACTAAATTTAAGAGTCAGGTTTTTGGTTCAGGTAAGTATGCTGTTGGCATCATAACACCAAATTTTAAAATGGGCAAACTGGGTATGGTGGCACAAGTCTGTAATCCTAGCACTTAGGAAATAGATGCAAGAGGAACAGGAGTTCAAGGCTAGCTTGGCAACATGAGAGCCTTTCTCAAAGAACCAAGAAAGAATGAGTTGATTAGCTAATGTAAATAGGAAGGGATATTCGTAAATATGCATAAATCTTGAAGTTGAGTTCTGCTGGATTAAGTGGTATGTATTTATGAAATATCTGAGATTTGTTTATTGATTTATGCATTCATTTATTCATGTATTTATTTGGGTCAGGGTCTCCATATGTGGCCCATACTGGCCTTGAATTCACTATGTAGCACAGGCTGGTGTCAAACCTGTAGTTATCCTCCTGCTTCAGTCGCTACACCGTGCTCAGTAGAAATATTTTATTAGATCTTTTGATTGATTGAAAAAACTGAGTCCAAGCCAGGGGTGGTGGCACATGTCTTTAGTCCCAGCACTTGGGAGGCAGAGGCAGGCGGCTCTCTGTGAGTTCAAGGCCAGTCTGGTCTACATAGTGACTTCCAGGCCAGCTGGGGCTACAGGGAGACCCTGTCTCAAAAAAAACAAAACAAAACAAAACAAAAAAACCTGAGTCCAGTTGGGCATGGTAGCGTGCACCTTTAATCCCATCACTCAGAAGGCAAAGGTAGGTGGATCTCTGTGAGTTCAAGGCCAGTGTGGTCTATATAGCAAATTCCAGGCCAGTCAAGGTTATTTGAGCCCTGTCTCAAAAAAATTAAGAATAAAAACATAAGAAGAAGGGGAAAGAAAACTGAGTCCTCTCTATTAAAGCACTGGAATTTAGCACACATACACCACAGACACATAAAACACACAGAAAAATAAAAACAAAGAGCTGGAATTTTTCCTACCAGTATGTAGCCTCCGAGATTTGCTTTTGAAATATTTTTTTTCATGTTGTTAAGTGAATAATTATTTTTACCTGTAATGTTCTTTTTTCTCCTCTCTCTCTCTCTCTTCTGGTCTTTTTTTTTTTTGAGATAGTGTCTCTCTGTAGCCCCAGCTGGTCTGGAACTTGCTATGTAGACCATGCTGGCCTTGAACTCACAGAGATCCGCCTTCTTCTGCCTCCTGAGTGCTGGGACTAAAGGCGTGCACCACCCCGCTGGGCCTGTAATATGCTTTAATTAAGAGTTTGAACCATCATTTCTTTCTTTCTTTTTTTTCCCCCTGTGACAGGGTCTCACTGGGTAGCCCAGGTTTGCCTTGAATTCTCTGTAATCCTGCCTTAGTCCCCCAGTCACTGAGATTAAAGGCATGAGCCGCTATTCCAGAACTTTGTTTTCTCTTTTTTTCTTTTGTTTTCTTTTCTTTCCTTTTTGAGACAGGGTCTCTCTGTAGCCCCAGATGGCATGTAACGTGCTGTGTAGACCAGGCTGGCCTTGAACTCACAGAGATGCACCTGCCTCTGCCTCCTGAGTGCTGGGATCAAAGGTGTGCGCCCCATGCCCAGTTTATTCTTTGTCTTTGTCACTAATTTTCCCAAATAAAAATTTAAGGGTTTTTTTTTTTCACTAATTTTGTTGTTATTGTTTTGTATGTGGGGGTGCACGTGTACACATGCCTGTGGAGGTCAGAAGACAACCTGGGGCATCATTCCTCAGGCACCTCCTGCCTTTTGTTTAGGATCGCTGATTAGCCTGGAATTTAGCCAAGTAGCTTAGACTACCTGGCCAGCCAGCTTCTAGAGATTTACCTGTCTCTAGTTTCCATATCACCATCGCTGGGATTACCAAATCCAGCTTTTTATACAGGTTCTAGGGATCAGACACAGGTCCTCACACTTGACCAATGGAGCCATCTCCTCAGCTCCTGTTTGTATGTTTTTGAGATAGGGACTCATGCTATAATCTAGGCTGGCCTTGAATTTGGAGCAAACCCCTTGCCTCAGCCTACCTAGGATTACAGGTATGTGCCACCATGCCCAGGTCTGTAATGCTGTATCTTACTCGATATGAAAATGTTAATGTGTTTCATGTTCTACAAAATTCATAGAAATCTGGTAATTCTATTATACTGCTATTCATAATTTGAGTCACTTTCTTAGATACTGTATCCAACAGAACTGAACTTCCTTATCAAGTACATCAGTACTATCACTATTGTAGCAAACTCTCGCGTGCGTGCGTGCGTGCGTGCGTGCGTGCGTGTGTGTGTGTGTGTGTGTGTGTGTGTGTGTGTCGTATGCACACATCTGTGTGCAGGTGCAGGAGCCTGCACTTACTCATGGAGCCAGAGGAGGGCATTAGGCATCCTGCTCTATCACTGTCCACCATATTCCCTTGAAACAGGGTCTCTCTCTCTCTCTCTCTCTCTCTCTCTCTCTCTCTCTCTGTGAATATGGAGCTGGGCTGGTGGGCAGGAAGCCTCAGTGATCCGGTGATCCTCCTGTCTCAGTCTCCCACAATGTTAGAATTATAAGCTCATGCCATACCTGGCTTTTTTTACCTGGTTCTGGAGATTTAGACAGCAAGTGCTCTTACCTGCTAAGCCATTTCCCTAGGCCTTCAGACCTTTCTCTCTCTTTCTTCTTTTCTTTTGGTCCTCCTGCTTCCATCTCCCTTCTGCTGAAATTACAGGCATGTGCCCCAAGTCTGGCTCCCCCTTTTTTTTAAAAAAATACCTCCTGCTAAGTATCCCAGGCTAGCCTTGAATTTTTATCTTCCTGCCTCAGCCTGGGATTGTAGGTGTGCAGCTCCAAGCCTGGCCTCTTCTGATCTTGAGTTGTAGCCATTTTGAGGCCTGTTTGGTCACAGGTAGTTAGCTTGTCTTCAAGTGTTTCATCTCCAAGGGACCTCAAGGGCAGGTCTCTGGCAAGTACAGGTTTTGTTTTGCTTTGTCTTTAACCATTGAAGGTCCATTGCACTGGGTAAGAACTTTAGCACTCTTACAGATTGACTGTTCATACAATTGCTATTCCAGTGTCAGACAGAGCAGGGATGGTTGAATACCAGGAAAATGTCTTGACAAATTTTTATGCTAGATCCATCATTAGTGCTGGGATTAAGACTTACAGTTCAAAGCAACTCCTCAGGGTTGAAGCATCAAACGCCTATGGTGGCCTGATAAATGGACAACACAGTTTTTTGTAGTATTGGTGTTGTTTCATTTTTTATTACATTTGTGTGTGTGTGTGTGTGTGTGTGTGTGTGTGTAGCACTGCATGTGTGTGCCCAGCTGCACATATGTGGAAGTCAGAGGACAACTTGCAGGAGTCAGTTCTCTCCCTCCATCATGTGGTTCCCAGGGATCAAACTTAAATCAGCAGGCTTGGCAACAAGTGTCTTTACTCATTGAGCCATCTAGCCAACCTGGTTTTTCTAAAATAGGATCTCATGTGACCTAAGCCTGCCTTAAATTTTTGATCATCCTGCCTCCACTTCCCAAAACTGAAATGACAAACATGAGACACCATGCCCAACTTGTTGGTTTTGTTTGCTTTTAATGTCATACTTTGTTTTGTTTTGTTTTGTTTTGGTTTGGTTTGGTATAGGGTCTTGCTGTATAGCCCAGGCTGACCTAACAATCCTGTCTCAGCCTTGAAGAGTTGGGATTACAGGCATGAGCCACCACATTCTGCTCAGTTCCTCTTAACAGAAGCCTTCATTGTGTTGGCTGAATTGGATTTGGTCAATTTGTTCAGAACAAGTGGACGCAATTGTGCACCTGTGAAGTGTCAGTTCAGTACCAGGTGATTTCTCTGCCCGGAAGTTTACCTCAACTGCCCTTTGTGAGCCATCATCTTAGCCCGAGGGCTGGGCCAGGTAGGTGACTTTAGAAATGCCCAGTTTAAGTTCTTGAAAGATTTGCAAACTCACCTCACAGGAAGTGGTATGTCACACTCTTCATCATTTGCAAACTCACCTCACAGGAAGTGGTATGTCACATTCTTCATCATTCCAAATCTCTACCCTGTCTTCAAGCCCCAGACCCTGCATCTTCTGAAAGCCTTCCCAGGCTATGACAGTTGTGTAGTCAAGGCTTATTAACCAGAACAGCCTCTAGGATTGAACCCTGCCTGAGTTCCAAGTCCCTTGATCCCAGCTCCTTACTCTCTGAGCCTTATCTCCTCTTTAGCTATCAGTTTGCTGGACCTTACTTCTGCAGCCTTGGCTTTCCTGAAGCCTTGGGTCCTACTGTAGCCTCTCTGGTTGGACTAGCTCCCTATGGCCTGTTGCTCCTCACTGGGTAGTTCTGAGGCTTGAACTCCGCATCACTACCACCATCTACTATAAATACCAATTCCTGTGTCTATCAGAGACACTGAAAATAGGGAGAGAGTGAGAACAGACAAGGAATAAGAACAGACTCCTGGAAGCCACATGGAAATGGCCAGAGGAGTCACTACTACCTGCAGTCCTCAGGAGGTGAAGGCAGGAGAATCAGAAGTCCAAAGTCACTCTCAACTACAGGGCAAGTTGCGGCCAGCCTGGGCTATATGAGAACCTGCCTCTAAAATGATTATGGAGGCCAGGGGTGGTAGTGATCCCAGAACTCAAGAGGCAGAGGTAGGCAGATCTCTGCAAGAACAAGGCCAGCCTGGCTTACATAGCAAGTTCCAAGTCAGCTTGGGTCTACAGGGAGACCCTGTCTCCAAAAGACCAAAAAAAAAAAAAAAAAAAAAAAAAGCAAAAAAAAGGAGGTGGAGGAGAAGGAAGAGAAGAATGAAAAGAAAGGGAAGAAGGAAGAAGAGGAGGAGGAAGGGAAGATGAAAGGAGCAGCAAAGAACTCCCCTGAAGGCCAACATGAATGACAAGGACCATCCAAGAAGCAAACTGGGGAAGCATCACCCTTAGGAATGGAGTGAAAAGAGCCAGAAGATAAAGGGCATCTCCAGTGTTCACGAAGGAGAATCAAAAGCAGCACAGGGCAAGAGGCTGGTGGTTTATGTTGACCAGAGCTTGTGTTGCATAATGTCCCTTGGTCCAAACATTTGAAGGCCAACATGAATGACAAGGACCATCCAAGAAGCAAACTGGGGAAGCATCACCCTTAGGAATGGAGTGAAAAGAGCCAGAAGATAAAGGGCATCTCCAGTGTTCACGAAGGAGAATCAAAAGCAGCACAGGGCAAGAGGCTGGTGGTTTATGTTGACCAGAGCTTGTGTTGCATAATGTCCCTTGGTCCAAACATTTAAAACTGAGACATTATTATAATTTAGGATGCTCAGATGGGGCAGCCACAGGAGCTCATGAGACAGCATCATGCTTATATTAAAACAATTTATTTAATTGTCAAAAAATGATCAAAGTTTGATTGATGAACTTAATGTATAACGAACATTAAATAACATCACAGGCACAGTGAGATAATAGACAGGATGCACAAGGAAATCAGACTATATAGCATCTAATGTGATGGGAAAACACTGTCCATCTGTCAGGCAGCGCTCATTCCTGGGTTAGGTGGAGTCCTGATATCTACTCTAGGCCTTCTGAGAGCCAGGTGCTGGGGCTACAGTGACCAGTAAGAAAGACTCAGCCCGTGACTTCATGGTAAATACACTCTAGAATTATCAGCTGGGGTGAATGACATTGAAATTCTCAGGGGACACTGATGTGAGGGGCACTTTTAATTACACATTGACTGAAGACAATCCCCCCCCCAACCCCCGGCCTTTATCCGGTAGAGAAAAAGGATCCTAAACACATTAGTGCCGATTTTGACAAAAAGGCCAATAGCACCCCCACTGGGAAATGCTAGTAGTGCAAGGCATGGGCAGGCCATTTTTGGAGGCAAATTTTCTTTTTCATTATAACAAGACTAATACATAATGTTCTTCTGAAGTATAAAATTTCCAATTTCTCTTATAAAATTTCTACTTAAAGATCACATAATTCTTCAAAATAACATACTGAAAAAGAGTAGGCTGGAGGTTAAGAGCAGGCACTTCTAGCTTCTTGGCTAAAAGTCAAAATGTCCTTGGGCCTGTCAGCAACATACTCTGTTCCAAGGCCAAAAATGTCAAAAGTATTTGTGAGTTTGTATCTAATCCTTAAAAGATTTTAGGGTTACCTCTTCAGAGGGAGGAATGTTGGAGGGGAGGGAGTGGGCATGGGTTTGATCAAAACACCTTATATGCATGTATGAAATTATCAGTAAAGTTTTTGTAAAAATTAAAAAAAAAAAAGAGCAGGCACTACTAGATTTGGATGTCAAATTTATCACTGAAGCAAAGTAAAGGCATGAGAATTAGGAGTTCAAGGCCATTCTTAAACAAGTTTGAGACCAGCCTGAGCTACAAGAGACATACTCAAAACAATAACAAACAAATTCTATTTCTTTAATTTTTTTTTTTTTTTTGGTCTTTTTGAGACAGGGTCGCTCTGTAGCCCCAGCTGGCCTGGGACTCACTATGTAGACCAGGCTGGCCTCAAACTCACAGAGATCCACTTGCTTCTGCCTCCCCAAGTGCTAGGATTAATATTGCTTCAAATTTTGACCTTGAGAAAGTTAGTGTTTTTGAGCTTCCTAACATGAAGCAAATACTAGTTCACTGAGGTGCTAGTCATGTTGTAGGAAGGACTAAAGGCAAGAATGCCTATACATGTCTGTATTGACTCAGTAACCTAGATGCTAAGAAGAGATGGCAGTTCCAGACAATGTGACCCTAGCAGCTTGGGTGTAGAGAAAAGATGGTGTGAGGGGTGGAGAGGGAATTAGACAAGGAATGATTTCTTTTCTAAAAAATAAGGATCCTTGAGGGCAGAGAGGAATAAGAAGAGGGGGAAATGGGGAAGTGATCCAGGCAGAAAGACCCACACCTTAAAGGGGCTGCTGTTCTTCTGCAGTTTGAGAAAGAGGTGACTCATTTCCTACACAAACTCCCCAAGCAACCACGTGCCTCTTGTACCCACCCTGCTCTGCCTTTTGTTCTCTGTGAGTCTAGTGCCACCCCTTAGAGGACACATCCAAGCCCATTCTCTTGGTCTCTTACATTCCTGTCTCTCAGATGACTCTCCATCTACTAGAAGGAGAGATCAGTGTCTACCCAAGATCTGACCAGATCTTTTGCCTAGCCTATCTTTTCAGGTCATCTCAGGATCCATCACAGCTCCACAAAGTCAGGAGCAGAGGCAAGAACAAGACAGGCAGGAGAAGCAAAGCCAGCAAGAGTTTGCTTTTTCACGCTGTCTCTGTGTGTTAGCATGGCCCTGCTAACTCTTCTGACAAAAATTCTGTGGTTACTTCAGGCCACTCCTGTTGGGCAGAAGTCCATCTCTCCTTGGACAAAGTAGGGACCAACCATTAGCAGGGTTCTCCTGTTCTAGAAGCAATTCTTGTGCAGTAATGCATGATGAGTGTATAGTCAGGAAGAGGCAGAACCATGGAAAGGACTTTATGGTTCTTACTCCCATTCAGGCCATTGTAAGCTTTGTCAATACTTCCTGATTCTCCTGCCTTGCATGGGAAGCCACAGCTTCACAAGTCACATCTTGGCTTCACCCACACGTTAATGAAAAACACCACCCTGATCTATTCCCACCCTGTATGCCTCCTCCCCAACCCGGCAGGAGTTACCCTTCTCCTCACCTCACCTGTGATTCGTTCCTTTCTTTTTTACTTTGCTTGGTTTTGTCTTACTGAGATGGTATCACTATGTAGTCCAGACTAGCCTGGAACTCGTTTTGTACCCTGAACTGGCCTCAAACTTCTGGAAATCCTCCTGCTTCGGTCTCCCAGGTATTGGTATTGCAGACACGAGCCACTATGCCAGCTTTGTTATGTGCATTAGATGTCACTGGGAACATTCTCTTGGCTGAATTTGGCACCTTTCCTTGTCTAAATGCTGAACTCTCTGGTTGACACCCTTGATCAGGGCAGGTGGGATGATTAAGCTTTAGTGTCATTTGGTTTGTTTAGAAAAGAAAAGCTAAAACCATGTGTTGAGTAGCTAGTTCCTTAGAATTGGAGCATTCCCTTCTGGAGAGAGAAGGGAGGCTCCAAAGGCTCAAGAAGCTAACAAAACTTGTAAGGCTGGGGCTGGGGAGATGGCTCAGTGGTTAAGAGCAATGACTGCCCTTGCAGAGAACCTGAGTTCAGTTCCCAGCACCCACATGGTGGCTAACAACTGTCCATAACTCCAGTTCCAGGGAATCCAACAGCCTCTTCTGACCTCTGTAGGGATTACCTGACATGGGTGCACTTACATACATGCAGGCAACACACTCACACACATAAATAATAAATAAATAATAATAAAACTTGTAAGGCTGTGGTGCATCTGCTTAGGGTTACCCATGCTCCCGTAAGTAACTCCAATAAACTTGCTTGTTCACCAAATAGACTTGGGAAGAATGATTTCTTTGGTCTGTCATTGTAACCCTGTTTAGGGTAACTAGACATCTGTTCATATTCTCCCCAGGAGGAGTCATACAATACTATGTAACTGCTCCCTTTTTTCACATTTGTCCTTGAGAACTGATTGTCAAACAAACTTATAGAAGAGCCTTGACCTTCCAAAGGGATAAGGTCTCCCAAATCTATCTTTTCATGAAAAGAAAACAACTCAGTTTTTACATCTGTGCCAAGAATTCAGTCATCAGGGAGACAATAATAGATTAGTCATGTCTATCTTGAAAGCAGAATGGAAAAGTGGCAATATGTATTTCATGTGTTTGACATCCTTGGTTATAGACCACCTGGATTATGGAACTGTCTTATCTGTTATTCCTAGGAGCATAGCTCAGCCCACTGTTCCTGTCATTGGAACTTAACAATTACCATTTTAAAAATCCATTTTTTTTAACCTCAGTAATTATATCCCATATCATCGTGCGCCTCAGCTTCGTGCATTCAATTTACTGAGCCCCATATATCAAATATTATTCTAGAACAAAATGTCTTCTTATGTTTGTTTCTTTACTTTGCACCTTGATCTAGCCTTTATTAGATAATTTACATAAACTATAGTTTAGTGACCTCTTTTGGCTGATTTTATTTCATTCTTTTAAAATGTGTGTGTGTGTGTGTGTGTGTGTGTGTGTGTGTGTGTGTGTGTGCAGGTGCATGTTATAGAATAGTGTACATGTGGAAGTCAGAGGACAACTTTCAAAAAGTTTTTTTTTCCTTCTATTGTGGGTTCTGGTGATTGAACTCAGGTCATCAGGATTGCACATCTCCTGGCCCTCTTTTGGTTACTTTTAATTCTACCATCATGTGCCAGTTACATAAAAGCAAGCTTCCATATCTGGCAATGCATGAATTTCAAATCTATAAAAATAGCTGTAATGTCTAAAAAATCAACTGGACACCAGATGTGATGGCACACGCCTTTAATCCCAGCCCTCGGGAGGCAAAGACAGGCAGATTCCTATGAGATGAGGCCAGCCTAGTCCACATAGTGACTTCAAGGCAGACTAGGACTAGGGAGACCCTGTCAAAAATAAATAAATAAGCCAGGCATGGTGGCACATGCCTTTATGTTCAGCACTGGGGAGACAGAGGCAGGCAGATCTCTGTGAGTTCAAGGCCAGTCTGGTCTACATAGTGAGTTCCAGGCCAACTGGGGCTACAGAGAGATCCTGTCTCAAAAAGACCAAAAAAATAAAGTACATACATAAATACCATAATTTTAAAAATCAAATAAAAAATTAGTTGGGCAGGTGATAATAATAATAGTAATGATAACTTAAAATTAAGTTAGTGGCTAGAGAGATGTTTTAGCAGTTGAAGCACTTACTGCTCTTCTACTGGACTGGAATTTGGTTCCTAGCACCCACAGCAGACAGCCCCCAACCACATGTAACTCCAGCTCTCTTAATCTAATGCCCTCTTCTGGCCTCCTTGGGCACCTGCACACGTGTGCGCATGCATACACACACACACACACACACAAATAAATAAATTTTAAAAGAAAAAAGTTTAAAATCATTTAGAAGGTAATATAATCAGTTACCAAATCATGTTTCTCCTATTGCATGTTACTAATCATAGACAAAAACTGACAATGATCAGATTTCATCTTCAGCTGAACAGGCATCCTGTCTTTATGAGGTGAATCAGCGTTCAGTTTCCTTCCTAGGATGAAGCAATTTACAGATAGAGAGGAGCACCCATTACCCTTCAGCAGTGGACTGTGCTCTAGTTTGTATACTGGATGCTGGTCTCAGATCTGTCATTGCTATATTGTAGGTCTGAAGTGATTTCCTGAAGGTCCATGTATAAAAATTTGGTGCTACTGACAGCTATGAATGCTCTAGGAGGCAAGCCTAGTGGAAGGAAATTAGGACATGCCCTAGAAGGAGATTGTGGGAACCCCCAGCCCTGCCTCTCTTTGCTTCCTGGTCACTATGAGTCAGTAGGCCCTTTCCACCATGCCTTACCCCTACAATGCACTGCACTGCCATAGGACCAAGTGAGTAGGAGATGAAACCGCTGAAACAGCCAAGATAAATTTTCCTCCTCAAAAGCTCAAGTTTTTGCCACAGTCATCATGCATCATAAAGTACCAATATTTTACATACTTTTTTCTATGTATATAAAATTTTTTTGAGTCAGGGTCTTGCTAGAGTTGGCCTCAAACTCAAAACAGTCCACCCATGTCAGCCTCCTAAGTGCTGAGACTATAGATGAGCACCACCACACTAGGATTCCAATACTACATAAAAGAGAAACAATCACGTTTCATCATTTTCCAAATGAGTATTTAAATATTACAGCATATTCACTGACAAACTTTCTTTTCTTCTTATGGTGATGTGACTCCTGGCAGGCAGTGAGGATATGTGCACTCCCCCTCTCCTTCCTCTTTCTTTACTCTATCTTCCTGAACGACTGCTGCACACAAGGCTCAGTTACAAACATGCAGCTTTTTGTCAGCAGCCAGGAACTGTTCTCAAGGTGACTAGCCAAGAGATGGTCACTCAGACCTAGGCTCACGTGACCTCACTGGAGGGCACAGCCCCAGAAGGTCAAGTCTTGCTTCTGGCAGGCACACTGCTGAGGGATGAAGCCACCCAGGCCACTGCAGGGTGGAGGCTTTGACCACGCTGATATAGCTGGGCACATGCTAGGAGGTAAAGCTCAAGGTAAAGGTCCTTGGCTTGTACTGGGAAAGTGAGAACTCAAACTCCTAAGGTGGCTAAACAGGAGAAGGAGGAAGAGGAGAAGGAGGAGGAGGAGGAAAAGGAAGGGGAGGAGGCAGGCTGAGCCAACAGTGGATGCAGTACAACATACCCTTGTCAATGCCGTGATCATCTTTGGCAGGAAGGGCTCAATGCTAACATCTAAGTCCTATGTAACCCTGATTTTCTCTAATAAAGCCACTTTACACAGGCCAAAACATTTTTCGAAAGACTTTCTTTTTGTCTCTATAGTGTCACCTTTGACATAATCAAGGGTCCAAACACCTGTTTTACTATTCTAACTCATTGATAAATTTGTTCATTTTTCAGCCAATACCATAAAGCCTTAAATACTATAGTTTTGTAATAAATCTTGATAATGTTATAGGGAATAAATTCTCCCCTATTAATTTCATTTATATACATATGAATTTCCATGTATTTATATTATATATTGACTTAAACAAGATGTTTATTTCTTACAGTCCTGAGTCGGGAAATCCAAAATTGAAGTGTGATAACTTAAGAAGTAAATGATGTCTGTGTTTTGTCCACGTCTCCTGTTCAAGGTTCCCCCTCCTTACATTCCAGCTATTTTTTTAATAATCTTACAGTATTTTAACTTACCGATCAGAATGTATGCCACTATCTGTAAGAAACAGGAAAGGCATAAAGATCTAAAAGACTGAGTCTTTCTTTACTCAAGGCTTTGCTTTTTGAGAACTATCTTGAAGGGCCTGTGCTGCCTCTAATATATTGCTTCTTGTGTAAGTCTCCCCAGGGTCCCGTTTTCTGTTCATAGTGCAGAAGCACCTAGAAATTCAAAGACTGGTGTGGGCCCATTCCATGGCTAGGAGATGACCAACTTGCTGTGTGCTCATGTGGCTTTTCTTGGTGCAAGGGAGGTGGGAGGGAGAGAGAGAATGAGAAAGAGAATTAATGTTACCTATTTGTTATATATTTAATGTAATATAATATGCTAATATGTTATATATTATAAATGGATCTATATACATATATATATAAACTTTTTGCAGTTTTATAGATTGAACATGGGGCCTCGAACATGCACTCTCAGTATAGCACAGGCAGTCTTCTTGCCTCAGCCTCTTGAGTGCTGGAATTATATGTGTGAGTCAACACACCAGGAAGCACACCATTTTTTTTAACATTTTTAAATTAATACTATTTATTTATTTATGTATTTATTTTGCGGGATTGGGGCAGTAATGTGCCACAGTGAGTCTGTGGAAATCAGAGAATGTTCTAGTTTGCCTTCAATTGCTGTGACAAAACACTCTATTATCAACTTGGGGAAGAAAGCGCTTATTTATCTTATTTATCTTATTTATCTCCTGGGTCACAGTTCATCACTGAAGGAGCCCAAAGGAGGAACTCAGGGCAGGAACCTGGAGTCAGGAGCTGAAGCACAGGCCATGGAGGATTGCTGCTTACTGACTTGCTCCCCTGGCCAGTGCTCAACCTGCTTTCTATACAATACAATACAGTGCAGTGCAGTGCAGTGCAGTGCAGTGCAGTACAGTACAGTACAGTACAACACAACACAACACAACACAATACAATACCACCTGTTCAGGGCTGGGCCCTCCCACATCACTCAACAATAGAGAAAATATCCCCCAGATCTGGCCACAGGCCAGTCCAATGGAGGGAGGATTGCCTCCATTGAGGCTCCCTCTACCCAGGTGTGTCAAATTGACAGCTAAAGCTGTCCAGCACAGAGGACAACTTACAGGAATCAGTTCTTTCACTAAGCGGGTCCCAGGAATCAAACTCGGGTCATCAGACTTGGCCGGACATGCCTTTACCAGTTGAGCCATCTCACCAACCCCAAGCACACCATTTTTGATCAACACATAAAACTCTTTCTGGCAGCCAAAAGATGTTCTTTGATGCTGCACTTAGGTATTATATCTACTCCACCTACTTGGTGCTGTAGACACTCAATACTTTTCAACTATTAGAATCACAATTACTTAGAAGTCATATCTCAATTTTCTATTCTCTACATTCTTCCACATAATTTTTCTCTTTTCCTCTTCATTCTGGAAAGTTATTTTAGTCTTTTCCATCACATATTCCTGCTTTGAACGTCTATGTTCTCAGACCTGTTCTTTATCAGTATTTTTAAAAATGTGTCTGTGTATGTGATGTGTGTATGTGTACACATGCTCACATGTGCCAGGTGCATGTGCACATCAGTGTACCTGTGTGTAGAAGCTTGAGGCTGATGTCTGGAGTTTTCTTTGATCTTTGTCCACCTTATTCATTGAGGCTAGGACTCTCAATTCAAACCAGAGTTTGCCAATGTGGCTAGCATAGCTGGCTAGCTTACCCCAAGATCCCCTGTCTCTATCTTTGAATACTAGAATTCCAGGTAGGCTGCCACACTCATTTGGCATTTACATGGGTGCTGGGGATCTGAACTCTGGTCTTCACACTTGTATGGCAAGTGCTTTATCCACTGAGCCAGCTCTCTAGCTCTTAATTAGTATTTTCCTTTTTATTTTTACTCATTTTGTGTGTGTGTGTGTGTGTGTGTGTGTGTGTGCACGCGTGCTTGCATATGGAAGTCAGAGGACAGATTTTGGGAGTTAGTTCTCTCCCTCCACCATGTGTGTTCCAGGTATTGAACTCATGTCATCAGGCTTAAACAGCAAGTGCCTTTATTCACTGAGCCATCTTGCTGGCTGGTCTTACCAGTATTTTTTATTTATTAGAATTTTAAAACTATTTTATTTATTATTTTTACTTTGTGTATGAGTGTATTGCCTGCATGTATATAAGTGTACCTATGTCATGCAATGCCCATGGAGGTAAGAAGAAGATGCTGGAGTCCCCTGGAGCTGGAGTTACAGTTTTTAGCTGCCTTGTGGGAGCTAGGAATCAAACCCAGGTCCTCTGCAAGAAAAGCCAGTGCTTTTAACTGCTGAGCCATCTCTTCACACTGTATCTAGGATTTTTGAGACAGGGTCTCACTACATAGTCCTGGTTGACCTAGAATTTGCTATGTAGACCAAGCTGGGCTTGAACTGACAGAGATCCACCTGCCTCTGCCTCCAAAAAACGGGGAACAAAGGCATGTACCACCACACCTGGCTCGCCAATATTTTTTAATTTTGCTATCTCATTCTTTTATTTCTTTATGGTGTCTGTCCTGCTTCATAAACACTTTTTTTTTAATTCTACCTAGGACATCACACAGCTTCCTGAAACTTTCTTTTGGAAATTGTTCTATCTTATTTCTGAAGATACATTTGACCCACAGAACTTTGGTCTATTTCCTTTCTATTGTTTCTGTGGTTTATTTACAAGTTCCTTATTGAACTCTTTTCTTTTTAATCACATCTTCCTCATCATAATACAGCTTGTGTTTATTGAATGCTTGCTATGTATTGTCCCAAGCACTGTTAGTGTGCTGACTCACACAGTCCTCACAACCAGAATGAAGTAAGAAGCATCATTAATCTTGTTTTACGGGTGTGAATGCTGAGCCAGGGAGTTTGGGAAACTTGCCCACAGTCATACAACTGTAAATGGTGGTGTCAGGATTTGAACCTAGACAGCCTGACTCCAGCATCCCAAGGGTATTGTAAGTTAGTTTTTAAAGGCAAATGCTTTCTAGTTAGGTGTTTGATGGCAGTTCCTATGAATGAATCTCACCTAGCTCCATTTTTGTGTGTGAAGAGGAAATTGCACTCTCAGCCCCACAGTTGAACAGCAGGTTGAACAATCACTATCCAGCCCAGTTCTGACTTCTGGGTGTTCATCCAGTCACACTGTGCACTTGACACTCGGGGCCAATGTGATTCTTTTAAAATATAAAATACTAGTAATTTAGTGTATGTATATACGTGTGGGAGCATATGCATGCATTTGAGCATGTGTACCATGGGGTGTTTATAGGGGGACAGAAGATGATTAGTGAGAGTCAGTTCTCTCCTTCCACCATTCAGACGTCAGGTATTGAACTCATGTCTTCAGGCTTGTTAGCAATGTCCTTACCCACCGAGCCACTTTCCTTGCCCTGGGGTGACTCTTGAAAAGCTACAGTTCTGACTGGTCCCAATAGAGGTCTTCTTCTCAGTGTCCATTCTGGCAGCTCTTAAATTAGGGGGATTATATGAACCAGAGCAGGGGAAACTACTGCCGGTCCCTCACCCTGGAATTTCCAAATACACACACACACCACCACCACACTTACTGCCTCCTTAACTTCTGAGAAATTGTGGACGAATTTGAGTAGATACAAAAGATGACAAAGAAGGAAAATACTCTGTCTTCATTCCCCCACAGTAGGATGCCACAGGAGAAGGAAGACCCAGGCTTTGAATCAAAAGGCAAATAATGAGACTGGGGGGATGGCTCAGTCAGTTAAGTGCCTGTCACACAAGTGTGAGGACCTGAGTTCAGACCCCCAGCACTCGTGTGACAGCTAGGTGCAGCAGCCCCAGTCTACAATTCTAATGCTGGGGGGCGGGGCAGAGCCATCGAAGATCTCTGGAGCTCACTGGCTGGCCAGCACAGCCAAATTGATGAACTCTAGATTCAGTGAGAGAACCTGACTCAAAAAATAAATAAATAAATAAAAAGGTAGAGGGGCTGGCGAGATGGCTCGGCAGCTAAGACTACTTGCTGCTCTTGGAAAGGACCTAGGTTCAGTTCCCAGTACCTTTATGGCATCTCACAACCATATGTAACTCTATTACCAGGTGATCTGACGTTCTCTTCTGGTTTCTGTGGGCACCAGGCATGCATGTGGTGCATATACATACATGCAGGAAAACACTCATACACATAAAATAATAAATAAATATATCAAAAAATAATAATTCATTTCATGCTGGGCATAGTGGCACTTGGCAGGCAGAGGTAGGTGAATCGCTGTGAGTTTGAGGCCATAGCAAGTTTGGTGTACATAGCAAGTTCCAGGCCAGCCAGAGATACATAGTGAGACCATGTCTCAAAATAATAATAACAATAATAATAATAATAATAAATAATAAAATTAAGAGCAACAGAGGAAAACACTGATGTTCACCTCTGGCCTCTACACACACACACACACACACACGCACACACACACACACACACATGAACACATACATACCACATGAACATGTACAGTTAACACACCAGGTAAAGAGTGAGGAAGAGTAAAGGGTCTGTTTTATGAGTCAAATGTGGGAAGATTTGTCATTTGTTACAGATGCCCCTGAAGTCCTGGTTTATGCTTTTTGTCAAATTTAATTTTCTTTTTTAAAAATATTGTATTTATTATTTTTATTTTATGTGTATGAGTGTATTGCCTGCATGTGTGTAAGTGCACCTGTGTTGTGAAATGCCCTCAGAAGTCAGAAGAAGACATCAGATCCCCTGGAACTGGAGCTACAGATGGTTGTTAACCACCAGGTGGGTGCTGGGAATCGAACCTGGATCCTCTCCAAGAGTAGACAGCGCTCTTAGCTGCTGAGCCATCTCTCCAGCCCCTGAATTTAATTTTCAGGGTGGTTATTTGCTTCCTCCCCCCTTTTCACCTCCTCCATCCCTACCTCCCTGCCTTGGCTTCCTAGACACTTTTTTGAAAAATAAAAAAAATACAGCTAAAGCTTGGAGTGGAGGCCCATGTATTTAATCCCAGAACCTGGGAGGCAGAGGCAGGCGGATCTCTGTGAAACAGAGGCCAGCCTGGTCCACATAGTGACTGCCAGGCAGGCTGGGACTAGGGAGACCCTCTCCAAATAAATGTATCAAACATTAATTTCTAAGTCCAAGTAATTTCATCAGTGACCTTTATGCATATAGATACTTTTCAGCTCAGCACCTTCCAAATCCTCAGCAGACAAAAATCTAAATCTAGACTCTCTGAAACAGACTTCAAGAATCAGGCATAACTGACACTAGCTGTCTCACCTACCCCACTTTAGTAAGAGTGACTACATTTTCCTGCCCCCCACCCCGCTTTTTGTTTGTTTGTTTAAACAGAATCCTTGTAGTTCATACTGGCCTTGAACTCCTTCTCTTGCCTCTACTACATAAGTGCTGGGATTACAGGTGTGTGTTGCCACACTTAGTTCCAGCCTTCTATTAAGTTGATAGCTATGTGACACTATTTTAGCTAAGGGAATGTGAATATATGCTGTGGAGGATGAGTGAGGGGACAGTGCCCAGAAAGAAAAAGAAAGTGAAAAAGAAAAAAACCTCCTTAAAACCTCTTTTTGTTTTACTTTGATTCCTCCTGCCTCCTACCTGGAACACATGTTATGGCTGGATTTTCAGATGCTCTCTTAGACCACGGACAACCTAGAACAAAAGCCCTGAATAACTCCATTTGGAATTTCCTGGGTGATAGGTGTGTGTTTTGTTCTGAACCAACGTTCTATGGACTCTTGAGCACCTTCAGCATGGGAATTTGCCATCAGAAAGGCATAGAACGTCATGCCTACCTGATGAAGTCTCCATAAAATTAAAGTAAGAGAGGCATGGTGGTGCAGGCCTGTCATCCTAGCACTTGGGCAGTAGAAGCATGAGAACTAGAAGGTCAAGGTCATCTGTGGCTATAGTGAGCTCAAGGCCAGTCTGGACTATATGAGACTCTGTCTATAAAAATGAAACCAAAAGCAAAAAACAGGACTGAAGCAATGACTTGGAAGTTAAGAGCACTTGCACCCTCATAGTAGCTCACGACCACCTGCAATTCCAGCTCCAGGGGATCCAATGCTTGGATCCCCTTGGTCTCCAAGGGTACCTGCACTTAAGTGCGCATATCCGTATATAGACACATACATACACATAATTTAAAATAAAATAGAACTTAAAAATAAACAGCCCAGAAAGACACAGGCACTGTGATGAGACAACCTCAGCATCAGCAGTTTCATCATTGCCAGGAGCAATGTTTGAACTCCTAGCACCTTTTATGGTGTTCTATGATTTTGAAAGCATCAGGTCACAGATATTTACAAAAATCCAAAACAACAGCCTGCTATACACAGAGGCTGGGCAGGGATCCAGGCAGGGAAGCAAGAGTACTACTACCAGCAGGTGCTGGGCCCCCTCCTGCCTCCCAGCTGGAGTGAGCCCTCCCGGGTAGGAATCTCAGAGTATAGTCATTCCAGTTTATTCCCCCAAATGAAAGAGAACTGTTATAAAAATTACATTGATAAACCTTTGATTTTCCTATTGCAATATGGTTAGGTACACAGATTCACATCATTAGCATGTGTCAGTCAACCAGTCCAGAGCAGCAGATTCTCTGCAGCTGTATTGCACTCACAGCTGATCACAGAGTAACCAGATGCATTTATAAGAATGTTTCCAGGGCTGGGGACACAGCTCAGAGGTAGAATGCTTGCATGGCACAAAGGATGCTCTAGGTTCAATCTCAGTACCAGAAAAAAAAAATCATTTATGTATAATTTCAAAGATCCAAGTTTTCTGCTGTTGTTTTGAGATGGACTCTCATTTAACCTAGGCTGGCCAGGAACTGGCTGGGGCTGAGGATGAACTTGAACTCCTAATCCCCTGATTTCACCTCTAGAATGCTGGGATTCCAGGTGTGTGCCACAGCTCTGTTTTATATGGTGCTGGGGTTGAACCCAAGGCCTCACGTGTTTTTGGCAAGCACTCTGCCACCTGTGCCGTGTGTGCTTCACATCAGATGTCTGCTAGCCCTTTCTTGATCAATTTCAAGTTAAAGCATTATACTTACAGAAAGGTGTTCCCTTTCCCTTTTCTTTCTCACCCATAGTCCTTTAAAATTAACCATGTTGAGGATTCCATATATGTGAAATGAAATGATTTCAAATATATTAATAATCTAAAATGAATGTTATTTTTTAAAAAAAAAAAACATATTAAGCATGTCCCTGGACAGAACTCCTATATTAAACCTCTGCAACCCAGAGCTCAGGGATCGTTGTGGAAGAGGGAGTGGAAGGATTATAAGAGCCAGAGGTGATGGATGACCACAAGAAAACAGAGTTTGCTAGGCAGCTGGGAACTTGCTCATATGAACTTACAGCAATGGTAACAGCATGCACAAGACCTGTGCAAACTCAAACCAGACAAAAACCCAGCACAGAGGTGGGGAAATGGGTAAGAAGCCCCGACCTTAGCTGATCACTGCTGGGTGAAGGAGAATTGGTCTTTTTTTTTTGTCTTTTTGACCTGAACTCACTATGTAGACCAGGCTGGCCTTGAACTCACAGAGATCTGCCTGCCGACTGCTGGAACTAAAGGCATGCGCTACCACGCCCAGCTGAGAATTGGTCTTTTTTAAGAAAGTAACACTAGATAGGCTGACCAGGCTCTAGTAGATGAACTCACACCAAGGGACATCTGCGTACATAGACTTAACTCAATAGGCCTTAACATATATGACAGAATATATGAAATCTGGTGAGGGGCCTTGGGAGGGATACAGATAGAGGAGGAGGTCTAAATATGATTAATATATATTGTATGAAATACACAAAAATTCAATAAGAATATATATTGTTAAAAAAAATATTGAGAGCCCCTGAGTGAAAAATCATTGAAAAATTTCCAGACCCCAAACACATTAGCTAATATTGTGGTAGGATGTTTGTGTGGGTGCGCATCCAATGTGTGTATGTGTGCAGGTCAGAAGTGTATTTCAGATGTCTCTATTGCTCTCCACCTTATTTTTGAGACAGGGTTTCTCACTGAATCTGGAGCTTGCCAGTGAGCCTCTGAGGTCAGCCAGCTCAGGACACAGTTTTAAACCATAAACTGCCATGACTCAGCCTGGACAAATGGCAACCAAGGAAAGAGTCATTCTTACAAACTCTGAGTGAATAACCCTCTCTCTTCAAAGTATGATTGGATGGTGAACAGGAAGGTTCTTCCAACCTCAAAATTTCTCCTACTCTTACAACTAAACTCTGAAATCCTTCCCTGTGTACCTCTGTTATCCTTCCTACCAAAGCGACTGAGCAAGAGAATAGACAACAATGATTTTGTTCCGCAAGGAGAGTGACCAAGTTCATCAGTGCCTTTCAACCTAACAGTTATCTGCAGAGAAGTTAATCAGGATCCTAAAGGAATGTGCATGGGGATGTGGGGGGCATCAAGCAGGCATGTAGTAAAGAGGTAGGTCACGCATGTAAAAGAGTAAGGATATCTTGGGTGTGGTGCCTTATACCTGTAATCCCACCACTCACAAAACTCCCAAAGCTGATGCAGGAGGATTATCCTGAATTCCAGGACAGCCTGGGCTACATAGAGGGATTGAAGCCAGCCTTGGATATGAAGTGAGACCTTGTCTCAAAAGAAAATAAAAACAAGGGTGCCCCATTAGGGAGTATGGGCAGTAGAAGATGCAGGGCCCCAGAAGGGTTCTGGGGGAGACAGGTGAGGACATGCGGAGGAATGAGGTATAATATTGGAACCAAGAAGAAGCAAGATGGATAGTTGCTCTTGAGCAGGGAACTTTGCTGTCTCCCACCATCCACTCGCAGCTGAGGAATCTGGTCTGTGGACTTCAGAGGGTGCAAGGTGTGGGATAAGGGACAAGAAGAAAAAAGATATGGTGTCCAGCGTCTCCTACTTCATGTGGACACCGTCCCACTTAGGCCAGCATGATCACTGTGACTGTGAGATGGCTTGGCTCCTCTTCCCAAGGTCTGTCTCCAAAAGCTGTTTATCCAACCACGTGGAAATGAGTCAGGGCCCCGCCAGGCTGCATGGGTGTGAGCCCAGCGAACTTACACAAGCCTGGAGTGCTGAGGTCATCTGACCCAATGCAGCTGCCCCAGAAGCCTGGGTGTGGCTCTGCCCCAGACCAGAACAGGGACCGCCCAAGCAGGATGGCTAGTTCCCCTCTGGGTTGGCCCTCTGATATTCCCTGTCACCTCCTGGGCCCACATATTAACATAATAGTCTCCTTCCCGTCTGCCTATGTGGGCAAAGGAAGGAGGGCCTGGGAGGCTTAGACTGACACCTCTGGAAAGCTCTAAGCTTGACCTTTAGTGCCTAGGCTGGCACCTGACTTCTACACACCCCTGGGGACCTCCCTAGCTGGGTCAGGGAGGAAAGGGGGCTCCCTCTGGAATAACATTCATCTTGTGGTCATCATGGGTTAAAGGGAAGAGGAGTAAGGAATGCTCAGTCTCCAATTCAGCCTATGGATGGGGACATCTGAGGCAACTGAGGGTTTTGGGAAGTTTGGGGTAGCAGTCTCAGAAACTGTCTACTGAATAAAGGTACATCCCTAGAGATAATACAGAAAATAGAAAATTGGCTACAAGAGTCCAGGGCTGTTCATAGCTATGGTTTATCATGTTTGAGCTGAAATCAATAAGGAAACTCACACACTGAATTAAAGAGGACATGCTGGGGTGTAGTTCAGTTGGTAGAGAGCTTGCCTAGCATGCACAAGATTCTGGGTTCCATCCCCAGCAATGCATAAACCAGATGAGGTGGTGCATGTCTGAAGACCCAGCATTTGAGAGGCAGAGGTAGGAGGATCAGAAGTTCAAGGTCATCTTCGGCTATATAGTGAGCTTGAGGCCAACCTGGGCTTCAGTGAGACCCTGTCTCAAAATAAAGTAAAATGAAATTAATTTAAAATTTAAAAAATAGGGGCTGGAGAGATGGCTCAGCGGTTAAAAACACTGGTTGTTCTTGCAGAAGACCTGGGTTCAAATCCCAGCACCCACATGACAGCTAACAACTGTCTGTAACTCCTGTTCCAGGGGATCCAACAGCCTCTTCTGTCCTCCGTGGGCATTGCACAACATGGATGCACTTACCTACATGCAGGCAATACGTGTGTACACATAAAATAAAAATAATACATAAAATATTTTTAAAATTTAAAAAACAAAGAGGACAAGTATCTTTAGGACAGAGGATAGGATTTTGTTGGTGGTGGTTTGATTTGTGTTTGGGTTTTACGTTTTGAGACAGGATTTGCCTATGTAGCCCAGGCTGGCCTTGAACTCATAATCCTCCTGCCCAAGTGCTCCTGTTGAATGTTGGGATTGCAGGCATGCCCAACTGAGAGAGGAGTTTTAAGCTTCCTACAACCACTACCAGCATCACCTGTAGAAACTGGGAATCACCCCTGAGATGAAAATGCCCAAAATGGGAACTGGAAAGTGCTTGCCCTGCAAATGCAAAGACCAGAGTTCAGATCCCCAGCAATCACCCACGTAAAAGCCAGGCAGGCAATAGTGGCTGCCTGTAATACCAGCACTCAAGACATAGATGATCCCTGGGACAAGCTGGCTAGCTGAACTAGCCAGAATTGGCAAGTATCAGGTTCATCGAGAGACCCTGCATCAATAAGTACAATGAAAAGCAATCAAGGAAGACAATAGACATCAACTCAGGCCTACACACACATACACACACAGAGAGGCACCCTCACACATATGTGCACCCTCAAACATGAAAATACTTGCACATACACAAGCATACCACAAACATACTTGCACATACCATATACAACATACATACATGCAAAAAAATATGTCTACACTGGTGATGACTAGAAAGGTACAGTGACTTTCTGCCAAGCCTCTTCTGCATCCTGGTGCTCTGTGTGTGTATTCTGCAGGGTACTAGGTGGAGAACATGCTGTGTGGAGTCATCACTCTGGGCTTGTCCTGAGCATGACAGTTGTTTACTCCTAAGTCCAGCCACAACACAACTCAACAGAACAGCTCAACTTCACCCTCAGGCTGGGAGGGACTCTGAGTAAAATGACCCACTGACCCAGCCTGATCCCAGAGTCAGGCAGCAGGGTATCTGTCACAGGAAAATGGGGGCAAAGTCAGGAGCAGAGCCAGTAGATATGAGTGAGACAGCATCCAGAGTGGCACCTAGAAATCCAGCCAGGCAGTGAATCCATCATGGGTATCTGTAACCTTGTTCTGGGACTTAGGAAGATTCTCTAGTGTGTAGCTGAAGAACTGGCAGGTACACACGAGGCAGGGACCCCAGAAGATTACCAGAAAAGGAACACAGACTCAAGGGGAGCAACTGGGGTTTTGGCCTTGGATCTTGGAAGGTGGCCCTAAGTCACCTTGTTAGATGAGTGAAGGGAAGGAGATCATGTGGCACAAAATCACAGGAAATATGGACTAGATACCTGCAAGGGGGCAGGACTGAGTGGTCTGGCTAAGAATTGGGAACTGCGGGAAGAGGTTGAGTTCTAGAGTGGCAAAGAGTCTATTATCTGAACTGTCAGGTATACAACTAGGCCACCTAGAGACTGCATATGGATTGAAAATGATGTCCCACTGGGCAGTAGAGGCACACAGATAGCACTCTGTATAAAGAGTGAGGTTCCACTGTAGTTACAGCCCATACCAGGGCACACAGCTGATGAATAGAGCATGTGGGATTTCAACACCCTCTAGGTCAGCCTCTGTGGACACTCCACAAAGACCTGTACATGGACACCCTAGGAACTGCTCAGGGAGTAGATATATGAGGCCACTTATTCTTCCTGGCTGTGGGCAAGCCCAGGTCTCCCAATGAGAAGCAGTGACTGTGGGTGGACTTAGCTCCTACCGAAGAAGTGATATGGAGAGGAGCTAATCTGTGTGGTTAAAAAGCCAGCCCCCACACTTCAGCTGTCACCCTGTGGGGGTGGACAGGTCTCCATGATTGATTCCTTGTTCACACTGGTTGGAATCTCAAGAATGGAAGCTAAAACCCCCTCCCCACCTTGTGGCCCCAAGATCAGGGCTGGAGAAAGACTGATAAGTTAGGTAGCTCAGTCACAGCCTGCAGCCAGAGTCTGCAGGTTATACTAATTACCCGTGGTAACTAATAAACACTTTCCCTTTGAGGCAAGATTGCATCCCAACCCTTCCCCACATCCTACTTGACTGTGTCCATCTGCTCTTTGCCCCTCACCCTCATCATTTGCAGCATATGTGCTCTCTCTCTCTCTCTCTCTCTCTCTCTCTCTCTCTCTCTCTCTGTCTCTCTCTCTCTGGCATACCTCTCAGAGTCCTGGTTGATTTCATCTCTGGCAGGCCCTTCACAAACAAGAAGACAGACAGCTCTGTGGCACATGGAGATGTGGGCCCCGATTGCTGGAGTTCCCATACAGCTCCTGCCTACATGATACAGAGCAAGTTGTCTCTCCTTGCAGTATCTCAGTTTCTCTGTGCATGAAATGGGAATGTTAATAGTTACTGCATACAGGAGGTAGTTTAAACATGTGAACACTTGGAACAGCTCTTAGCATGGACTGGGGCTTATATTGTGGCTTATACGCTCACAATCTTATCTGGAACCAGAGCCACTAATCTAGGTAAGCATCACACATCTTTTTATTTTATTCATTTTTTATTTTATTTATTTATACATATTCTTGCAGTACTGGAAATGGAACTCAGGGCTTCACATTAACTTAGCCACTGAATCACATCACTAGCTATTTTGTGGTTTGTGTATACAGTGTGTGTGCATATACACAGGTGTGTGTTCATGTGGGGACGTGACGGGGGGTGTGTATAGGGCAGAAGTCAACCTTGAGTGTCAATCCTCAGGAACTGTTCACCTTATTTTTGAGACAAGATCTCATAACTGGCCTGGCACTCTCTCAGGAAGCTAAGCTGGCTTGTCAGTGAGTCCCAGGGATATATTTGTCTCTGCCACAAGTCACCACATTCAGCTTTTTTAATATGAGTTCTGGAGCTCAAACAGGTCCTCGTGTTTATAAGTTGAGGCGAGAATTTTACTGACTAATCTCCCTGGCCTTTCATTTGGCTTTTGTTTTGTTTTGATTTTATTTCTTATTTTTATTTTATTTTATGTGCATGAGTGTATTGCCTGCATGCACGTAAGTACACCTGTGTTGTGTAACTCCTGTGAAGATCAGAAGAGGGTGTCAGATGCTCTGGAGCTGGAGTTACAGTTGTTAGCCACCATGTGGGTGCTGGTATCTGAACCCAGGTTCTCTGCAAGGGCAGCCAGTACTCTTAACTGCTGAGCCATCTCTCCAGCCAGTAGTTGGTTTTCTTAAGGCAAGGCCTTCCTATAGCCCCAGCTGGTCTAGAACTCACTGTGTAAACTAGGCTGGCCTCAATCTCACAGAGATCCTGCCTCTGCCTCCAGAGTGCTGGGGATTAAAGGTGTGCACCACCACACCCTGCTCATTTGGCTTTTTTGAAACAGGGTCTCCCTGTGCATACCAGGCTAACCTGGGACACAATATGTAGCCCAAGCTGCCTAAAACTCTCGGGTCTCCTCCTGCCTTAGTTTTCTAAGTACAGAGATTATAGGTGTGCACTACCAACTACCTAACTAACATTTCAGATCTTACAGCAGTCCATTTGTGAACAGATACTTTGTTCAAATCATACCACCCACCTTGGAAATGTAATCCAAGTATGGTATGCATAAGCACTGACTGTGACTTAGCCCCATGTGGCAGGACATAGATGGCTAAGTAATCAGAGACTATGACTGGAGACACAGGTGACCTGGATGAGAGAACAGGTGCTTCAGACTGGCCTGGGCAGTGGAGGAGCAACTGTCTGGAGGGGACCACACGGCATTATAGATCCAAGGCAATGCCATCTTCCCACTTTTCAATAGACACCCCCAAATACTGTTTTCAATTACAGTAAGTTTTTTGAAGTTCTTTAAAGCACTGTATAGGCCAGACCAGACCCAATTGCAAGCACTCAGCTTAACTCCACCTCTCCAGTGGCCCTCTCTGACCACCACCCTGGAAGTGTGTGGTGTCAGCTGACTGTACCCACGTCTCCAGATGTGACCTGCCTGTCCCCACATGGACACCACTCTGTTCCTCAAGCGTCATAGGAGGGAAAAGTTGAGGTCTCATGTAGCCCAAGTTGGTCTTGAACTCCTGATCCTCCTGAACTTCCTGCCTCTTCCTCCTGAGTGTTGGGATTACACCTGGCTTTAACTTTTAATATTTGTGTCAGGGAAAAGATCTGATACCATATAAAATACCTCATTAAGAGGAGAAACCGTTAAATCTGGTGGTACACATCTATAATCCCAGCTACTTAGGAGGCTGAAAGAAAATCACAAGTTCAAACCCTGCACATGCTACAGAGTCAGTTCAAGGCCAGCCTAGGCAACTTAGGAAGACCCTGTTTCAAAATAAAAGGTAAGAACAGAGCTATGTATATAGCTCAGAGGTAGAGCACTTACCCTGAGTTCAATTCCCAATGCCATAAAAAAACAAAGTGAAAGGAAACTTGAGCTCATCTCTCCAACCTGTCGTATTACTCACAGAGAAGCAGAGAGCTTGCCCAAGACCCCACAGTTGGAACCCAGCATCAGTGCTCTCCACACATTTGCAAAGCCCACTCCTCAAATTCAGGGTGCAATTCTGCTTTTTGGGAGCTCAGATTTCCTCCTTGAGGTACATCTATACATGTGTCACCCGCAGCATGTTTTTTTTTTTAATTTTTAAATATTTTTATTGATTCTTTGAGAATGTCATGCCATGTATTTTGATCATATTCAATCCTGTCCCCCATACTCTCTCAGATCCACCCCCACTTTCCTACCCCCTCCCTAACTTCATGCCCTCTTTCTTTTAAAGCCCATTGTGTCCAATTTGTGTTCCTCAAATACTCTTGAGTATGGGTTCATCCCCTGGACCCTAGTCAACCTACCTGGGTAACACCCTTAAGGAACCTGACTCTTTCCTCTCCCAGAAGTTATCAATTGCCAGTAGCTCCTCAGCTTGGGACTTTATACCCACATCCTGCCCCCATGCCCCCCATTTTATCTGACTTGAACTTGTGCAGGTCTTGTGCATACTGTCACAATTGCTGAGGGTTCATATGGGCAACAGCCCTATTGTGTCTTTAAAACACTGTCTTTGTAGTCATCCACTGCCTCTGGCTCCTAAATCTTTCCAACCTCTCTTCCAAGATGTTCCCTGAGCCTTTGGGATCAGCACTGATAGTCTCATCTCAACATGTGTTTTTAAGGGGTGATTCTGCAAATACAGGGTGCCATAGCCACAGGAAAGTAGTTTATATTTATAGGGTACCTTAGCTGGTTATCCAAGGGCTAGTGTGTTCTCTGCTTTCCTGAAGAGGACACAGGCATAGAAGAACAAATTTGGGCTCTCATATACATGTCACTGTAGTAGGTGTAGTTATGCATGTCCATAACACCAGCACTGGGGATTGCAAGTTTAGAGTCAGCCTCAGCTACATAGAGACACCTTATCATCACAAAACAACACACAGAAGCTGGAGAGATTGCTCAGTGATTAAGAGTACTGGCTGTTCTAAAAGATGACCCAGGTTTGGTTCTCAGCACCTAGCTGATGGCTAGCAACCATCCAGAACTCCAGTTTCAAGAGATCTGACACTGTCTTCTGGCCAATGCAGGCACTGTACACATGGGTGTACTTATATACATGAACACAAAATACTCATACACATAAAATAAAAATAAATAAAAAATTTAAAACACACAACAAATATAATTCCTCACAATTTGTGAAACACCATGGGAGGTGTTTTTAAGTCTCCTCTTTTCTTGCCCTGGATAACACCAGTTAAGCCTTGGTATAGCTTAATTATTACTAGATTTCTCCATCTGCAAGTTAAAATATGTTGCTAAGTAAATATGATTCAAGGCCCTAAGTTGGTTGAAGCCTGCTATTTGGTTTGACAAGTTTTTGTTTGGTTTGGTTTTTTTGAGACAGGGTTTCACTATGTATCACTGGCTGGCCTAGAACTCGCTATGTAGACCAGGGTTCTCTCAAACTCACAGAGATCTGCCTGCTTCTGCCTCCTCAGTGCTGAGACTAAAGGTAAAGGTGTGCACTACCATACCTGGCTTGTTTTGTTTTTTGAGAAAAGGTCTCAGGTAGCCCAGGCTGGCCTCAAATTCACTATCTAGCCAAGGATGTGCTTGAACTTCTGATCCTCCTGCCTCCACCTCCCAAATGCTAAGATTACAGGCATGTACCACCATGCCTGGCTCTTTTTTTTTTTTTTTAATTTAATTGTGTGTGTGTGTATGTGTGTGTGTGATCATGCAAGTACGAATGCACACATACCACAGTGCTCTTTAGAGGTTAGAGACCACTTTTAGGAGTCAGTTGTTTCCTTCCACTGTGGGTTCCAGGTTGTCAGGCTCTCATGGCTAGTGCTTTACTTGTTATACTTTCTTACCAGTCTACCAGGCTTACTTTGTCAGGTTACTTTTTTTTCTTTTTCAGTACTAGAGATTGAATCCTGAGCATGCTAAGCAACTCTGTACCACTGAGCTATATCCCCAGCCCAGTGAGTGTTATCTTAAGAAACATAACAATAAAGCCAGCAAAAGGGAAGTGCACACAGGTATTTGCACTCGTCACAGTGCCAAGAGCTGTTATGAAGAAGGCTACTGAGTAGGTGGCCCTGGGGGACCCACCTCTGACAGTTGCCACAGCCCATCACCCCTGCAAACTAGACTTCAGGTCACCCAGGATTTCCTGGCATCAAGATCCAGAAAGTGCTTTGGCCAGGCCTGGTGGCCTCTGCACTTGGCTGGCTGCTGGCACTGGGACACCTTCTCCTTGACTTCTCAGTACACGCTGAGAACAGACTGTTGTAGCTGTGAATTACAAAGACAATGATCTCAGCAAGATTAAGGCAACAGGATTAGAGCAGAGGGCAATGGAGAGGAACACTCATGCTCACATGCACACTGAGCAAGTTGCACAAGCTTGGTAGTGCCTCAACTTGAGAGGATCAACATTTGGGGTAGAAAAAAATGTCCAGAGGGGAGAAGCTGATGAAGAGCAACACTTGAGAAATGTGGGGGACAGAACAGCCTGTGGCTTCAGCTGGAGGAATTGGGTGCATTCTAAACAGCTGGAGGAGTGGGGTGCATTCTAAACTTTATCACTGGGATAATTAACTTGGGAAAACACCTTAGCTTTCTAGGCTATTCCCCCCTCCCATTATAAGGGGGTATTATTAGTTACATTTCTCATTGTTATAACAAAATACCCACCAAAAGCAACTTAAAGGAGGAAGGGTTTATTTTGGATCAAAGTTCAAGGGGATACAGTCCAACAGGGTGGGAAAGGCATGGCACAGGAGTGTGGTCACGTGTATCACAACCAGGAATTAGAGAGCAGACAGGAAGTTGGGCTGGTCTGTAAAACCTCAAGGCTCACATCCTGTTTGCCCACTTCCTCTAGTAAGGTTCTATAATCTTTGAAAATATTATAGCCAACTGGGGACCAAGTAACCAAATACTCAGAGGACATTCTACAGTCAAACAACAACAGGAAGTAACCCAGAATTCTACGTCTAACAACTGGATTTCATGTAAAGCACTTTGGATATGCTCCTCAGTCCTCACAGAGAAGTGGAAGTAACCCAGAATTCTATGTCTAACAACTGGATTTCATGTAAAGCACTTTGGATATGCTCCTCAGTCCTCACAGAGAAGTGGATCCTATTGTTATTTCCATTGTCCAGATACAGAAGATAAGTTGAGGACTACAGATATTTATTGATTTGCTACCAACAGAGAAGAGAGAGAGAGAGAGAGAGAGAGAGAGAGAGAGAGAGAGAGAAGAGGGAGAGAGAAATTATTAGGAGGAAGAACTGGGAAAGGCAAGGTAATGCTGGAAATATCTTTTTAAAAGCAAGTGGCATCAAGTGACGTAAGCCAGAGAGGACAGGTGGAGACTGTGAACAGAGATCAAGTTGAGGCCCAGAAACAGGAAATGAGCTGGAGCTCAGTGGGATTAGACTGGGAGAGTCGGAGTTAAGCAGCTCTAGATGTGTCACTGAGGACTTGGAGAAGAGTCACATGACAGGATCTGTTAGGCAAACTAATGATTTCATTGTATCTTTTTGAATAAAGTTTTGCATTATTATTCAAGGCTCCAATCCCCACTGCATTCTCTATCACCTCCATCCCAGTCCTTTCAGTGGTCTAGAGTGGCATGGGATTTTGCTAGTGTTCAAAAGCTTAGCAGGACCTGGAGACTGCCTACCTACATGTACATTCACATACAGACCTAGGGGAGGGGCCGGCTTGGAGAGAGAAAGGGACAGGAGAGGGATGAGGAGGGTGGGGAGCAGGCGCCACAGAAGCAGACAGAGTAAACACACAGGTCACTGTAGCCCAGAGGAGAGGGAGCAGCTGGTCCAGCCTGTCACATGTCCCCAAGAGGTTAAATTGGATGAGGACTAAAAAAAGACTCAGAGATTGAGTGATGAGAAGGTCACCCAGGACCACGTAAGTAGCAGATAAAGAAGTGCAGGCAAAAAGACAGACACACAATCCAGCAACCTGCAAAGGGAAAGAGGAAAGGGAGGAGGAGAAGTGAAGGGAGGTGGGGGAAGTGAAGGGCCGAGGCCTTGACTGCTGGTTTGTGTTGTAGTCTTTTGAGAGATTGCTTGTCTTTTGTTTTTGTTTTAAAACAGTTTCTTGTAGCCCAGGCTGGCCCCAAATCACTATAGCCAAAGATGGCCTTGATCTTCCCAAGAGTTGGCATGGGCCACCATGTCCTGAATATGTATTATGGTCTTTTGTAGCCCAGGCTAGCCTCAGACTCCTGATCCTCCTGCCTCTACTCCCAAGTACTGGTTTGTGTTGCAGTTTTTAGGGAGAGAGTGTGAACATGGATAGGAAGATGAGTTTTCCACCAAGAAAACATGCAGGGACTAATAATCTTGGAGGTAGACTTTGGCCCTGGAGATGGGGAGAAAGCAAAAGTCTAAGCTCTGGAGTTCCCTTGGGAATGCTGGAGAGCCAGGAGTGTGAAACCTGATCTGAGAATTGGAGAAGCCTGTTTAGCCTTTCTTTCCCCGCAAATATGTTAGAGGTGACTGACACAGCCAGAGTCCTGGCACTTTATTCCCCACTGTATGTCTGGGACAGTCCCTTCTTAGAGCCTCACTTTTTCTGCCTGGGGTGCCCAGTAGAAATGGAGCATCTTGGAAGGAAGGATGGAAGAGGAGGGCAGGGGCAAGCCAGGACTTGGTAATGCAGGCTCCAAGCCTAGGCCTTCTACATTCTGACTCCAGCTTCTCTTTAAGAGCAACGCTCCCTCCCATTGATGAACAATTCCTGTTCCACCTGTTTGTCAATCACTCGTCCATGTCTGATCCAAAGATGAACTCAAAAAAAGCTCTTATCCAAGAGAAGGCTTAAAACAATCATAGCACATGGGAAGGGAGAGGCCTGTGGCTGCCGGCATGTATGTCATGCTGTCCTCACAAGCTTACATAATCACAAGGGCTGCAGTGAGTCACCGCAGCAAGGTTCGAACACAATGAGGTCCTCAGACCCTTCTGCCTGCAACAGGGTGAGGAGAGCCACACAGCCCTCTGCTGCCACGGCCTGGTACAGGACAGCTGCCTCCTGATGGTGAGCTCAGGGCTTCGGGGAAACCGACCCCTAACCTCAGAGATAGCAGCAGAGGCAGTCCACAGTGCAAGTGTCCCTGAGAGAGGTGACATGGACTGCCAGCAGTTCTTTTATTATTTGACAGTTTCACACATATACTGAATTTTGGTCATTTTCACCCCCTTTTTGTCTCTCATCCCCTTCCTTTCCCCCCAAACCCCTTCTGCTTCTCAAGAAGTCCCTCTCCTATTTAAAAAAAAATTACAATTATTTTCTCTCCTCTCTCTCTCTCTCTCTCTCTCTCTCTCTCTCTCTCTCTCTCTCTCTCTCTCTCTCTCGTTTGCACTGAAATTTAGAGGATAGTTTGCAGGAGTTCTCTTCTTCCACCATGTGGATCCCCAGGATTGAACTCAGGTAATCAGGCTTGACAGCAAGCATCTTTACTGGCACTGAGCCATCTTGCCACCCCTCTCCCTACTTTGTGTGTGTGTGTGTGTGTGTGTGTGTGTGTGTGTCTCCCACTGTGTTTAACTACGTTGTTTACACATGGGAGAGGATTCCAGCATTTCAAAGCTGAGCCGTTTAGAGTTCGTTAGAGCTCTCCTTGAACAGATGGGCAACAGGGTGCGGTGACTCATACCTGCAATCCTAGTATTTGGGAGGGAGGTTAATGCAGGGGGACTGCCAGCCTGAGCTACCTAGTGAGTTTCAGGCCAGTCTGGGCTATAGCATGAGACCCTGTCTCAATAAAACCAAAACCAAAGGAATGGGGGGACAAAAACAGCTGGGGACCCTGAGGCCCAGTGCCCAGAGAGCAACAACTATAGGTCACACAGTGAGACAGAAGCAAAGTAGGGATGGGAAACTGGGACCCTGACAGTAGGTGGTAGATGGCAGTCTTGTTAGAACATTGATGCCTATATGTCCGGCTGGAAGCCAGAGGTTCCGTCTTTGCTGGAGCTCACACAGCCCTACTAGAGATAGCATGCAGAGACCAATATGCTTAGAGGTAGAAAAGACTTTGACCTTGGAAGGAGCCAAAGGAGAGCTAAAAGCTAAGCTCCCAGGATGACTGAGAGACTGGAGTACCCAATTGCAACTGGGCAGAGGATCGGAGAAGTGGGTTTCTATCGCTCCCTACCTCCCAGAAGCATCATGGGGGTCATTGATCCAGCTGCCAAATCATGGCGCTTCACATCGGTGGGGCAGTCCTTCCCAGGGTTTCACTTTTCCTGCCTGAATGACTATGCAGTTCTCCCATTGTCTCCTAGTTTCACTTAGAATTCTCATGGCTTTTATGGGGGTTGTGTGCTGCTTCAGGTCAGATCCCAAGTCTGTCTGCATGGATGTGACTCTGTCACAAACACATTCCAGCTCCGTGACTTTGGGCATGCTATCTAAGTTATCTGAGTCTGCATCACCTCGCATGTACAATGAGATAAAAGCTACAGGGCTGTTGTGAAATTGTTGGGGTAATTTGTGAAAAGTGCTGAGCACAGTGCCTAGTGCAGAGTAAGCACTCGGTAGTGAAAGTTACTGTTGTTTCCCAGAACATCACTGCTTCCCAGTAAGTGTAGCAAGTGCTTTCAGGAAATAGCCCAAGAAGACCACCTTCAAGCTGGCCCCCACATAGTCTCCACACTTATGATCATCTCGGTCCAGAGCTCTAATGTTGTTAGACTCTAAAACTTCCCCCTTTACTCCCACTCCCTCAAATTTTCTAACAGCTTTATCCGGGAATAACTGAGACACACATACCTCAAGTATACAGTTTGGAAAATTTGGACACATCTGTATATTCACTGTTAGGGATTGAGGGTAAAATGTCTCCCAGAGCCTCCTGTGCTTGAACACCAGGTCCTCGGCTGGTGGCAATGCCTTAGAAGGTTGTGAAACCTTTGGGAAGTGGACCCCACTGGAGGAAGTAAATCACTGGGGGGGGGGCTTCAGGCTTTATAACCTTCCTGCCCACTATCTGCTTCCATCAAGATGTGAGGATGTGAGGGGTCCCCACCACACACTCCTGTCATCATGTAACCACCTGCTGCCATATCCCTAGCAAACTTGAGCCAAAGTAAACCCTTCTTCCCTTAAGTTGCACCTTAACAGAAATTTGGTCACAGCCACAAGAAAAATAACTAATACACTCATGAAATCATTACTACAGCCAAGAGAGAAAGCTATCCCCAAAGTGCCTGCTCTATTTTAATGTATGTTGCTGTGATAAAATACCCTGACAATGGAGGCTGGAGAGATGGCTCAGGGGTTAACAGCACCGACTGCTCTTGCAAAGGACCTGGGCTTGATTCCCAGCACCCACATGGTGACTAACAACTATCTATAACTTCAGTTCCAGGGAAATCCAACAGCCTCTTCTAATCTGCATGGGTATTGCATGATATGGGTATACTTACACACATGCAGGCAATACACGTAAAATAAAAATAATAAATATTTTTTCTTAAAAATAATACTACAGCCAGGCATGATGGCACACCTCTTTAATCCCATCACTTGTGAGGCAGAGAACTCACTCTGTGAGTTTGAGGCCAGCCTGGTCCACATAGCAAGTTCCTGGCCAGCTGGGGCTACAAGGAGATCCTGTCTCAAAAAGAAAAAAAATTAAAATTATACTACAGCCGGTATGGTGGCATTCACCTTTAATCCCAGCTCTCAGGAGGCAGAAGCAGGCAGAGGCAGACAGAGCTCTGTGAGACTGAGGCCAGCCTGGTCTATCTACACAGCAAGTTCCAGGTCAGCTGGGACTACAGGGAGACCCTATCTCAAAATAAAAATTATATTTTGGAGTTAGAGAGATCAATCAGTGGGTAAAGTACTTGCTGTGAAAGCATTAGAACTTGAGTTCAGATCCCCAGGCTCCCCATAAAACCTGGGCACAGCAGAGCAGGTCTATAACCCTAGCAATGGGCAGAGATTGGCAGATTCCCAGGGCTCACTAGCCAGCCAGGCTAGCTGAAACAGAAAGCTCCAGGTTCAGTGAGAGACCCTGCCTCAAAAAATACAGTGAAGGGGCTGGAGAGATGGCTCACAGGTTAAAAGCACTGGCTGCTCTTGCAGGGGACCTGGGTTCAATTCTCAGCACCCACATTGTGGCTAACAACTATCTGTAATTCCAGTTCCAGAGGAATTCAATGCCCTCTTCTAACCTCCATGGGTTTTGCACAATGCAGGTGCACTCATATACATGTAGGCAATACACACTTACACATAAAATAATAAATAAAATACATTTTTAAAATATAGTGGAGAGCAATAGAGGAAGATACTTAACAAAGACCTCTGGCCTCTACATGCACATGCCCAGGCAAGCGAACTCACCCGTCTATGCACACACAGGCATATACCACACACACAGTATTATACTGCACTGAGAAAGAAGAAAGAAAAGAAAAGAATTCATAAGACAATGGCAGGTGTTTTACTATGTGAGCATGTGGGAAGCACACTCTGGAAGACATAATCAAGTAATTACATGGTTTCGTCATCTTATAATGAAGAAGTTCAAGTCCATGACAAGTTAAAGCCATTCATCTGCATATCATCATCTGCACTTTCTTTATCATATTTTGTCATGTTTCTTATACTGCACTTCCCATCTTGTAAAAAGGTCTAAATTCATTGTTTGAGTCCTCATGAGGAAGGAGGACATTTGTACACAGGTATCAGGACATTTAACTAAAAGCAATACTGTTGATAGTGACATGCTTTTCTAAATGGTAATAGCTTTTGATTAAGTTATAAATAAAAACCAAGTATCTTCTCAATTCACACAGTGGTTGCATTCTTTAAAAAATCATATGGTCGGGGCTGGAGAAATGGTTCAGCAGTTAAGAACACTGACTGCTCTTATAGTTCCCAGCACCCACAAGGCAGTTAACTACCATCTGTAATTCCAGTTCCATGGGATGTGACACCTTCTTCTTTCTGACCTCCATGGGTGGTACACTTAGATACATGCAAGATGCAGGCCAAACACTCATACACACAAAATACAAATTAGTTAATTAATTTTAAGAAGTCACAGCAGGGGCAAGCATGGTGGCACAAGCTTTTAATCCCAGCACTCAGGAGGCAGAGGCAGGTCGATCTCTGTAAGTTTGAGTTCAACCTAGTCTACTAGCTAGTTTCAGGCCAGCGAAGGCTACAGAGAGACCCTGTCTCAAAAAAAAAAAACCCAAAACAAAAAAAAGCCTAATTTTTATACAAAGCAGAGTTGATGTCATGTGTCAAGTAATTATAAACAGCCACACACCAGTTCTCATGTAAGCAACCCTGATTAAACCCAGTGGATCACAAAAGCCATGAAAGCAGGGGGGGCGGGGCTTGTTGGGAAGGTGAGGTCCATCAGGAATGTGAGAAGAATAAGAAAGGGTATTGGAAGGTATATGTGACTAAAATACATTATATACATATATGAAACTGTCATAGAATAAATCTTTTCTCCCTTAAGTTGTTTTCTTCAAGTATTTTGTCACAACAAAATGCTGAATAAAGTAATAAATAAGGTTCCTGGTAGCCCTGGGCCAGAGAGATGGTTCAGCAATTAAGAGCACTTGCTGCTTTTCAAGAGACCATGAGTTCTGTTCCCAGCACTAGTGGAGGGTAGCTCACAACTGCCTGTAACTTGAGCCCCAGAGGACCCAACACCTTCTTCTGGCTTCCACAGGCACATGAACATATGTGGCTACACTCACACAGACACATACAGACACACACATACATAAATGAAAATAAAAATATGTTTTAAAAAGCTGAATAACACAGTTATTAACTCTAGGAACACCCAAAAGTTTGCCCAAACATGTATGTAATTATCAAGCATTCTTTGACTCTGCACTAAACAATATTTAAATGGTCATAAAATATATAACCTGCAATTGGATTAAGTGGCAGTCATAATGTAGTTATATTAGCAGAAAGAGGGGCAGGAAAAAGAGAGATATATAAGAAAATGGTTTTATTGAATCTGTGACAAAGGCAATAGTTAAAAGTCCAGAGTTGCTATAACTCAAACCAGTCATACATACATTTCACACAGAAAAAACAGACATAAGTATAAAGACAAAAAGAACTAAAAATAGGTCAGATGTGGTGGCTCACACCTTTCATCCCAGCACTTGGGAGGCAGAGACAAATGGATCTCTGTGAGTTCAAGGCGGGTCTAGTCTACATAGTGTGGCCAGCTAGGGCCACAGGGAGACCCTGTCTCAAAGGGATTAAAAAAAAAAAAAAAAAAAAAAAAAGAACTAAAAGCAATTTAAGATCCAGCAATCCCACTACTATGGATGTAACCAAATCTGCTCTCCAATGCAGCAGTCTTCATTAAAAAAAACAAGAAATAGGGGCTGAGAGATGGCTCAGCAGTTAAGAGCACTGGCTGCTCTTGCAGAGGACCCAGGTTTGGTTCTCAGCACCCACCAGCAACTAACAACCATCCATAGATCCAGTTCCAGGGGACTCCAATACCCTCTTCTGACCTCTACAGGCATTGTGTGACATGTGCACTTACCCAAATGCAGGCAATATGCTCCTACACATAAAAAATAAAAATAATAAATGGGGGGCTGGAGAGATGGCTCAGCGGCTAAGAGCACTAGCTGCTTTTGCAGAGGACCCGGGTTTGATTCCCAGCACCCACATGGCATCTAACAACCATCCTTAACTCCAGTTCCAGGGGATCCAATACCCTCTTCTGGCTGCAGGCATTGCATGACACAGGTGCACTTACCTACATGCAGGCAATACACTCAGACACATAAAAATAATAAATAAAAATATTTTTAAAAAATAATAAATGAAATGTCTAACATAAGGTGAATGGGTAAAGAAAATGTGGTGTGTCTACACAATGGAATATATTCAATTACAAATAAGGATGCAATTCTGTCATTTGTGATAACACCAGCAGACCTGGAAGACATGGTAAGCAACAAAAGCCAAACAAAATAAAAGCAAATATCACTGATCTCATTCGTGTGTGGAAGCTAAGGAGCTGATGTAATAGATACTTCTACAGAGTAGGATAGTGGTTGCCAAAGACATAGTGGGGGGATAGGGGTGTGACAGAGGTAGGGAAAAGTTGCTGTGGTAATTTGAATGAGAATGTCCCCCATAGACTCCAAGTATTTGGACACTTGCGCCCTCAGTGTGTGGCATTGTTTGGGGAGGGTCATGAAACCTTTAGGATGTGTGGCCATGCTGGAGGAAGCACATCACTGGGATGGGCTTCAAGAGTTCTTCAGTATTGACAGATTCCCAGTCTTTCTCTGCTTGATCCTTTGGCTTTCTGCTCCGGCCACCTCTGTCACCAAGCCTCCCATGTCTTTATGGACTCTAATCCCTCTGGAATTGTAGCCCCAATAAACTTCCTTCTATTAAATTGCCTTGGCCATGGTCTTCTATCACACAACAGAAAGGTAACTAATACAGTTGCCTAATGTATGCAAAGTTAAGAGTAGATAGAAGGAATAAGCTCTGGTGTCTTATTGCATAGTAGGGTGGTTAACAATAATATATTATGAAGTTTTTTATTTAAAAAAATTTTAATATCAGTGTGTATGTGTGTGTAGTGTGTGTGTGGGTGTGTGTGTGTGTAGTGTGTGTGTGCAGGTGTACCCATATCATAGCACCTATGTGGAGGTCAGAGGACAACTTTTGGGAGTTGCTTCTCTCCTGTGGGTCCTGGGAATCGAACTTGGGTCATTAGGCTTACTCCAAGTGTTTTAACTGCTGAATCATCTTGCCAGCTCCTAAAATTTTAAATTAGAGGTTTTTGCATGCTCTCATCACAAGGAGGTGATAGATATGTTAGCTGCCTGATTTGATCATGACAGAGCATACCCATGTATCCAAATATCCCAAATATATATAGCTGTTATATGGCCATTAAAACTAATATGAATGATAAAGTAATTATTGATGGGGGAAAAGAGTTTAGGAATAGATGGAGCAAGATCAACTGATTTTCCTTATGAGCCCTTGGATATTGTTTAATTTTGTGAGCTAAGTATATACTTGTTAGGAAAAGTGAAAATTAATTTCAAGAAATTAATGACTCTGGTAGAGGTCTAGAAACTTCCAGGAGCAAAAAATCTATTCATCCTCACACTGAATTTAATCAGTGATTGTCCCTTTGCAGGGTGATAAGGCAGTGTAGACTAGCTCTTCTCAAAAGGGAACCCAAGGCTGGGGATGTGGTTCAGTTGGTACAATGCTAACCTAGCATGCATGAGGCCCAGGGTTCCATTCCCAGAACTGATAAGGAAACATTTATATTCTTATAACTAACTGTATTCTTATGTAATGCCCCAGTAAGCTTAGGCCACTTGAGGTTTCCTTTGTTCCATTTGCTAGGTATATACCTTGAAATGAAACCCTGGGATGCTCAGAGATGTTATATCGCTCTGTGCTGCTCCCACTACCCTGAGATGCTTTGTTACTCTATAAAGTCTTGAAGCTCTGTGATGCTTTCCACTGACTATGTCTGACTGTTCATAAAGATGTAAAACTAATAGGAAATTCACCAAATTGTTTAATGAGGCACCTGGCCCAGTTAGTCCAAGGAAAGTATAGATCAAACATGTCAGAAATCTAAACTTCTGTCGATGACACCTGTTTTTGTAAATTGTAATGACCCTTTGGCCAGGTCCTAGCCCAATTAGCCTGGCCTGGCCTGTAGACCAAAAGGCAGCAGATGTCCTGACCCACACCTGGGATATCTACTTTGTAAGTTATGCTGGCCAAGTGAACTCAAGAAAGAATTTCCTGAGATAAAATGGCCCATCATGAAAAGAAACATAGGGTCCAGGTGCTTACTATAAATGAGGATATAAAATTGACCATGTAATCCTCATCTATACTTTGGTTGGGGGCCCCAAAGAATCTAAAACGTCTCTACTGAGTCTGGGATGCTCATGGATGAGTAAGGAATAAACATAAGCAAGCTTTTCAACTCTCTCCTGGGTGAATGCTAGTCTCTAGCTGCTTTAGGAATTTTTCCATAACAGGAACACATAAACCACTAACGTGGTGTGGTGAACACCTAAAATCCTAGCACTCAGAGGGTAGAGGCAGGAAGATCAGAAGTTCAAGGTCCTCCTCAGCTATTTATCAAGTCTGAGACCAGTCTGGGTTACAGGAGACCCTGTCAAGGAAAGGAAGAAAGAGAAGGAGGGAGGGAGAGAGAGAAGGAGGAAGGGAGGAAGAGAGGGGGGGAAGGAGGGAGGAAAGGGAGGGAGGGAGGAGAGGGAAGGGAAGGGGACAGAGGGGCGAGAAAAGAATTCTAACTGAAGCCACAAGAGGTGGCTCACATCTTTGATCCCAAGCAGAGGCAGGCTGAATCTCTGTGAGGAAGTTCCAGACCAGCTGTGACAAAAAAAAAAAAAGAAAGAAAGAAAGAAAGAGAAAGAAAAAGAAAAAAATTCTATCCGATGAAAAACAGCCTCAGAGGATGGGGATGGGGAAAGACTTGTACATACCTACTATGCTCATTTCTCTCTCTCTCTCTCTCTCCCCCTCACCTTTCTCCTCTTCCCCCTTTCCTCTCCTCTCTCTCTTCCCTCTCTCCTTTCTCCCTCCCTCCCTCTCTTCCCTTTCCCTCCCTTCTCCCTTTATTCATCTTTTGCCAAGTCAGCTGGAACTGGAAGCTACTCCTTGATTATGCAAGCAGAAAAGGGGTGAGTGGTTTTGATAATGAGGACTGATAACTGTCTAAGAGAAAGCTTGGACCTCCCAAAGCTTTGACTCCAGCTTTGATGGCTCTGATCAGAACTCCTGAAGTTGCAGCCTGGACACAGAGAAGCCACAGAAGCAGGGGAAGGTTTTTTCTCACTTACAAAGACTGGCCTGGAGTCAGATTAAACAAAGATTTCCAGCTATTGACATAGATGGGGGTGGGGGTTAGGGACTAAGATGTGTCTAGCTCCTTAAATCTTGCTTTATAAATATATATATGTAGGTTCATAAGTTGCTCTATAAGTAGGGTGAAGATTGGAAATGATCTAATTGCCGTTCAGTTCTAATGGAGAATTTAATTTGGGTAGAAAAATAAAACCACAAATGGTTGTATGAGACGGGCAAGTATGCACTGTGCAACTCAGCTAACCCTACTGAGAAAAGACCCATCTGCTTAGATCATAGTTCCAGAGTGCAGTGGCCATTGTTCACTGGGTGGCAGCCTTCCCTGGGGCTATAGACCCCAGGGAGGAGCAATTACCTCGGGCTGACTGCTGATGCCACCTGAACCCAGGACTTGGTGAGACTACATGTCCCTGACACTCACACATGTGCATTTTTAACCCCAGGCATCTCATGCCAGGTCTGGTATTTGTGTACGTCTAGTTCATCCCAACTTCTGATTGAGGCAACGCTGTTTTGAATCTGCATCCAACACTATGCTATGTCTTTCAAAGCTATCTCATGAAGCTCCTTGGAACATCATGGCCAATCTCCATCATTAGGGTGCAGGGGTAAGGAGGGCAGTAACTAAAGCCTGGTCCTTTTACCCAGCTCTAGGAAACCCTGAACATCAAATCCAGTTTAGTCACTGTGGGACCAACTGATGATATTATGACATTATCACCGCCAAAGTCCTTCCTGTCCAATCTTATCCAGTCTTGTTCCATCCTTCTGTCAACAGCTAGGCACTGATCTCAAGAAGTCCCTGTAATGAAGCTCTGCACACCCCAACAGAGAGAGGGATGGAGGGAGGGAGGGAGAGAGGAAAACTTTGAATTGTTAGGAAGATTAGTTGAAAGTCTATAAGCCAGAACTTAATCATTTTTGAAGACCTCTAACCAGACTTTGGTTGATTTTTCACTACTTTTTTATTTGTTTGTTTTGTTTGAGACAGGGTCTTCTGTAGCCCAGGTTGGCCTTAAACTTGTCACGTAGTCAAGGATGACCTTGAACTCTTCATCCTCGTGCCTCCACCTCCCCAGGGCTAGGATCACAGGTGCATGCCACTACTCCTTGCTTCTATTTCTTTTTCCTATTTCTTTTTGTTGTTAACTGGACACTAATTATGTAAAAACTTAAACAACTGTTGGGCTGGAGAGACGGCTCAGCAGTTAAGAGCACTGGCTACTCTTGCAGAGGACCCATGTTGGATTCCCAGCATCCATATGGTAGCTAAGAACCATCTGCAACACCAGTTCCTGGGGAATCTGACACCTTCTTCTGACCTCCCTCCAGCATTGCAAGACATGGGTACACTTATATACATGCAGGCATAATACTCATACACATAAAATAAAAATAAAAATTTTTAAAAATTAGAAAAAGTTTAAACAACTGTCTTGTAATTCATACATTGGATAATGAAAAGTATACATGGGAACCATTAATGTAAGGAACTATTTTAGCTTCAGCAATAGAGGCCCCACCCACCAGGACCTCCTCCCACCCACCACCCACCCCCTACACCCCCCACACATACCAAGAAGTTCTGGGAAGCATTAAAGAGGAAAAAGCTACTGACTCAAGAATCTTGAATTATTTCTATCCCTTAACCTTACAGGTCACTGGAGACAGAGATTAAGAAAGCAGTGAAGTCCTACGAAGATATTTTTGGTACTCTACTTTAAAAAGCAAAACTTTCATGGAATTGCATGTGCATGTTTTCAGCATCAGTGCCTCTGTCCTGGTTTCTGCCTTTCCACTTCCCAGATGTCACTCACCAAGGATCTGTAGAGCCTCTTGCTGGCCTGTTTTCTTCCCTTCTGCGGATCTGCCGAACCACACATGAATCACATCCTCCAAGCAATTAGTGACAACTGCTCAAATCCAAGAAAGTGTAAGACCAGGAACTGGAGGAAGAAGTCAGCCTCTTACCATATGATTCAATTGTGTCTGTTGCATAGCATTTTAATAAACTTTTTTGGTGGAGTAGTTTTAGATTGTACAGAAAAATTGCAACTATAATACACTCAGTTTCCCCTAATATTAATAAAATTAAGGAAACAATATTAGTGCATTATGTAATCAATGAGCCTTTATTCAGATTTCAGCACTTTTTCCAGTAATATTTTTTTTTGTGTACCACGATCCAATCTAGAATATAACATTCCAATTTATAACTCATAATTTTGTGTGCATGTGTGTTAGGTGTGCACATGGGTGTGTGGTGAGCAGGACTTTGATTGAATGTGCAGAGGCCAGAGCACGATGTCAAGCATCCTCTATCACTCTCCACCTTATTTCCTTGAGACAGGGTCTCTCTCTGGACCAGAAGCAGTGGCTGTTTCAGCAGATTGGCTGGTCCTGGAGCTCTTGGGATCCATCTTGGGATCCATCTGTCCTCTTCCTCACCAACGCTGGGATTACAGGCATGCACAATCATGCCAAGCTTTTTATGTTGGTACTGGAGATTCAAACTTGGGTCCTCATGCTTGCAGAGCAAGTGCTTTTATTCACTAAGATATCTCCCCAACCCCTGATTTGAGTTTTAAGTATAATTTTTATTTTTACAAAGGGCACATGTGTTTACAGTTGAAAAGTGAAATAGAAGATGCTTCTGTGTAGGCAGCAGTCCATTCTCCCTACCCAAGGCAGATATCTCAGACCAAGATTCCCCAGGGAGAAAAGAATTTGTATTAGGTAATCTTCTTGCTGTGAACAAACACCAGACTAGAAGCAACTTAAGGGAGGAAGGGCTTGTTTTAGCTCATAGTTTGAGGGAATACAGTCAGTTGTGGCAGAGAAGGTATGGCAGCAGGCAGCTCCATGGTCACTGGGTCACATATCAACAGAACAGGAAGTAGAGAGTGAATAGTGTTGGGGACCCCTGCTGTTTAGGGTAGCAGTCTCCCCATGTCCGGATAGCCACAAGCTGACTCGGCGCGAATGGGGAGACTCCCCTTCTTAGTGGGGCGCCTTCTGCTCTCCTCCCTGACTTACTTTTGAAATGCCGGTCACAAGATACATGCCCTCCGGCACAGGAGCTACCAGGTTTTAATCAGGTGTTGTCTGATATCCTGATAGAAGCCCACCGCCCTATGTAAATGAAGCATTCCAGGAGTACCTATCAGCTAAGGCTTCTTCTACTGTCTCCACACTATAAATAGTCCTAGTTTTACCCCAATAAAGCTGGAGCTGGAGCTGAATCACTGAGATCTGAGCTGAGTCACTTGTCTGAAGCTGTAACACTAAATCCTGTGATCCAGTCTCCCTGGGGGGGTGCTATTCTTCCGTCATCGACTCACAAAGACCCTGCTTTCGCCATTTCTCGCACCTCCCCTCGTGACCTGGTGGCCAACGGGTCTCAAACCCTAGAGGGAGTGCACGGTGGAAATTGAAACGGAACCCGACCGGGCAGCTGACAGCGGTCCTAGAGCCGCCAGCTCCGGTAGCAGAGACCCTCAGCAACGCGGTGTGCGAAACCCGTGCACCCCAGTGGCGGAGAGCCAGGGACCCAAACAGCAGATGTGGCCCATGGGACCCACCGCACTCCAGCGATGTGTGGGAGACTGGCACCACGCCCAGCAGCTGGCACCCCGAGATCCCCGCACGCCCATATCTGGCGCCCAATGTGGGGCCGCTGAACCTCGTGCCAGCCAGCAGCTGGTACCCTCAGAAACGCAGAATTCGTGAGTACCTCTCCCACCAGGAGAGAAACAAAAATCTCTTCTAATTTCCTCCTTTTGTTTCTGGCCTAAAAGTCTTCGCGTGGGACCGCTAAGGACAGAGAGACAACTGAGGCTTCCTGGTCAGGGCTACTCCCTGATGTTAGCTAAAGGTTTCTTTGACCCCCTAACGGACCTCAACTGCCTGCACAGGCGTAGACAAAAGACTATCTATCTATATATCTTTCTAATATAAAAATCTGGTGACGCAGCGGCCACTTAAGAGTCATTAGGATGGCCGCCAGCCTCTTAAATTTGCGGGAAGGCCTGTGCTGGGAACCAAGCAAAATCCCCTGAGATTTCGATTTCAGGCATGTTTTCTTGGGAACCATCACTTCACCCCACTTTTTCTATCTTAAAACTGCTAGAAAAATCCCCAAAGTTCCAGGGATCTCTACGTAAGCTTTGGAGTCAGGCAGATTTCTCCAGTCAGCTCTGTTATCCTGCCCCCAGGCATTCAAGCCACAGCTAAAACCAGTTAAGTGAGAATTTAAATTAACTAGCCCCTGCCGAGCACCTGGGAGTTCAAGGTGGTTCGCGGCCAGAACAAAAGATTTAAAAGTGACACTTTTTTTTCTGCAATCTAGAGGCTTGTAACTTACCAGGGCGCTCCAACCCCCTAGTGTCAGATTGCTGTAAAAACATCTTGTTTTATAATGGGAAATTCAACATCACGCCAGAAAAAACTCCAAATTCGTTCCCTTAGAGCCTTACTTGAATCAAGAGGGCTTAAGATCTCCCAAAAGGAAAGCTTAAAATTTTGGAACGAAGTGTATCAATTTGCGCCCTGGATCCTATCAGCAGACATATCTGATCCAGAGGTCTGCAACTTTCTTGCGTATCTGGCTTGTAAAAAAGAAATCCAAGAAAGGCATAATTTTCCCCTTTCCTTTTTCCCGATAATGGCAGCCATCCAGCAATGCTTAAAAAACCCACCTAAGATTGAGGAAAGCTTACAAACACCAGAAAATAATAAAGGAGAAGTTTTAAATGATAAAAAAGACTCTAAAAATTGCCCAGTAGCAGATTCAACAGAAGTCAGACAAAACCTACTCATCAGCAAAATTAATCTTTACCCCCCTCTTGCTGACTTAACAAGCCCAGATATTAATGCTCAGACTTCAAGAGCTCCCAAAGATCTTGAGATAAGTTCCCCTCCCCCTTCACCTTGGCTGCAGCCACACCTTGTGGCCCCGCGACCGCCTGTGGTACCATTCCAGCCACAACCTACTGCAACAGAGCAACTGTGTAATCTTAGAGATAGTGGAAGTTGCCAGCTTCAGTGGTCTCAGGACCCCCAAATCCCACAGGTAGAGGCTTTTCCTGTTAACTTACAAATAACAAGGCAACGCCCACTAGCCTGGTACC
>NW_008360310.1:2799381-2864561 GCF_000622305.1 Nannospalax galili
GAGAAATTTTGTCAAAATAGTCTGTTGGGGACTCCTGCTGTGTAAAGTAGCAGTTTCTCCATGTCCGGAAAGCCCACGGGCTCGGATTCAAATGCAGAGACTCCTTTTTCAGCAGAGTGCCTTCCTGGCATCTTCCTGACTCATCTTTTGAAGTGGCCGCCACAGATGCCCTACCAAAAACATGGCCTCTGGCATAGGAGCTGCCAGGTTTTCCTGTGTGATAATCAGACAATGTCTGGCAGCCTGGCAGGAGCCCACCACCACATGTAAATAGGGCATCCTAAAAGCACCTATCCACTAAGGCTCTTGCCACTGCCCCCACAGTATAAATATCCTGTTTTCCCCTAATTAATCAGAGCTTAATTACTAAGACCTGGAGCCAAGCTGAGTCACTGAATAAAGGAGCGGTACTGAGCTGAGTTCTGTGTCTTACTGCCTATGATCCATTCTCTCCGGCGAGGGCTGTCTCTTCATAAACCACGACTCACGGAGACCCTGCTTTCACCATTTCTCGCACCTCCCCTCGTGACCTGGTGGCCAACGAGTCTCGAACCCTAGAGGGAGTGCACGGTGGAAATTGAAATGGAACCAACCGGGCAGCTGACAGCGGTCCTAGAGCCGCCAGCTCCGGTAGCAGAGACCCTCAGCAACGCGGTGTGCGAAACCCGCGTAGCTCCGGTAGCAGAGACCCTCAGCAACGCGGTGTGCGAAACCCGCGTACCCCAGCGGTGGAGAGCCAGGGACAAACAGCAGACGCGGCCCGTGGGACCCGCCACACTCCAGCGATGTGTGGGAGACCGGCGCCACGCCCAGCAGCTGGCGCCCCGAGATCCCCGCACACCCATAAATAGGGAATGACCAGGCTGTAACAACTCAAGCCCTGCCTACAGTGATTCACCTTCATCAGGGCGCCAACTCCTTGAGGTTCCACAGTTTTCCAAAACATCACCACCAACTGGGGACCAAATGTTCAAACACAGGAGCCCAAGTGGGACATTTCACATTCAAAATACAACAAATTCGTTTCTGTTGAGAAATTTATATTTTACTAGTGCTTCATTCAGAGAGGATAGGACTCTAGGAGCAACCAACCTACAAAATTAAATAAATAAATAATAAATAAATAAATGTAAAGGAAACTCTGACTGGCATTTAGTAGCCTGGACTGTGTTGAAATAAATAGCCACCTTCCTTGGCTAAACAAAGAATTTCCAAGAACTCAATATATCAAAGTCAACGGCATGCTGGCTGGCATAATTCTTGGGACCAGGGACAGTGAGCCTGTCCCAAAGCTCATTCTTGGCCCCTTCACTTTCCTTCTCAGCATAGACTCATGCTCAGCTACTCAGTGTTATCCTTGCTGACATCCTTGGCCCCCTTGGCCTTTTTATCTGCCAGCGCTCCCAACACCAACCCTCACTCTTGCTCACTCGAGAGCTGCTAAGTTTTGTTAGAAAAAGTCTCACAACTGGGGCTAGGGAGATAGCTCAGTCAGTAATGGGCCTGTCATGTAAGCATGGTGGCCTGAGTTCAGTCCTCAGCACCCATGTAAAAAGCTGGGCACAGTGCTTCTGCCTGTAATTCCAGTGATGGGAAGGTGGAGACAGGAGCATCCCTAGCCTACTCAGTGAGTTCTAGGAACCCATGAAAGACACTGACTCAAATCAAAAGGTGCATAGCTCCTGAGGAACGACACCCAAGGTTGATTTCTGGCTTTCACACACTCCCATGCACCCCCACACATAAAGTGACACAACTGTGATCCCACAGGGGCTGCTTTCACTCCCCAACCGTATCTAGGCCTTTCCTGCTTCCACGGTGTGCTGGATAGCTTTAGTGTCAACTTGACACCTGGGTTGAGGGAGCCAGAATGGACTGACTTTTATGGACCTGGGGCAATCGCTGGCCCCAGAGGCATGAGCAGAATTATGGATGTGGCACGGTCTGATAAGGCAGGCTCTGAGGTGCCGCGTGGGGCTAGGCACTGGATACTCATTCCTTTGTAAGTTAATAAATACACCTAAAATATATTATATGGTTTGTCTGATCCCGCAGGAGACCCAGAGAGAATTCTGGCCACACCTCTATTGGACTGGCCTGTGGCCATGTCTGAGGGGCATCTTCTTGATCAATGACATGGGAGGGCCCAGCCCACTGTGGGTGGTGCCACCCCTGGGCAGGTGGGCCTGTGTTGCATAAGAAAGCATGTTGAGCAGGGGTCAGGGAGTAAGCCAATAAGCAGCGTTCCTCCATGGCCTGTGCTCCAGCTCCTGCTTCCAGGTCCATGCCCTGAGTTCCTACTTTGGGCTCCCTGATGAACTACGACCTGGGAGATGTAAACTGAATAAACCCTTTCCTCCCCAAGCTGGTATTGGTCAGAGTATTTTGCCACAGCAATGAAGAACAAACTAGGACACATGGCTATCTATCTGTACTTGGCTTCCCATTTCTTCCCTTTTAGCCCTTACAAAGAATGCTCTAGACTTCTCAAGTCTCCATCTCCATCTCCATCTCTACATCTCTTAGTTTGAGCCAAGGATGTCACTGTAATTTCCCTGTGAGGTGAGAAGTGTCCAGACATGTAATGCTCTAGCATTCCTCTGCCCACACTCATCCTTTCCTGGATTTCTCTTACTTCAGGGCAGAGAGGACATTTTCATTTCCTGTCCAAGCAAACCCCTTTCATTCTGGATCCTGTTCTTCATTAGAACATCATCAATGTCATTTATTTCAAACAAAGGAATGGGCTAGAGAGATAGCTCAACAGTTAAGAACACATGCTGCTCTCCCAGAGAACTGGAATTTGGTTCCCAGCACCCATGTCTAGTGGCTCACAACCACCTGTAACTCCAGCTCCAGGAAGCCCTCTTCTGGCTTCCTTGGGCACCTGCACACAGGTAGCAAACAGACACAAATAAAAATAAATATTTAAAGAATCAAAGCTTGTTTTTAGAGGTTATTTTAAATGCATACAAATGATTTTTTAAATTTTAATTTATTCTTTGATGATTTCATAGATGTAACAATGCATCCTAATCGTATCTACTTCTTCTCTTCAGCTCCCCTCCCCCTCACCATATCTCCTTTCTAGCTTCATTTTTTTCCTCTGGAACTTGTTGTGCAGACCAGGCTGGCCTTGAATTCACAGAGATCTGCCTGCCTCTGCTTCCCAAGTGCTGGGACTAAAGGTGTGCACCACCACGCCCAGCACATCTCCTTTCTAGCTTCATGTTTTCTCTTTCTTTCTTTCTTTCTTTCTTTCTTTCTTTCTTTCTTTCTTTCTTTCTTTCTTTCTTTCTTTCTTAATGGGTTTCTTCTTTCTTCTTTCTTTCTTTCTTTTTCTTTTTTTCTTTCTTTTTCTTCAACTCACTAAGTCAAGTATATCTTCAAACTTCCCTACCTTTTAAAAAAATATTTTATTATTTTTATTTTATGTATATGAGTATATTGCCTGCATGTGTGTATGTAAGTGCACCCGTGTCATGCAATGCCTGAGGAGGTCAGAAGAGGTTGTCAAATCCCCTGGAGCTGGAATTACAGAGGATTGTTAGCTACCATGTGGGTGCTGAGACTTGAACCCGGTTCTCTGCTCTTATCACTGAGCCATCTCTTCATCCCTCCCTGTGTTTTGACAGCAAGTTCAGATCTCTGCTGTCCTTAAAGAACATTTGTTTTATTTAGCCAGAGTATTGACGCATACCTGTAAACTCAGCATTTGGGAGGGTAAAGCACAAGGAGGCAAAGTTTGAAGCCAGTCTGAACTATATAGCAAGACTTGGCCTCAAACAAAACTTTTTTTTTTAAATAGGAGCTTGAGAGATGGCTCAACTGTTAAGAGTATTAGCTGCTATTGCAGGGGCAGGGGTTCAGTTCCCAGCACCCATAGAGTGCCTAATAACTGTCCATAACATCAGTTCCAGGGGATCCAACACCCTCTTCTGGCCTCCTTGGGCATTGCAGACAGTGGTGCACTTACATACGTGTAGGCAAAACACAAGTACACGATGGCAGTGGTAGTGTATGCGTTTAGTCCCAGCACTCACAAGGCAGAGGCAGGCAGATCTCTGTGAGAGCAATGCCAGCCTGGTCTATATATTGAGTTTCAGGCCAACTGTGACTACAGGGAAATCTTGTCTCAAAAACAAACAAACCCAACACTTATACACATAAAATAAATTTTTTTTAATTTTAAAAATATTTGTAATCTTTCTACCCCTTTGGGCTATTTCCAAACCCCCTTCTCCTCCTTTTGCTTTTTATTTTTGTTTTGTTTTATTTTGAGACAGGGTCTCCCTATAGCCCCAGCTGGCCTGGAACACATTACATAGACCAGGTTGGCTTTGATCTCATAGTGATCTGCCTGTCTCTGCCTCCTGAGTGCTGGAATTAAAGGCATGTGGCATGTGCCACCACACTCAGCATATTTTTTTCTCTCTCTCTCTCTTTTTTTTGTCTTTTTGAGACAGGGTCTCCTTGTAGCCCCAGCTGTCCTGGAACTCACTATGTAGACCAGGCTGGCCTCGAACTCACAAAGATCTGCCCGCCTCTGTGTCCCAAGTGCTGGGATTAAAGGCGTGCACCACCACACTCGGCCTCACTTTTTAAATAAACAAATGTTTCCAAGTTATGGCTCTTTTCTCGCTCCACAGCCTAGCTGTGCTCCCTACCATGCCACTAGAATTCTTTTTATTCCACTTTGTTATTTTGAAGTAAGTTCAGACTTTAAAAAAGAAGTTGCAGAAAATTTATGGAAAATTTTCAATTTATCTTTTGTCAGCTTCCTTTTTTGTTTGCTTTGTTTTTGTATTCTGATAGAGTATAATGCAGTACAGGCTGGAGTGATTTCACCTTGAACTCCTGATCCTCCCTCCTGCCTTTACTTCCCAAATACTGAGGTTACAGGCTCACACCATCACACACCCAGCAGCTTCCTCAAATGTTATATGATCAAAGTGCATTTGTAAAACTAGGAGATAACATTGAAACAATGCTATTAACTAAATTACAGAATTCATTATAATTTTGATAATTGTTCCACCATTGTCTAATTTCTAAAGCCATCTTTTAAAAAAAGCTTTTTACTAACATCATACCAAAGGACTAGTTTTTAACATCTAAATTTCTGAATATAAACATAAGAAATGACAAGTGGAGAACTTTAGAAACAAGAAAGAAAATAAAAACCACACACACCTCTGACCAAAGATGAAACCACTAATTTCTAGAGCACAAAATGAACAGAAAACCAGATAGCACATCCATAGGATATTATCTGCAAAATCTAGCCTGATTTTCTTCAGGAAAAGACAAATGAAGGGACAGTAAAAGAGAAGAGAAGGAAACCTGTGTTTTAAGAGATTTATGAGACAGAGTAACCACATGCGATGTGTGAACTCTGTTTGGATCTCAATTTAAGTAGACTCTAAAAACACTAAGACAATCTACAATCTTTGAACTATCAATATTTATTTGATAACATGAAGGAATTATTGTTAGTTTTAAATTTTTTAAAATTTTGTGTATAAGTGTATTGCTTGCTTGTAAATACACATGTGTCATGCAATGCCCACAAAAATCAGTAGAGAGCATTGGATTCCCCTGGAACTGGAATTACATATGGTTGTGAGCTGTCATGTGGGTGTTGGGAATCGAACCTGGGGTTCTCTGCAAAAACAGTCAGTGCTCTTAACCACTGAACCATCTCTCTAAGGCCCTACTCTTTTTAAATGTGTACAACATTTATGCAAGAAACATTCGTTTTAATTTTTATAACATTTATTTATTTGTTTATTATTTGGGGAGGGGTGTGCATGTGCCACGACACGTGTGGAGTCAGAGGACAATTTTCGGGAGTTAGTTCTCTCCTTCCACCATGTGGATTCCAGCGATCTAACTCAGGTCATCAGGCTTGGAGGCAAGCTCCTTTACCCACTAAGCCATCTCAAAGAGTCAGAAACATTCCTTTTTGAGATATTTGTGGGAATATTTGCATGCAGAGTGAAGGAGGCAGGGCAGGTGAGGATGTAGGTGACACAGATTGCCTGTGTACTAGTGATTGCTGTGGTTGAGTGATGTGTGAATCAAGTTCATTTCACCGGTGTACGATTACAATGTTTTCATCATGAAATATTCTTTAGGTAATCCTTTCTTCTTTTAAAGGTTTATTAATCTTTAATTGTTTGTGTGTGTTTGTGTGTCTGTGTGTGTGTGTGTGTGTGTAGATATGGGCATGTGGGTGCAAGTGCTGTCAGAGGCCAGAGGCATGAGAGCCATCCCCCTAGAACTGGAGTTACAACCCCTGGACCTGGGTACTAGGAACTGAACTTAGGCCCTCTGTAAGAGCAGTACTCCTAACTGCTTGAGCCATCTCTCCAAGCAGTAGGCAATCCTTTCTTGTTTCTGATCAGTGAGCCCCATTTTTGAATAACTCTTATCAATTTCTTTCTCTGATACTTTCATGTATGTATATGCATGGTGGTTACTCTCACCTCACTTTGAAGTCCCTTTCTGATACTCATCTGTTAAATGTTTGTTAAGCATGTCATTAATCTCTCTGGGATTAAGTGAATACAGTCCTTGCCCTCTCAAAGTTTATAGCCTGTTTCAGAAAGACAACCAAGAACAAGTCAGGGCAATCTGTAACAATGTGCTTAATCAACTATAATCATTCCACAGGGTGTAATTTAGATGACGGTTTCCTGGGTGGTCAGGTGGGGAGCAGTAGGTAGGAGTGAGTAGGTGAGGTGGGGAGGGGTGGAGGCAGCAATGGTCACAGCAGCACGTGAGGGTTGAGCTGGCAGAAAGGAAGTCAATGCAGGTAAGGAAGGTAGAGTTAGGAATAATTTCACAGAAGAGTAATTAAACCACTCTTCACAGAGGGCAGGAGGGGACTGGTGATAAACCCAGGTGAGTCTGCCACCCACAAGTTTATGGTTCTCTGTGGTGGAGTGCTAGTAGGCAACAATGGATGCCACCTCCATTGTTCACCTGTGGCCATTACCATAATTATAAACACCAGGGAGTGCTATTTACCTGTCAGAAGACGGCCTGAGTGATAGATGTCTCCCAAGCCTGTGGCTGAAGAAATGCAAGTGCCGTTCCTGCACACTCAACTGTGATTCATGAAGTTTTGGGGTTTTCTTTGAGTGTTCAAGTTGCTGTTTGGATTAAAAAGGTCACATCTTTGTGCTTCACCTAAGTGAAGAGAATTTGCCGGGAAGCCAGACTGGCCTCAACCACAATGACCTTAAGTGGAGCACAAGTAAATGTGAGTTATAAAATGTAATTAAGGAAGTTAAGAAAGAAATCTACCGCCCCAAATCTTGTCCACACCCTGCAACTGCCCTTGGAGCTGGAGTTAGAGGTAGTTGTGAACCACTTTACCTGGGTGCTGGGAACCAAACTCAGGTCCTCACAAGAGCAGAAAGCACTCCCAATCACAGAGCCATCTCTCCAGCCCAAGTTCATTATCTTTTCATTTGAATGTGCTTAGCATGCCTTTAAAGAGAGGACAGGTCCCTTGGAGGAAAATAGCCAGCACCTTGCCTGGTCAAAGACAAGAAGCCTTCCATCTCAAGAGAGGGGAGCCAAGACCAGCTCCTCTACTCCTTCAGGGCCCTGTAGTAGGTGGCCAGCCAGCCTGGAACCCCACAGACAGCTCACCCCTTGGGCATGCCTTGGCAGGCAGCAGGTCTTGCAGTCCCCATGAGGGCCAGCCCATGGGACGGCAGCTGACTGTGTTTGATCTCAGTGGCAGTGGGTGCAGTTATCTAAGATCTTATGAAACATGCAAGACCAGCCCTGGACCTGCAGGAAGGTCGCGAAGGGACTCAGCCATGCAAGCTATTGCTCACTCAGCCCTCTGCTCACAGGGGCTCTCACAAAGGATTCCCACATACCGGGCAAAAGATGCTGCGCACGCCCTACCCTGGGCCCACCCCGCGCTTCAGGTCTGCAAGGCCCAGTAAGCCTGTTCTGGTGGCGCTTCAAGTTGAGCTAGACTGGAGGGCTTTACGTAAATGACGTCTTCCACCAGAATTCTGAGTTGGAGTGATCACTTTTCAGGGTTTGACCCAATTCTCATATTGCCATGTGCTAGTTACAACCCGAGCGCCCTCGCGCGGCAGCATGCGCATTCCTGCTTGGAAGGGGACAGTGACTACTGTCCAGGGCCGCGGGTGACTGAAAGGAATTTCAGAACGTGAGTATTCCAGGTTGCTGAAACTACTGGAACTCCAGCGGTTGAGAAATGCTCATTCCAAAATGCACAATAGTTGAGCAAAGGCTTGATTTATACTCGAATCCTCTCAAGTTCTCCTTCCTTCTTTTTCCTTTTTCTTTCCTTTCCTTTTCCCTCCCTGTCTTTCTTTTCTCTTCCTTCCCTCCCTCCCTTTCCTTCCTTCCTTCCCTCCTCTCTTCCTTCCCTTCTCCTCCTCCTTCTGTTTATTCCCATCCCCTCTCCTTTGAGTCAGTCTTTCTATATAAACCAGACTGGCCTTGAACTCCCAGTGATCCTTCTACCTCCATTTACCAAGTGCTGGGATTACAGGCTTTCACCACCGTACCCCGCCCCTTTTTTGTTGATAAACATTTACAGAAATGCTGTTCAGTGTTATAAGACAGATGTTCACCACCAAAGCATGTAATTGGCACACCTTAGTGGGAACTGGTTTTCTACCCCCAGAGATGTTGCAAGACTTTCCATCACAGTCTGCTCAGCCCTGTGTGTGTTGCTCAGAGTGACCTGAGTGACATCACCAGTGGTCACCATCTGGGTCACTCACAGCACAGCTGGTTAGTCCAGCATCCTTGCTGTGAGTCAAGCAACTCTTTCTTCAGGCATTCCAATATCATGATTTTGAAAATGAACGAATACTAAAAGTAGATTTAGAAGGATTCCATCAGAGCAATGGTTCCGAGTAGGGTTCTGAGTTTGAAGCCTGACACCAGTTACTAACTTTGTGATCTTGAAGTTAGTTCTTCATGTGGGAATGCATGGGAATAACATAGTCCTGTAAGAAATGTGCCTTTTTTGTAAGAGAAGGTTTTGTGCATCTGAGGCTGGCCTCAAATTCACTATGTAACCAAGGATGACACCAAACTGATCCTTCTGTCTCCATCTCCTGGAGTGCTGGTGCTACAGGTGTTTGCCACCATACCCAATTTATGTACTGCCAAAGACAGAACGCTCACCCGTGCTGGACAAGCACTTTGTCAACTGGGTTACAGTCCCAACTCTTGCTGTGCACGTTAAATGAGGCGATGTGCATGAGCCCGTGCAGCATAGAACAAAGAAAGGAGACGTGCCCTAAGCTTGCACACCTAGGTGTGAGCCTGAGCTTTAGCACTTGCTGCCTTGCAGATCTGGGCTGAGCTACTTCTTTCTCTGCCTCCTGTGTTTCATCTCTAAATGGGGCTAAAAGCCAAGCATGATGGCTCATTCTAGTAATCCCAGGTCTGAGGAGGCTGAGGCAGGAGGATTGCCATGAGTTCAAGGACAACTTGGACTACATAGTGAGTGCCAGACCAACCTGGGCCTTAGAGTGAGACCTTGTCTCATTTTTAAAAGGGAAATAATGAAAAAAAATTGGGATAAGAGCATCTCTCCTGGTATTTATGAGAATTAAATGAGATGATATGCCTATCATGCCAAGATAGTAAAGACTCAATAAATAGTAGTCCTTTTTCTGCGTGTTTGTTAGAAACAAGGCTTCATGTAGCTCAGGCTAGCCTCAGACACACTCTGTAGCTGAGGCTTGCCTTGAGTTCCTGTTCCTCCTGCCTCTACTTTCTAAGTGCTTGGATTACAGATGTGCATACTGCAAACTCAACGATGTTAGTCTTTTAAACATTTACTAGTGTTTGCTCTTTTTAGCATTCTGTTGTTTAGATGACTGATTTATTTTATCCTCAGTTTTAGACTCCCAGATAAACAGTCTTCAACTGTTTGTTCATTGTTTTACATTTCTCTCTTGTGAATCATCTGTGACCCTACCTTAGGAGGTAGGTGTCCTCATCCCCAGTTTATGGATGAAGATACACAGACTCAAAGTAGTTTTCTGATTTACCAGGTGTGGACTGTAAGTGGAATCAGACACACACACTTCCTCCAAGGCCGTGTTTATGTTTATCATAGCACAGCTTCCTTTATAAAACTTCTAAATCAGATAAGTGTGTGTGTGTGTGTGTGTGTGTGTGTGTGTGTGTGTGTGTGTGTGTGTACAGGTGCACATGCATGTGTTGGTAAATACATGTGGAGGCCAGAAGTCAACGTCAGGTGTCATTCCTCAGGACACTGTCCCCTTAACTTTTAAGAGAGAATCTCTCATTGGCCTAGAACTTGTCAGGCAGGTTAAACTGACTGGCCTGTAAGCCCTAGAGATCTACCTGACTCCCCAGGCTAGGGTTATAAGTTTGTGCTACCACGGCCAACATTTTTAAGTAAGTTCTAGGGATCAAACTCAGATCCTTATGCTTGAGCAGCCAGCACTTTCCCAACAGCCATTTCCCCAGCTGCAGTACACATTTTATTGTGTGGTATTTTGCCACTGCCTATGCAATATTTATATTCTTTAAGTTACAGCAATCTCCAAAGCAGATCTCAAACAAGGAAACTAAAGGAAATATACTTAGAAGCCTTTACTTCCTAATAATGCATCTTCATGACTCACCAATGGCCCATTTGATGATTCTTTCAGAGGGGAGGTAGACATGGGGTGGGCTTCTGGAAGTTCCAGCACATCAGAGCCACAGGTTTCTACTCGTTGTTCTCGCTCCACTGTCTCAGTACCTAGCTTTTCCCTTTCAGAATGCTCCCACTGTTGGGAAATTCCTAGTTTTCCTGCTTCCTCTTTGACAGACTGTGAGCGCTAGGGAACTCAAGATAGTGTCTGACACATCAATCCTGTAAAAGTGCTTGTTCCTCTGTCACTTTTCTCTCTGGGACAGGCATCTATAATCCAAGCAATTAGGAGCCTAAGGCAAGAGAATCATGAGGATTTAGAGACCAGTCTGGGCTATGTGGCCATGTCTGAAAAAATTTCCTACGCTGAGGATGTTGCTTAGTTGCTAGAGCACTTGCCTAGTATGCATGAAGACGTGTGTTAGATCTCAGCACAGTAGCACGTTCCCATGTGGTGGTGCAGGCTTTTAATCCCAACACGCAGGAGGATCAGAAGTTCAAGGTCATCCTCCGCTACACACTGACTCTGAGGACAGCCTGGGATACACAAAAGAATATGAATATCGTACCATTTTCTATAAGAAACTTGAGCATTCATGGGTTTCAGTACTGACAGGCAGTTGCAGAAGTGGCAACGAGTTTAGGGAAACCCTCCACCCCCACATGGAGGAACAACAGGGTGAGTGCTCACATTCTTGAACCATCTTGATCTGTTCTCTCTACCTTATGCTTCAATGACTTATGCTCTTTTCTGGGTCTTTCCTCCATGTACCTGGCAACTCTGGCCCTGACTCAAGCCCATCTTGCTCTGTTTCCCTGGCATCCAGTCAAAGAAGGCTATCCAGTGTCAGAGATCAGCAAAGTTGTCCACGTGACCACACCACAAACTGGAGCTTGTCTTCCCAGCACACTGCAGCCACGTCTCCAGTGAGTAGTTTCAGTGGCAGTCCCCCAAGCCGGGACCTCGGCTCTGTTTCAGCTGGTCATGATGCCCAGGTCACAGAGCAGCTGCTCCTTGCGTGTCTGGCCCCAAAGGCCAAGTGTTTCCATTTGGTTCATGCCGTCCTAAAGACTCCCCGTTCCTTTACCCATGTCCCCATTTGTCCCTTCCCAGCAAGGCTTCCAGAGCCAGTGCCAATTTTTCCCTGGAGTTGATTTCCAAATACTTAATAGCTCCAGGCATTTCAGCAGTAACTATACTGGCAGCCCTGGAACGTTCTATGACCTCCTTGCTTAAGACTTTTTAAAAGGCTATTAAAGGTAAGCTAGTTTCCTTTCTGTGGCTTTGATAAAATACTCTAACCAAAAGCAACTTAGAGGAAGAAAGTGTTTATTTCATCTTACAACTCCAGGTCACAGTAACCATGGAGGAACACTTACTGTCTTGCTCTCTCGTTCATTCACAGGCTCATGCTCTCTTATTTAAGAGAGTGGGTGTTGCAATTCCCAGCACTACATAAACTAGACATAGTAGTGAACATCTGCAATCCCCACACTTGGGAGGTGGAAGCCGGAGAATTGGAAATTCAAGGTCATTTTTAACTACATAGTGATTCAAGGCCAGCCTGGGCTACATGAGACCTAATCTCAAAAAAACCCCAAAACCTTATATATTCTTTTTTTTCCCCTTTTTTTTTTTTTTTTGGTCTGACTTTTTAAAACAATTGCACATAATTATTTATTTGTATGTGTACCTGTGCACGTATGTGGCTGTGTACACATGCCATGGTGTACATGTGGAGCTCAGAAGACAGCTTGTGGGAGTCTGTTCTCTTCTTCTACCATGTGGGTCCTGGGGCTCAAACTCAGGTCATCATGCTTGGCCGCCAGCACCTTTACCCACTGAGCCACCTCGCTGGCCCTGGTCTCTTCTTTTCTCATCGTAATCACTTTGAGATGTGTCCATGCTGCTTCAAGTACCCATGCTTCCTTCTCTTCATTGAATCGTCACCCCACACCTATCCATTCATTTGTTGATGTGTATTTCAGTTGTTGCTAGTTTTTTGCTGTTACAATTAAAGCTTCTATGAACATTTGTCTAAATTCTTTGTATAGAGTAAGACACACACACAAATCATAAAAAATTATAAACACACATCATCATAAACATACATATAATAAATACAAATTCTTTTTTGAAACAGGGGCTTCCTGTAGCCCCAGCTGACCTGGAACTTGCTATGTAGACCAGGCTGGCCCTGATCTCACAGGGATCTGCCTGCCTCTGCCTCTGGAGTGCTAGGATTAAAGGTGTGCACCACCACACCTGGTGCAGGCAGATCTCTGTGAAATCAAGGCCAGCCTGATCTATACAATGAGCCCCAGGTCAACTGGGGTTACAGAGAGATTCTGTCTCAAAAAAAAATTGGCTTGTATAAAAGACTGACATTCCCTCCCATGTGTAGCCAACTGAGGTCTAGTTGGGTTCCTGTCTGAGTTCCTTCATACTCTAAAGTCCTTCCAGGATTTTTTAAAAATTTAATCTATTTTTATTTTATGTGCTTGAGTTTTATGCCTGCATGTATGTAAATGCACCTGTGTCATGCAGTGCGTGAGGAGGACAGAAGAGGGTGTCATATCCCCTAGAACTGGAGTAATGGACAATTGTTAACCACCATGTGGGTGCTGGGATTCAAACCTGGGTTCTCTGCAAGAACAACCAGTGCTCTTAACTAATGAGCCACTCTCCAGCCCCCTCCATCACTTTTTAAAAGATGTATCTTATTTTTAATTATGTGTACATGTGTCTGTTTATAGGTATGTGCACATATTAATTTGGGTGCCTACAGAGGCCAGAAGAGGGGGACAGATACCCTTGAGCTGGAGGAAAAAGCACTTTTGAACTGGAAGACCAGCAAGTGCTCTGAACGACTGAGCCATCTCTCCAGCACCTCACTGGCACTTTTAAAGAAAGAATGCTCTTTTTGATGGAGTTGGGGATGAGGCCGAGACAAGGTCTTACTCTGTAGCCCAGTCTAGCCTGGAACTCACAGTAGTCCTCCAGCCTCATCCTGCCACATCCTGGGATTACAAGCATGGACCTCTGCAACTGGCTCATGTCATTTTAAAAATTTTATTTGATATATGTATATGTGTGGTATGCGTGTCTGTGTGTCTGTATCTGTGTCTATGTGTATTTAGCATCTGACTTCCACGTAGGTTCTGGAGATTCAAACTCAGGCCCTCCTACTTACACAGCAAGCTCTTTACCTGGAAACCATCTCTCTGGCCCCTCAGCTCCTGCCATTTTGAGCGGCTTCTTGACTTACCTTCTGAGCACTGTGATCACCTCTTCCTCCAGTGAACACCTGTGCCATAGTTTCACTTTTTCCTGTCACTTTTTCCATTCTTCTTCTTCCTTTCTGACATCCTGAGATTCCCTTATTTATTCTTCTGTTACAAGGACTTCTTTCAGCCATTTTTTTAAAAAAGGTACTGAGGATTGAATCCGGGGCCTGCATGCTAGGCAAGCACTCTACCACTGAGCTATATCTCCAGTGTTCCTTCAGTCCTTCTTCAGGGTGGGGGGGGGTGTGCCAGTGGCAATTTCCCATAGGTTCTTCTCATCTAAGCATTTCAATTTCCCCTTGATTCCTAAATGATGCTTCCACTAAATATAAGATTCTGAGCTAACAGTTCTTTCTTTCAACACTTAAAAATGTCCTGGTGGGGGCTGAATGGCTCAGTTAAGAGCACTTACTGCTTTTGCAGAGGATTTGGGTTTGGATTCCAGCACCCATATCAGGCAGCTAACAATAGTCTGTAATTCCAGCTTCGGAGAATCCAACAACTATTTTTGGCCTCTCAGAGGTCTTGCCCACACATGGTACACATAAAATCATGCAGACACACATATATATACATAAAAATAAATAAATAAACAAACAAGTAAATAAACTTTTTTTTGGTCTTTTTAAGACAGGGTTTCCCTATAGCCCCAGCTGGCCTGGAACTCACTATGTAGACCTTGAACTTAACACAGATCTGCCTGCCTCTGCCTCCCAAGTGCTGAGATTAAAGGTGTGTGCTACAATGCCTGGCTAAATAAATATATATATATTTAATGTCCTGGTGTTCCCTTATGGTCTCTATAGTTGTTTTTTTTCTTTTCTGAAATTACATTTATTTAGTGTGTGTGTGTGTGTGTGTGTGTGTGTGTGTGTGATGGCATTTGTGGGGGTCAGAGAACAGCTTGCAGGAGTTGGTTTTCTCCTTTAACTCCTTTTATCATGTTATCCGGCTACATGACAGGCACCTTTACCTGCTGAGCCATCTGGCTAGTCCCTCCTTTGTGGTTTCTTTTTTAAGATTTATTTTTATTTTTAATTATATGAATGTGGGGGCAGGCTTGTAAGGGTATTTCCTGCAAAAATTAACTGAGGGAAGATGACCATCCTTGAGAGTGGGAGGCACGTTAGAGTAGAGGCCAAAACATAAGGGGGTCCTAGGAAAGAGCTGTTGCTGCTCTGCCTGCCACTAAGTGCATCTACTCTGTTGCTGTTGTTGCTGCTGCTGCTGGTGCCATCCTTCCCTGACACCGGAACCTGGCTACTTCAGCCTCCCACTGTGGACGGAAGACCTGTGGATCTCCAGGAATCTCCCAGTCCTCATTACCAAACTGGGACTGCTGAGGCATCCAGCTTCATGGACTGAACAGCTACTGGGTTCTCAGCCTTGCCAGCACACAGATGGATCATTATTGGACTACCCAGCTTGAATAGTATAAGACAACCTAATAAATCCCCTTTGTATCCCCATTCATTCTACCAGTCCTGTTCCTCTAGAAAGCCCTGTCTAATACACCATGAGTCATTTCAACACTGGCAGCTCTTAATGACTTTCCTCATTCAAGTTGAGACTTTGCTGGTTCTTGACACCATGAGTGCATTTCTGTTCTGTCTTGGACATAGGGAACCATAGGACTCCAGAGCTTATTTTAAATTTCTATTTTAGGTTGGGCATGGTTGTACATGCCTATAATCCCAGCACTTGGGAGGCAGAGGCAGGTGGATCTCTGTGAGTTCTAGGCCAGCCTGGTCTACATAGTTCCTGGCCAGCTGGAGCTACAGGGAGACCCTGTCTCAAAAAGACAAAAAAAAAATTTTTTTTCCATTTTAGCAGGGCACTTCTGGCACCATGTTACTATGAAAGAGGGGCTGGCACTGCCAGTAGGGGATCATGTTCCTCGTCATGGGCACCCAGTGGAGAAGTGGAATCTCCTTACAGCTGGGTGAGTTCCAGCCTCATATGGCCTTCAACTGACATTACTGGGTATAGGGGAGTCATTTCAGGAATACCACCCTGGAAAAGTAGGCTGAGGGCACCCTATTACAAACTGAGTAAGGAGAGAATCTAGGCTACTTACTTGGCCTTTGGTGTTATTGTGATAAGGATAAGGCCACCATTTAAAATTTTATTTATTTATTTTAATTTTATGTGTATAAGTGCTATACCTGCATGTGTGTAAGTGCACCTGTGTCGTGCAGTGCCCACAGAGGATAGAAGGGAGTTTCAGATCCCTTGGAACTGGAGTTACAGACAGTTGTTAACCACCATGTGGGTGCTGGGATTCAGACCCGGGTCTTTTGTAAGAACAGCCAGTGCTCCTAACTGCTGATCCATTTCTCTGGCTCCCGTTTTTTAAATATGTGCCATCATTTTCTACTGGCCTTGAACTCACAATGTAGTCAAGGATGATCTTGAACAACTTTTTTTTTTTTAATGTGTATGAGTGTATTGTCTGCATGTATATGAGTGCACCCACGTCGGGCAATGCCGCAGAGGTCAGAAGAGGGCTTCGGAACTGGAGTTAAGCACGGTTCATAGCTGCCATGTGGGTGCTGGGAATTGAACTCGGATCCTCTGCAAGAGCAGTCAGTGCTCTTAACTGCTGAGCCATCTCTCCAGCCCTGACCTTGAACTTTTAATGCTCCTGCCTCCACCTCCCAAGTTCTAGAATTAGAGGTAAGAGCCACTATGCTCAGTTTATACAGTGCTGGGCATCAAATCCAGAGCTTCATGCACACTAGGCATGCACTATACCAACTGAGCTATGTGCTCAGTCCTGGTGAAGTTTGCTGTTGTCATTGTTTTGGTTTGATTTTTGTTTTTTAGATAGAGTCTCACTATGTACCCAGGCTAGCCCAGAACTCACTATGTAGCCCACACTGGTCTCATACTCACAGTAGTCCTACAGACTCAGCTCCCAAATGCTGGCGTTACAGGTGTGTGCCAATATGCCCAGATAAGAGGGTGAATCCCAACCTGTTACTCCATGTTGGCCAGAAGCACATGTCTCATAGAGAAGTTGTTAATTTTTATCTAATAACAAATAAAACTTGCATAAGAGTTTCAAGAACAGTACCAAGCATAGTACAATAAACATAGTTACAGCATTAATAAACTATTATCTAATGTATAGTCTGCATTCATATTTTGCCCATGTACTTCACAACACTTCAAAGACATACTTTAGGATATGATCCAAATCAGTTTCAAATTCCAGTAGTAGAGAGGGGAGATGCCAGCCTGCTCTGTTAGACTTAGTCTAGGATTCTGCTCCCCTAGTCCAGCCTCATTCCTAGTTAGTCCATTTCTACCATCTCCACCTCTGTCCTCTGCTCCATTTCTACCATCTCCACCTCTGTCCTCTGCTCCTCTGGACATCTTAATCTCCAGTGTCCCTGGTGTTCTGGAAGCTTCAATGAGTAGGGAAAAGGAATGGTACCCTAGGGATCCTTCTTGGTCCCTGCCTTTGGGACCCTCTACCTGGTCCCTGCAGATAGGATGCCTCTCCTCTTCATGTAGCTTTTTAGTGAGTGTGAAGTAGACTTTGTCAGAAGTACTCAAATGGAGGCCAAAGCCTAATGGAAAGGAAATGAGGAAACCAAACAGAAGTGAGAATCAATGAAACAAGCTATCTGTGGTAGCCGCTGGCTGTGGCTGCTCTCCTTTGGCTATGGCCACTCTCCTGCTCTCTTAGTTCCTTCAATCAGTTGTCCAGTCCGGACCCCAGGGCTGGTGAGGAGACTGTGTCAGCGGAGCTGCATTCAGACACAGGAGACCAGGTTCAGTGACACAGATCTGCTTTATTGCAGGAAGGCACAAGCTTATATAGGGGTAGTGGTCCAATCAGAGCACAGCAAGTAGGATACCTTATTAGCATAACAGGTTTAGCATCCTATCACAGTACAGCAAGTAAGCTACCTTGATTCTAAGGGTGGTGATTAGGGAGTGGCAAGCTCTAGGCATTAGTCTCATGATCTGCCAATGGGAGCAAAATGTAACAAAATGTTCCTTGTGGCTCCAGCAGTCAGGCCATTGCCTCAGGCCTGCTGTATGGCTGTCAATAAGACTTTCACCCTAGGCTCAAGCCTGTCTCCCACAGCTATCCTGCTAGAAAAGAAATGAGGCATGAAGGGATCCACCATGAAATCTGAGCAGCAAACATCATTTAGCTCTGCTTCCCAAACTCCTGACTGTTCATGCCCTTCTGCTCCCCAAGGGACCCACAGGCATTGGCCTTCTGGAAAAACCCCAACAGTGATTGCTGATTCCTGAAATCTGACTTCAAAACCATACCAGACTTCCCTTCCTGGTTACTACAGAAGGGCTCCTCTTTCTGCATCTCCTCAGCCCTCCACTCAGGTGCCACTGATCTGGGTCAACCTGGACCTGGTATCTTTGTGTCTCTGTGTTTTGTCCAAACTGTAAGCTCCTGTAACATCAGAAAATATTTAAAACCTGTGTAACAGTAAGTGTTTTGTATTGCCTTCTCTGGTCTCGTCTTGTTTTGGTTTGTTGAAACAAGGTCTCACTATGTAGCAGAGGATAACTTTGAACTTCTGATCCTCCTGCCTCCACCTTCCAAATGCTGGGATTACAGCATTGCCATGACCATTTCCAGAATGTATTTGTAACTTATAAACCTAAAGTTATTTTTAAATTTATTTTTGTTTTTTATATACCTGGGTGTTTTGTTGGATGTGTACCACATGCATGGCGTGTGTGGTGCCCACAGAGGCCAGAAGAGGGTACTAGAATCCCTAGAATCGGGGTTACAGATGGTTGTGAACAACTACGTGGGTAGTAGGAACCAAATCCAGGTCATCTGCATGACTATCAAATACTCTTAACCACTGAGCCATCTCTCCAGCCCCAACTCAAAGATGTTAATACATAAATCATTATGTCTTCCAATACTTTATTAATCATGCAGATACTCCTGAACTTACAGTAGGGTTGTCTCCATAAACCCATCCTAAACTGGAAATCTTAAGTCCAAAATGCATTTAATTCATCTGCACTGTTGCACATCATAGCTTAGCCTACATTATCTTAAGCATATTCACAACATTTACATTAACTACAGTTGAACAAAAGCCTATTTTATATTAGCACTTAGTATTTACATAATTTATCGAATACCATACTGAAAATAAAAACAGAATCGTTGCAAGGTTGTGTTTGCACATCATCTTTTTTTTTTTTTAAGGTGGTAGTGTACTTTATTTTTCTAGAACTCAATATGTAAGAATGCAGTGGAACATTTCAAAGTTCTAAGAGAAAGAAATTTGAATTGTAAATTATTTAATTCATAAAATAACATTCAAGTATGACAGCGAAGTGAAGGATACATAGAACTGTGAGAACTGTGTTAAGAAAATTATTATTTTGAAGGAATAACTTTAGTCAGTTATAGGCCAGAAGAGCCAAGTGTTCAATGTATGGAATCTAATGTAATCTAGTTATTGCACATTGGTAGATGTGTGTGTTCAAAACACTTTGAATTAACAGTAAGCCATTAGATGAGAATATATGCTAGAACCATATCCTCAGATTTGAAATTGCACATCATCTTTTTGTTGTCACTGTTGTTTTGTGTTTGTTTGCTTCTTTTTTTTGAGAGAGGTCTCCCTGTAGTCCCAGCTGTCCTGGAACTCACTACATAGACCAGGTTGGCCTTGATCTCACAGAGATCCTTCCTGACTCTGCCTCCAAAGTACTGAATTAAAGGCATGTGCCACCATGCCTAACTTTTTTGTTGTTATTGTTGTGGGGGTTTTGGGACATCGTTTTGAAGTTTTAAAAACAAAAATAGGTACAGAGCTGTAGAGGTGGCTCAGTGGTTAAAAACATGTACTGCTAGAGGATCTAAGTTCAATTCGCAGCACCCACAATGAGTGGCTCACAACCTCCTATAACTCCAGCTCCAAGATATGCAGCACTCTTTTCTGGCCTTCACAGGCACTCACATGCACAAAACCCACTCAGACAAACACATACACACATAATTAAAAATAATAAAAACAAAGCCTTTTTTAAAACCATGGGTGCAAAGCCAAGGTCTTAGCAAAGAGCCATAAAGGCCCTCCCCTTCCCATCAGCAGCGTCTATGGAGTCAACCCAAGGCAGTCTGTGCCCTCCTCAATGCTCATGCTACAAAAATCTGGAGCCAAAGGCTGCTATTGAGACTCTGCGACTTTGGTTCTTAAAGGGGTCAAAGCCTCAGCCTGATTTTGAAGACCAGTGCCCTCTCCAAACTATCCTAACCAGGCCATAAAGGGAGCCACTGAAGTCACTGGAATGGTTTGCTGGAAAAGGCCATAGTGTTTCATTCTGGTTGTTGTGACACAAACAGCTTCCCAGCAGCTGGCAGGAGGGGAGAGAGGCAGGGAAGTTTGCTTCACTGTGCCCAAGCTGAGGCCCACTCCCTGCAGACACCTTCCCTGATCACTGCTGTCAACATCCCTTCCCTGCTCTTTAACTGCTCTGGCCTTTTAGAATGCTGTTTGTTTCCATCAGTCATGCACATAATGCCTTGCTTCTTCTGTGACCACTTGACATGTGAAAGCTGCCTTGTTCCCTTAACCAGCTTGTGCACTTCTGGAGGGCTCAGACTGTATTTGAAGCTATTTTGGGGGACTGGGGATATGATTCAATTGGTAGAGTGCTTGCCTAGCATGCACAAAAGCTTGGTTTCATTCCCAGCACTCAAAAGGTAGAGGCAGAAGGACAAGGAATTCAAGGTCATCCTTAGCTACGTAGTGAGTTCAAAGCCAGCCTAGGGTACCTGAGACCCAGTCTTAAAAAAAGAAAAACTTTTTTTGCATCTCCCCTCATGAAGCTCAGAACACAGTGTTCATGCCTTCCCCATCACCAGATTTAAAACTGCAAATGAGCCAGGTGTGGTGGCCCATGACTTTCATCCCAGCACTCAGGCAACAGAGGCAGGTGGATCTCTGTGAGTTCCAGAACAGTCAGGGCTACATAATGAGACCCTGTCTCAAAAGCACAAATACACAGGGCTGGAGAGACGGCTCAGCAGTTCAGAACACTGGTTGTTCTTACAGAAGACCCGGGTTCAAATCCCAGCACCCACATGATGATTTACAACTGTCCATAACTCCAGTTCCAGGGGATCCGACAGTCTCTTCTGTCCTCCGCGGGCATTGCATGACATGGGTGCACTTACCTACATGCAGGCAATACATGCATACACATAAAATAAAAATAATAAATAAAATATTTTTAAAAACATACAAGCAACAAAAAATCATCTCCAAATGAGTCACCTTCTTCCCTCCAACTTGAACTATTTTAGTTTAAGTATTTTATTTACTATATCTGACCTCATTAGTTTTGCTCCAGAAGACAGGGATTTTTGTGTTTTGTTCACTAAATTCTCTCCAACATTTACATAGTGCCTGACAGAGAGTACATGCTCAGTTGAGTACGCGTTAAATTGCTAGATGAATTGAGGCAGAATTATAAAAGGAAGCGCCAATATTTATAAGAAAATGACCATTTCCTTTTCAATGACTATTTTATGTATTTTTAATGAATTTCAGGAGAATTTCTTTTTTCTTTTTTAAAGATTCTTGGGATCGAAGCCAGCACCTCTTGTATGGTAAGCAAATATTCTACAGCTGAGTCATACTCCCAGCCAAGAATTTCTTCAGGATCCATTGCATGGCTTTTTGGGGGGAGATGTGAATAAACGTCTAATTCACTCCAGACAGAGCATGATAACAGACCAAAGAAACAGACGAAATTCTACTCAATTCCACTTGGTAGACCGGCAGTGAATTGAGTTTTCACTGTGCACCAGTGACAACCTATATTCTCACTTTATCAACATGCTGGGCCCCCTAGGTTGACACTTCTAACCCACCATTTTACTGATAAAGTCCTGAATCTTCTCCAAAGCAAATAAGGTGCCTAGTTTCATAGCTACTAAGTGGTAGAGCTAGCATTTGAACCCAGGAAACAGGCCTAGCATCATTCATCAATGATCTGCTTCTATATTAGTTACTTTTTCTGTTGCTGTGATAAAATACCATGATCAAGGCAACTTACAGAAGGAAGGGTATATTGGGTCACAGTTCCAGAGGGATAAAAGTCCATCATGGTGGGGAGACATGGCAGGAACCTGAGGGCTCACATCTTGAAGGAGACATAGCAAGCAGAGAGATAAACCAGAAGTGGAAATGAGGTATATGGACTCGCAAAACCACCCCCAGTGAGATTCTTCCTCCAGCAAGGCTTCCTAGGGATTCCAAGAAAAAAAGCAGCACCATCAACTGACCAAGTGTTCAAGTACTTGAGCCTATGGGGGACATTCATTCAAACCACCACAGTAACCAAACAAAATCCAGATTTCCAGGACACCCCTTTAGCTTTTCCAGAGGTCTTCACACTCTGACCAGACCACACCAGCCTTGCTTATGTTGAGAGATGGGAGTCTGGAGACACCCAGGGAGGGTTAAAGTTAGTTACTCTCCAGAGAACTGACAGCATAAGTTTATGGCTGGAAAAAAACACTAAAACAATTTCTGGTCACAGAAGTCTCTTCCCTGGGTATTGATGAGCAATTTTAGTTGCACCCTGAGTTAACTGACAGAAGTAACTACAGATGGAACAGATTTCAGGGCAGAGAAAGGGGTAAGTTTTGATCATCTTGAATTTGAGAGCTCCGTTCAGTCCTCACCAGAAGATGTCCCATCAACAGCTGGATACACAAGTCTGAAGCTCAAGCAAGGCATAGAAATCTGGAGGTGGACATTGTCACAGACCCCTGTCTGCAGCAAATGCCTTGAGGCTGTTCGAACTTCAATCCCAAAGATGGTCATATGTTGCACTAGTTACTTTTCTCATTGCTGTGACCAAATACCCGACTTTAAAAGAAAAAAGTTGTGAGAAGGATTTATTTGGGCTCATGGTTTGAGAGGGTAGAGCTCATTATGGTTAGGAAGATACAGTGGAGATCATGGCAACAGGAGTATGTGGCTGAAACTCCACATCCTCTGCAGATCACAGCAGAGAAAGGGGGATGCTGGAGTTCGGCTGGCTTTTTCTTTTTTCCCTTTTTATTGATAGTCTGGGCCCTCACTCTATAGGAAGTTACCACTCACATTGAAGATGAGTCTTCCTCCCTCAGTTAATCCTATTGGAAGAGTTCTCTCTGCCTCTCTCTCTCTCTCTCTCTCTCTGTCTCTCTCTCTCACACACATTCTTCATTAATGTCTTAGTTGCTTCTTGTCTTTTTTTAAAATATAGATTCTCATTATGCAGCCTTGACTATGTAAACCAGGCTGGCCTCAGACTCACAGAGCTCCACATGCCTGGCCCTAAATTGATTCTTAATCCAATCAAGTTAAATAATCAAAATTAACTATCATAAATGTTTGACAGGTTATTAAGATCAGTTCAATCCTCATAAGCAGATGTTCCATCAACAGTTAGATATACAAGCCCGAAGTTCAAGCAAGAGGGCAAGAGATGGAAATAACTTGCAGCCGGGTGTGATGGCACACACTTTTAATCCCAGCACTCGGGAGGCAGAGGCAGGGGGGTCTCTGTGAGGTCAAGGGTAGCCCGGGCTACATAGTGGGTTCCAGGACAGCTGGGGGTAAAAGGGGAACCCATCTCACAAAAACACAAAAAAAAAAAAAAAAAAAAGAAAAGAAAGAAAGAAAGAAATAACTTGCAAGGGGCTGAAAAGATGGTTCAGCTGTTAAAAGCACATACTGCTCTTGCAGAGGACCCTAGTTAAGCTCCTAGCACTCACACTGGGCACCTCACAATTGCATTTAACTTCAGTTCCAGGAGATACGATGCCCTTTTTGGCCTCCATGGGTACCTGCATTCACATGCACATACTCACACACATAGTTACACATAGTTTTAAAATATAACAACAAAAATACTTTTTTAAAAAGAAATAAGTTGCCTTGTAGAAATGTCCAAAATGCCCTCAGGCACTTCAGCCACTACACTAGGAAGCTTCCCATATTCCCCTTCTCACTGGTTCTGCTGGAATGTTGTGAACATGCATGACCAGTCACCACTGTTCAATAGCTGGTATGGTTAACCTTAGAGATCGCCTCTGGAATTCCCTTTTTCCAAGGATTCCATGGCTCCTGTGAATGGATGTATTCTTTTTAGAGAACTTCCTTCTTTTCAGTGACTTCCTTTGATCTGAAGCAGGCAACATCAGTCTCACAGCAAAGACTCTTCCAATGTCCTTTCTTTTCATATTCTGGGCACAGAATGTGCTACCCTCACTCATGGCCCAGTCTGTCCTCAGCCCACCCTTACCCTCAACTGCGAATGAATCTGGAGATTACAGAGAGTGGGACACTGAAGTGAGGGAGACCTCACAGGGCCAGATCAATGATGTGGGGTATCTGAAAAGTACTGACTGAGGGCAGAATAAAAAAGACCTTTTAGCTGGGCGTGGTGGTGCACGCCTATAGTCCCAGCACTTGGGAGGTAGAAGCAAGTGGATCTCTGTGAATTCAAGGCCAGCCTGGTCTACATAGTGAGTTCCAGGACAGCTGGGGCTACAGGGACACCCTGCTTCAAAAAGACAAAAAAAAAAAAAGACCTTTTAGCAGCATTGAAAGCCATCTGAGAGAGGAAAGGGACTCTGTCCCTGAGTCAGTCAGTCAGCCTGACTGTGGAATTTTCACCAGTCTAACTGGAGCAGGGAAAACAAATGGTAGGAATGACTCTGGGTTAGGAAATGACCTGACACAGGTGGACAGGGAGAGCAAGTTATGGGTCACTGACAAGAATGAGGCCAAAACACTTGCCAGTGGGTCCAGGGCTGGGTAAGGAACAGAGGAAAGGCACGAACAGCAGACACACAGTATCTTTCCTCAGTCAGGTGGACCAACCAAAACTGTGAGAGGAGCAAGCATGGAGGACGCCCAGCAAAGGCAAGTTCAGGATGAAGGACACTAATGCAGCTAGCACCCAATTCAAATTTGAGTTCAGTGCCCTTAACCACCCCTTCCTCTCTCACAAGCCAGACAGCAGTTCTACAGTCTCCTCCAGCCAAGTCACATCCCACTCACCAGAAATCCCTAGACTTCAGCGAATTTCCCAGGAACAATTTAGTGACCATTTGTTGTTTGTTGATGATGATGATGATGAATGTTAGGGTTCCAAACAGCAGCAGCTTCCCCACCTCCCCAACAGGGACCTACAGACTTGGGAGCTCGAAAAAGGGAACTGAGCTGATAAGCACCTTGACCTTTGAAGTCAAGGGAAACAAACTCTGCTGAGAAGCAGCCTGCCTTTCCTCTGACCTCCAAAGATAGGATAAGCAGATTCTACCTGATAACCAGAGATTTTAGAAGCTGTTTCCTTTCCTCTGATCTCCAAAGATAAGATAAGCAGGTTCTACCTGATAATCAGAGATTTTAGAAGCTGTTTTTCTCTTATCTTAAGAGGGAAAAAGTAAACACTTCCAGACCCTAATCCTACCTGCTTTTCCTGCTTCCCCCTCCCTGATTTCTCCCCCAAACATTCCTCCCTTCTACACCCTAAAGCCCCCATATATAAAGTCTCAGCTCACAGCCCGTGGGCTGACATCTTTCCCTTCCCCTAGGGAAAGGTGCCCCGTGCGAAATAAATCTGTATCCCGCTGAGAATTCCATCTGTGCCTCACTGCCTCCATCCATCTGCTCGTGCTCTCCACCGCACACTCTCTCCAACATTTTTACCTATCAATGATGATGATGATGATGATGATGATGATGTCTTGTTTTGCCTTGTCTTATTTCTTTTGAGTTGTGGTCTCACTACATAGCCCAGGCTGGCCTTGAACTTGTTGCAATGCTACCTGACAATTGGAATTGCAGGCATTCATCAACATGCCCACGTGTCCTTTCTTCTCCTTTTATTCTCAGACATGGTCATGTTGTATAGCCCACACTATCCTCAAACTCATGGTCCTCCTGCCTTAGCTTCCCAAGCAGCTGGGATTACAGGACATGCTACCACACCTGACCAGTTTCACCTTTTACTGGGATGACACAATACCTTGCTGCATCACAGGAACAGATAAAGAACTACCTCTCAAGAAAGCAGAACCAGGAAAGCTCTAGGCACCTCAAGGGCTAGAAGCTGAGATTCAGCACCATTAGAGCCAGCACTCTGTTTCCACCCTCCTTCTCTCCTGCTCTGCAAGTCACCTCCACTCTCTTACTGAAGAAAAGCAAAAAGTTGGAATTCTGGGGCCAGCTGCCTGAAGCTCTAATCCTACCTCTGCTCTTCCATTTACCACTCAGGCAACCTTGAGCAAGTCTCTTACCTCTCTGCACCTGTTTCTTTGTGGAGACAATAATGCTCTTCTCTTAAGGGTGCTTGAGGAATAAATGACAATAGTTCAAAAACACTTAGGGCCTAGAGAGATGGCTCAGCAGTTAAGAGCATTTACTGCTCTTCTGGAGGACCAGACTTCAGTTACCAGCACCAGCATTAGGTGGCTTACAACCACCTGTAACTCCAACTCCAGGGGATCTGACATCTCTTCTGGCTTTTGCAGACACTTACATACGTGTGGCATACACTATGCAACACACACATACACAAAAATAAAGAAAAAAACAAATCCCTTTTAAAAGGCACATAAAAGAGTTTCTTTCCATCACTTTGTCTTTCCTAAGAGTTTGCACATCAAGGATATTTAAAAAACTCACTAAGCGGGCTGGCGAGATTACTTAGTCAGTAAAGTGCTTGTGCAAGCATGCATACCTGAGTTCAGATTCCCTAATGTAAAAAGCTTAACACAGTAGTGTACCCCTGAAGCCCCAGTGCTGAGGTGGGGCTGACAGGAGGATCCTTGAGGCTTGCTAGGCAATTAGTGAGCTCCAGGTTCAATGAAAGACCTTGTCTCAAAACAAACAAAAACAAGGTAGAGGAGTGACTAAGGAAGATACCCCACATCAGTCTCCGGCTTCCACACATACACATACATATATGAACATGCACACATAAGCACACACACACACACACACACACACACACACACACACACACCTGTTATCCCAGCACTTGGAAGGTAGAGGCAGGAGGATCAGGAGTTCAAGACTAGCCTTGACCACATAGTGAGTTTGAAGCTGGCCTAGGCCACATGAGGTCCCATCTCAAAATAAGAATAAAAATAAATTTAAAGGAGCTGAGGAAATGGCTCAGTGGTTAAAAGCACTGGTTGCTCTTGCAAAGGACTCAGGTTTGATTCCTAGCATCCACATGGCGGTTAACAACCTACTAACCTAACTCCAGTTCCACAGAATATGATGCCCTCTTCTGGCCTCCTCGGGCATTGCCACCATGGGTGCACTTACATGTTGGCAATACATTTGTACACATAAAACAAAAAATAATAAAATATTTTAAAATAAATAAATTTTAAAAGAATTCTTCCTATGCCCTTTAATGCCATCACACTCTTCCTCAAGACTGTTATTCCATCAGCCATCCCTTTTCTGCCCACTTCCTCACACATCCTCCTTTCTTATCCCCTAGACCCTTCTATTTACATTGAAAGAAGCTCAGAAATCAACCAGGGCTGGGGCTCAGTTAGTACAGTGCTTGCCTAATACACATGAAGCCCTGGGTTCCATCCCCAGCACCACATAAACTAGGCATAGTGACACATAGTAATTAATCTCAGCACTCAGGATGTGGAAGATTAGAAGTTCAAGGTCATCCTGGACTACATAACTACACAGTGAGTTCAAGGTCACCCTGGGCTATATAAGACCCTATGAAAGAAGAAAAAGGAGAAGAGTGGGTGATGTGGCTAGTGTACAAGGCTCCTTGAAAAGCAGGTAGGATCAGGAAGGGAAAGGGGCAGGCTGGAGGCTGGGATCCTTGGTGTGTTGTCTTGCCTAGAGCTATGTCAATCCTAGATGTTGCAAATTTGAAGGTGAATGAGGTATAGTCTGTATCCCCAAGGAACATCAACAGCACAAGCAAACCAGACATCAAGTTTATATTGGAACTGAAGATTGTTTCTTTCATATGTCTTCAATCAGGAGCTTGGCCAATCTATAGCCAGTAGCCTTTGACATGATACTCTCTTCCTTCCAATGTCCTGCTCTTTTCCAGCAGGAGACTACTGCAGCTCCAAGTAGTGCCCTCTCAAAGTGCTCTCTTGCTTAATCATTTATATATATATATTTTTTTAATATTTTTATCTTATTTTTATTTTATTTTTTATGTGTATGAGTGTATTGCCTGCATATAAGTGAGTGCACCCATGTCGTGCAATGTGGCAGAGGTCAGAAGAGGGCTTTGTATTTCCCTGGACCTGGAGTTAAGGACAGTTCATAGCTGCCATGTGGGTGCTGGGAATCAAACCCAGGTCCTCTGCAAGAGCAGTCAGTGCTCTTAACCACTGAGTCATCTCTCCAGTCCCTCTTGCTTAATCTTATCCCCATCCCAGAAGAGTGTCCTACTTCTCTCTGTCTCAGGGTCTTCATGGGCCAGATAAAATATGTAATAACTATCCCTTGCAGCCACAGGATCACTTTGAGGCTAAATTTAAAATTAGCCACCTGATTGCTCAACATCCAAGGCTATTCTAAGCAATGATCTCTCAAAGAGAAATGCAAGGAAGAGATAATCTGGGGTGAGAGGCATGGATACTCTGGACTATATAATGTGCACCAGCTGTGCCAAGTATGAGTCTAAGTCTAACCTCTGCTATCTAGCATGCCCCAAGACTAACAACTCATACCAATTAGTATGCACTCAAGAAATGGAACAAAATTTAATGTCCAATCAGAATATAGCTTGGGAAGGTAGATCACTACCAAGAACTAACTGTCTACAGAGTCAGGCACACATCTGTTCTGTCAGTGGGTATACAAAGTGGTACAGGTGTTGTGGAAGGCATGTGGATAACATCTACTAAAACTACATATATGAGGCTGGGAAGATAGTTCAGTCAATAAAGTGCTTGCTGGATAAGCAAAAAAACCAAGTTTGGATCTCCAGCACTGACATAAAAGCCAGATGCAGTATTATGCATATGTAAACCCAGTGCTGGGGCAGTGTATCCTGATGGATCCCTGGAGTTCATTGGCCAGCTAGCCTAGCTGAATTGATGAGCTCCAGGCTCAATGAGACCTTGCATCAAAAAACTAATGTGGGGGACTGGAGAGATGGCTCAGCAGTTAAGAATGCTTAGTGCTTTTCCAGAGTTCACAGAATCCATGTTGGGCAGTTCACAACTTTCTGTAACTCCAGCTTTGGGATATTTGATGCTCTCTTCTGGCCTCCACAGGTACCCACATGCACATGTGCATACAGACACAGACATATAATTTTAAAAAATGTTTAAAGGTGGAAAGCAACTGAGGAAGACAGCCAACATCAGCCTGTGGGCTTCCACATTTACACACACTTACATGCACACATACATACATCACACATACATACATCCAAACACAAATACTCTAAAGATACCATCACTTTTTGACTCTCAAATCCACTTCTGGGAGTTTATCCCACAGATACACCTGCAATCCTACGAGCAAATCCTACAATTTGTATGAGTTAGTTTTATAGAAACATGAATTAGAAAAGTAAAAGATTAGAACCAACCCACAGGTCCATAAATAGAGACTAGTTAAGTATACTACGATACATCATTATAATACTTTCCTTGAAAGGTTCTACAAACAAACCTTGAAAGTTCAAGGTCATCCTCAGCTACATAGCAAGTTTGAGGCTGCCTTGGGATACATAAGACCCTGCCTCAAAAAAAGGAAGGGAGGGAGGGAGGGGGGAAGGAAGAAAGAAGTAAAAAAGAGAGGAGGGGAAGGAAGGGAAATGATAAGAAAAAGAAAAAACAAGGCAAGACTAAGGGAAACAAACTCTCAGCAGACTGTTTTCCAGAAGAACACAGTGCTGGCTGGTGGACAAGGAACCTAACTTGATCCTGGCTCAGCCCTGGGTGCTCTGCATTTCTTCACCTGGAAGATGAGGGGGTGGGGGATGGAGGGTAGAAGTGGGGTGTTGGCCTTCCTCTTCTACAGAGACTAAACTTTCCTGGATCGTGCCTGTGTCATGTCATTGCTACTCTCTGCGCTCTTTTATTCGTGCACACAGGTGCAAGATGACCTAGCAGGACTGGCACCAATTTCTGGAGAATTCTCGGCATCACACAGTTCATACCCAGTTACTTCCGTCTCTTCAACTGTGTGTGTCCATTGTCCAAGTTCACTTGTTTCTCTCTTAGAAGCTTTTTATCTTCATTTAGAAGCTTTTTATTTTTTACTTTGACTTGGGTTAATCCTTTTAGAAAGCAATTTGATCATATAAAAGGTAATTGGGAAAGAGTTTAATGAAGCATTCTACTTCTTACGTGATTGCACTCTATATGGCAAAGCCCAGTTCTGTTTTGTTCATTTGTTTGGGATCATTTTCAGTTAAAGGTTATAGGGATAAGGGAGCAAGGCTCATAGAAACCCATGAGTATAGGCTGTGGAAAGTGAGTCAGATTGCTCTGCTGTGTCTCAAGAAAAGAAGGCAAAGCTGAGACTGGAGAGGAGCCAGACTAGGCTGTGTGCTGTGCCTGGAGGCCTTTCATGTCTGTGCTGCCTAGAAGCACAGCTGTGCTCTGGGTGTTGTGAAGGTGATACACTGTGTAAGAGGCATGGCAGCAGGAGCTAGACTAAAGACTAAATGAGGATGGAGTCTAGGCATGGTGGCATATACCTGTAACCCCAGCACTTAGGAGATGGATGCAGGAGGATTGAAGCAAGTTTAAGGCCAGCCTGGTCTATATAGCGAGTTCCAGGCCAACTGAGGCTACACAGAGAGACTTGGTCGCAAATAAAAAATTAGTGATGGGGGCTAGAGAGATGGCTCAGCGGTTAAGAGCACTGACTGCTCTTGTAGAGGACCCGGGTTTGAGTCCCAGCACCCACATGGTGGCTACGAACCATCCTTAACTCCAGTTCCAGGGGAATCCAAAGCCCTCTTCTGATCTCCGAGGCATTGTATGACACAGGTGCACTCACATGCACGCAGTATACTCATACACATAAAATAAAAATAATAAAAAATAAAACATTTTTTAAATTAATGATAAAGGAGAATGGGGAGGATGAAGGAACTCTATGGATGTTAGGTACCAGCTAGTTCCATGGTTGTGTCTGGTCCCAGCTCCAGAGGGGGCTGCTAGACTGTCACAGCTGGCAGTATGGGTAGTGTTGGTATAATCCCTTAAGATGAAGATCCCAGCAAGTCTGGTTTCTTTTGTTGTTGTTGTTTACCTATAGTTAACCTATAGTTGTTTACCTATAGTTAAATCACTTTGGCATGGACACTTGAATGTTTTTTAAATAAAAAGTTCTTCACTCCAATAATCATGTCCCTTGATATTTACTCAGAGGAGCTGAAAACTTACATCCACACAAAAATGTTCATATTAATGTTTATAACAGCCTCATTCACAATTGCCAAATTGCCAATTGGCAACCAAGATCCCCTTCAGGAGGTGAGTGGATAAATAAACTATGTTACAAACACTCAGACAATGGAGTATTATTCAATACTAAGAAGAAATGAGCTACTAGTGGGCAGGGGGCCCACACCTGTAATCCCAGGACTCAGGAGGTGAAGACAGGAGTATTAGGAGTTCAAGGCCAACCTTGACTATTTACTGAGTTTGGAGCCAGCTTGAGCTTCATGAGATCCTGTCTCAAAAGAAAGAAGGAAAGAAAGAGAGAGAGGAGAGAGAGAGAGAGAGAGAGAGAGAGAAGGAAAGGACAGAAGGAAAGAAGGAAGGAAGGAAGGAAAGAAAGAGGAAGAGGAGCAGGAGGAAGAAGGAAGGGAGGGAGAGAAGAAGGGAAGGAGGGAGGAAGAGACAGCGATAAAGTGGGGGGAGGGAGAGAAGGGGGAAGGGAATACTCTAATCTTGGTTAGTTTTTCTATATCTTGACCTAGATGTTATTAAGTTTGTAGACCTGAAGTTTACTTTGGTTGTATGGAGAGGGGCACCAGGAAAGAGCAGGAATCAGTCTTGATTGATTGTGTTTATTTTACAATATAAGAAGTCCCTCCCCAGGAATGTTAGTGGGCAATGCTAATTACCTAGTGGAAATAAATGATTTATATGTTAACCAGTCAACTTTTGCATGGAAGATCCTCAAGACAGAGCTTTGACTTGCCTGGGTATGAGTCCTGACCTAAACTTCTGTACTTTCTATAGCAACTAGCCCCATGCCTTCCACGTGGCAGATGCTCTGTAAGTATTCATTAATTTGACCTAATTTGGCATCAAAATAAGATGCTATTTGGAAGAATAATCCAGAAGCTAAAGTGTATTGTTGTTAACCATCAGAACATATCCAGGCACATTGTTCACTGTAGAATGGGAATGTTGACAGAGCTGGGGGTGGACAAGGCTAATAAATAGGGCACAGTGTAAAACAGACAGACTTGGCTTCTAACGCAGAATCTGCCACTTCCTAGCTGGAAGCCTTGAACAACTTGAGCTCTGGGACCCTTGTACTACAAAAAGAACCCAAAAGTGCTCATGGTTGTTGTTGAAATGAAAGTTAGAAGTAATATACCCAAAACTGTGGGTGATGCCTAGTATCTGCAGCCCCAGTACTCAGGAGCCTGGGACCGGAAGATAGAGAGTTTAAGGCAAGCCTGGGTTATATAGAAAGACCAAGTATCAAAAAAAAAAAAAAAACCATAGGGAAATAAAGAAAAGAAGGAAAGAAGGGAGGGAGGGAACAAAAGAAGAAGAAAGGAAAGAAAAGTCAAAAGAAAGGAGGAGCTGGGCAGATGGCTTGGCAGGTAAGAGCACTTGCTCGGCAAACATGAGAACCTGAGTTTGGATCTCCAGCACCCACAGCATTGGGGAACAGAGACAGGCAGATCCCAGTAAGCTGGCTGGTCAGCCAGCATAGGCAAAACACTGAGCTCAGTTCAGTGAGAGACCCTGTCTTAAGGCAGTAAGGTAGACAGTGATAGAGGAAGACATCCAGTGTCTTGTTCCAGCCTCTTCATTTGCATGGACAGGTATGCACAACCCCACACTCATACACCACAGACACTATAAATACACACGTCCACCCCACAATTTTTTTTCAAAAAAAAAAGAAAAGGGAAAATAACACACTCAAAAGCACCTAGCACACACAGAGCACCTGACTCTGTGAAAGTACTCGATGTGCGATAAAAACTATTATCTTCCTTCCTGCCAGTCCCCTGGAAAATCTAAGTGCATAAGAAAATTCTGAAAGTCTGGAGGTTTTGCACAACTAGGGGAAAGTGTGAGTATCCAAAGGGGAATGTAAAGGGTAAGGAAGAAGAGTTCACACACACACACACACACACACAGGATTCCAGCCCAACTATCTTTGCTGAGGGTATTTTATAAGACATAGTTATAGATCATGACCAAGTTATCTGAATGCTGTTTATCTGAGTCTGTCAGACTTGATCTGTTTAATTGTTCATCTCTAAAATACTAAAATCTTATTGGTTCATTTCAACACACACTGTAGTCTGGTTTCTCAGAATTTCTACTAAAGTATGTACCCTTAAAATAATGCATGTACGGGGTTACTGCTGTGGCTGAAGTCTGGAAACACCTCAAATCTCTATCACTGGGAAACTGACTCAGGAAACTATGGCGTAGCCACACAAAAGAATACTTTATGGCTCTAAAAAGAGCATCAGGAAATACTCTGTGAACTGATAGGGGACAGTTTCCTGCATTTATGGTGAACTGAAAAAGAGCAGGTGCCACACAGGTTATAAAGCATGCTATCTTTTCTTTAAGCTGCCCAAGAGCAGCCAGCAACTTCCCCTTCCGAGATCAGAAAATCATTAGCCCAGAGGTCATTCCAGGAAAGTAAAGCAGGTGCCACAGCAGTACATTCACAGAGTCAAGGAGAAAAACTCCAGCACAGTATTAGTGGATGTTAGGAAGTTAGTTGTTTTACATAACTCAACATCTGCCTGGAACTTGCTATGTAGCCAAGGATGACTTTAAATTCCTGATCCTCCTGCCTCCACCTCCCAAGTTTTAGAATTATAGACATGTGCCACCACATCCAGCTCCTGATTCTCTTAAAAGAAAAAATAAAACCCTGTTGGTGTTAAAGAAAATACAAAAAGACTTTCTTAATACTATAAACTTGGGAGCTGGGGTTCAGTGGTTAAGAAGAACATTTGCTGCTCCTCCAGAAGATCCTAGTTTGGTTCCTATCCCCCATGTCGGGTGGCTAACGACCTCCTCTAACTCCAGGTCCAGTGGATCTGACACCCTCTTCTGGCCTGTGTAGGCACCTACACTCATATGTGTACATACCCCCTACCACATACACACACACATGTAAATAAATTTTAAAACACTATAAACTCACTGGAAATCAATAAGAAATATGAGTAATACTGGTGGAACACTAAAGCTACTGCTACAAAATCACAATGAATTCTATCTGGGCTTGTTCTGGAAATTCAGCCATCTTGCTGAAATAAGGCAGAAACAAATTTATTCTTATTTTCAAACGGTGGGATGTTAACCAATAGAGAAGCAACTGCTCTGAGAAATCGGCATCAGAATCCCATGCAGCTACCAAAGCTGATAATGTAGAACTACAGTGACAGAAAAGTAGCTGAAATATAGTGTCCAATGGAAGAAACAGACTACAAAACCATTTCACACTAAGATTTCATTTAAAAATATGCTTAGGGCCAAGGAGATGCTTTCATCAGTAAAGTGTTTGCTGCACAAGCATGAGGATCTGAGTTCAATTCCTAAATCCCACATAAAAATGCCAGGCATGGTGACATGTACTCATAATCCCAGCACTAGGAAGGCAGAAACTAGGAAGGCAGAGGGAGTCAGGTTCCCCGGAGCTGGAGTTATTGATGGTTGTTAGCTGCCATGTGGATGCTGAGAACCTAGATCTTCTGCAAGAACATCCAGTGCTCTTAACCCCTGAGCCATCTCTTCCAGCCCACATTTTCTTGAATTGTTGAGTAATGTGGGTGGGCCTAACACACTGTGGGTGATGCCACCCCTGGGCAGGTCGGTCATCCTGGGCTGTATAAGAAAACAAGCCTCAGGTCCCTAAGGCTTGCTGGCCAGCCTGCCTGGCCTACTTGGTGAGCTCCAGGTCAATGAGAGATTCTATATCAAAAAACAAGGTGAACTTGGCACAGTGGCACACACTGTTAATACCAGAACTTAGGATGCAGAGACAGGTGGATCTCTGCATGATTAATGCCAGCCTGCTCTACACAGCAAGTTCCAAGTCAGCTGGGGCTACAGGAAGACCCTGTCTCAAAAAGACAAAAAATAAAATAAAAAGCAAAGTGGATAGCATCCTGAACAACACTACTCAAGATTGTCCTCTGGCTTCCACGCACACGAGCATACATGTATGCATATATCCACACACTCAGGAACACATACAATGTGGTTATGGGCTTTTGTTGAATATATACATAAAGAAAAGCCAAAAAATGGGCTTTACATATATACATAAAGAATATATACATAAAGAATAGCCTAAAAGTTCAGCAAAACATATTTGAAATTATACCCCTGGCCTATGGAGCTGTTTTTCTAAAGCTTCAAGTATTACCTGGGCTGGGTGTTGTGGCACAAATATCTCTGTGATTTTTGACTCCAGCTTGATCTGCACAGTGAGACCCTGTCTCAAAACAGCAACAAACAAATAAAACAGGAAAGTATTTTTTGAATTCTTGTTGTGGGGTATAATTATATAACAAATTTTTAAATCAATAGATATTTTACCCGCTAATGATTTGTGAATGATTTGTGTGTGTGTGTGTGTGTGTGTGTGTGTGTGTGTGTGTGTATAAAACTCATTTCAAGGTGCATTTCTCCTAACATGGTAATGTTTCTGATCTGAAATCACTTTCTAATTCACCCTCACTTCTGAACCCAGATTGTTCTGCTCTGCCTGGTCCTTGCCCTTTGGATAGGAAGCTTCAGATGATTGGGTTCTAGAAAGGCCTTGTCTGGGATGACTCCCCAGGAGACCATAGACTTTGCTGTCAGCTTGTATACCCTGTCCTACTCCCCTCCTATCCACTTGCAATTAAACCTCAGATCTTCCAAAGGCTGCCTGCCTTGCCCAACATTGAAAGGGCTCCACCTTGCAATATGTCTTCCAGAAATCTCTGCCTCCCCAGTGGGTGGGTTTAGAAATCACTCTGGCAGTCTCAAGCCTCCAAAGGTTAAATCTCTCAGTCCCTCTGTTGGGATGAAGCACTGTTGGGATGAAGGTCATGGATAGAGTACGCCAACTCCAGCCACTTCTTGCCCTGGTTCTTGAGGATCTTAAATATCTCTCACCTAGGGAGTACAGCAATGGCTCAGAGGTTAAGAGCACTTGCTGTTCATGCAAAGACCCAGATTCCCTTCCCAGCGTGGTGGCTCACAACTGCCTATAACTCCAGTTCCAGGGGAATCCAATGCCCTCTTCTGACCTCCATGGGCACCATGTGTACATACATACATGCAGGCACTCACACATACACATAAAAACAATAAATACTATCTTTAAAAAATAATGATTTGACATACCAATACTCTTAAATTTATATTACCTTTTAAAAATTAGTTTATTTTTATTTTATGTGTAGGAGGGTTTTGCCTGCATGTATGTAAGTGCACCTGTGTCATGAAATGCCCACAGAGGTCAGAAGAGGGCGTCATAGCCCCTGGAACTGGAGTTACAGACAGTTGTTAGTCACCATGTAGATGCTGGGAGCCGAACCCCAATCCTCTGCAAGAGCAGCCAGTGCTCTTAATCTCTAAACCATCTCTCCAGCTCCCAAATACCAACACTTAAATCTGTCTCACCTATGCTCTTTCCATTGGGCTCCAGCCCTATACCTCAGAGAACTGGTCTATTCTGGTACCTTAGTATGGAAGGTCACTTTTCATGAACTCTCCACCTGCAAATGCCCACCTCATCTTAAACACATCACCTAGCACAGGTACACAGGTGGCTCTATGTATGCAGCATCTGGTCTGGAAATCAACTGAATGCCTTCCACATGCTAGGCAAGTGTTTACCTCTGAGCTACATCCACATCTGGTCTGTAACCTAAAGTTGTGAGATAACCCTACTAGGTCTCAATCCCTCTGAGGAGATTAGGTGGTTCATTTCCCTATATTAATTTAAGTCATTGTGGTAACTAATTTTCATTGTCATCCTGACTGAATTTGGAATCACCTGGAAGACACATCTCTGAGCATGTCTGAGAGTATTTCCAGAGTTTTAACAGAAGAGGAAGACCTACTCTGAATGTAGGCAGCACCACCCCATGTGCTGGGGCCTGGTGTGAACAAAAGGGGAGCTGAGCAGCAGCATTTATGTCTCTCCGCTTCCCAGCTGGGGATGTGATGTGACCAGCTGCCACACACTCCTATGCCACATCGAGAGCCACTCTTGCCACCATGGTTTCCCTGCTGTGATACGCCCTCAAATTGTGAGCCAAAGTAAACCCTTCTTCCTTAAACTGCTTCTGTCAGGTATTTTGTCACAGCAATGAGAAAAGTGACTCACACACCTAGCATCATCCAGCAGCCTCCCCTACAGTCTCTTCTGTTCCATCTTTGCCTTCTTTCCTGAAGCCACCACACCTTTAGAGGGTGGTCAAGATGGACATTCCTCAGAAGGAGCATTTACTTCAAATCGCTAGTGTGAAAAAAACAAACCACACAGATGTCCCAGAGTGACTCAGAACACCGTACTGCAGTTTGACTGCAAACCAGAAGCCATTGGGCTTCAGCCAAGTGTGTGCAGTTTCAGTTAGACACAAGACTCCGTCTTTACCATTGTAAAACTGAATATTTAAAATGGCAAATGGCACTAAAAAAATCACAACTTTTTTCCATTTTTTCTGTTATTTTTCATATTCAAACATAAACTGTATTAGGACTAGGGACATGGCTCGGTGTGTAAAAAGCTTGCTTTGCAAGCATGAGTTTGGATCTCCAGTACCCACATAAGAGCTGAGCATGGCAGTGCACGTCTGTAACTCTGGCACTATGGGCTGACAGAGACTAGTGGGTCTCAGGGGTTTCCAGCCTAGGCAATTGATAAGCTCCAAGTTCAGAGAGAGACTTTGCCTCAAAAAATAAAGTGAAGCAACAGAGGAAAGCGTCCCAACATCAACCTCTGACCTCCATACACATCTGCAGGTATGAACACACACAAATAAGTAAGTTTTATAAACTGTACACATTTAAAGAAAAAAATAAAGATCTTCCAATAACATCACTACCAACACTTAACGGCTCAGAGCGTCAGCCACCACCGTTGTCATCGTTCTCTCCAGTCTTCTCCGTCTTTCCCTCCCCTTCCTCTCCTCTTCCTCCTTTTCCTCTTCCTCCTTCTCCCTCCCTCTTTCCATGCACAATTTTTAAAAACTATACCTGACTTTTAAAATACTAAAAAATAATTTTTGAAAAAGCTAACAGGGGAAGATGGCTCAGAGGGTTAGGTATCACCATGAAGGCCGATGACCTGAGTTCGGTCCTTGGGGCTCACATGGTAGAAGGAGATAACCGTCCCCTAACACATGCCATAGCACACATGCCCCCAAACATATGCAAAATAATAAAATTCATTTTTTAAAGCTTAATTTGATGTTAGAGAAATGGCTAATTTAGAAAAGTGATTATGGAGCAAGCAGGAAAACTTAAGTTCAAATCCGCAGGCATTCAAGAGATACTAAAAAAAGCGGCATGTGCCTATGATCCCAGCCCTGGGGAAGCAGACACAACAGAATCCCTGGACCTCACTGCCTAGCCTGTCTAGCCAACAAGTTCCAGGTTCAGTGAGAGATCCTGAGTCAGAAAATAAAGTGAAAAATGATAGAGAACATCAACCTCTGGTCTCCACATGCTTGCACGCACATACATGAACATGTACACACACACATACATACATACATACATACATACATACATACATACACACAGATTAAAAATAAATTCCTACCAGGTCTGGCCATCATTAATTGTTTGGCATGTGTTGTCCCGCAAGATTTTGTGACAACAGAAATTCATTATTGTCACAATAATGAGATAACACTGCTTGTCTTTGCTCTCCAGTCATAAACCACCAGGAGCATACTGGTAGTCCAATAAGCTGGGTTTATGAGTTTATGAGTTTGTGATTAGGGAAAACATGCACCACGGGGATCTGTGAGCCATTTCAGTGACTGGGGTTGGAAAGAACTTATTGTCAGACTTGGGTTTCTTTCAGGTGATTTGAAGAAAGGTTTAAGGAAACTGGGCATTGCTCAGATTGAATACTGTCAGGAAGCAGAATCATTTTGTGACTGGGTATCTTAATTAACCTCACCTAGAAGGAAGATTAGTGAAAGGCCAAAGCCAGAGAAGGAGGGGTCAAGCAGCCATCACCCTATATCAACCCTGACAGGAGGATGTGTGGTCATGTTTCGTCTTGATCTGCCATCAGCTCTAAGTGTCCTTATCCGATGTTGATATTTTGTGAAACCACTCCAAATTCAAGAGAAAAACACACAGGCTAGGCTGTGAGTGCCAGCCCAGCTCTCGGCATTCTGAGATGAATTTTCTCCCTTGTTGCTTTTTTTTTTTTCACTAACCAATGTTGCAAACATATTTTCATACCAATATTGAATCTTAGTTCATCAAAATTTTCTTGGGGCTGGAGAGATGACTCAGCAATTGAGAGCACTGGGTGCTCTTGCAGAGGACCTGGGTTTGATTCCCAGCACCCAGATGGCTGCTAACAACCATTCCTAATTCCAGTTCCAGGGGATCTGTCACCCTCTTCTGACCTCTGCAGGCATTGCATGACATGGGTGCACTTACATACATGCAGGCAGTACACTCATACACATAAAATAGACAATAAAAAACAATAAAAAGTTTTTAATTCTTGTTGAATACTTGCATTTTTCTAACATGTTGGGCTTATAATACTAAGAAGAAGATTTTTAGCAATACATCTCTGCACAAGCTTCAATATCTGGGAGACCCGAACTTGGTCCCAATACAACTAGGAACTAACTTTATGATCTTGAGACAGTTTCTTGTCTGAGCCTCAGTTTTTCTGACTAAAAAGTGTGGCTAATCACCCCAGTCTTTCTTGGGTTGAGTTTGGTATATAAAACGTTTACTAGACCATAGCTACAAATTATTACCTTTAGGGCATTGCTTCTATTATTAGCAACTATTATAATTTATGACATTTATACTTGAAAAGAAATATTATGTTTCAGGGGGATGATTTAATTCCCTCACTCTGGTAGGAAGAATAGGGAGGACCCACTGTGAACAACCAAACACAAATTATTAATAGAACTCCCCTCAAATAAATGTCCAGATTGGACTTTAGAACACAAGACAGACAGAGGTTGAGTTCTAAGTGGGAAATGCCCCAAATCCACCCATTCCAGAGTGTCAGCCTGAGAGACAGAGCATCCCAGAAGCTATGACTGTAGACCCAATGGAGCTAGAGCTTTATGGGCTCCTGTAGGAGTACTGAGCAGTTCTTCCCATTACTCACAGTGACCCACTCAGCAATGGCCACATTGATTCATTCACTATTTACTGAGCATCTGTGTAGGCTGCTGTTCTGGGCACTATAGATCTAGGATTATACAAAATAGTCATGATGTAGGTTCTTATGAAGCTTAGAATTTAGTAAGAAGGAAATAATTAGAATAACCAAGCAAACAAGAAAATACAAGCTAATGGCTATACTGAGAAAAAGGATGATATAATAGCTGGAGTTGTGGTTTGACTGTGAAATGTCCCCAATAGGCTCATGTGTTTGAACAACTGGTCCCCAGATGGTGGCTGCTGTTTGGAAAGGTGATAGAACCTTTAGGAAGTGGGGCCTTGGTGGAGAAAGTATGTCACTGGGGGCAGGCTTTCAGATTTTATAGCCTGGCCCCACTTCCTGTTCTCTTGCTGTCTTTGCTTCCTGTATGCTGATGAAATGTGATGGCTACTTCCTGGCTGCCAGGCTGGCCTCATGCCCCTGCTACCACGCCTTCCCCCACCATGATAGACTGTATTCCCTCTGGAATTGTAAGTCAAAAGAAACTGTTTCTGCTCTAAGTTGTTTTTTGCCAGAATATTGACCACAGCAACAAGAAGGCAACTAGTACAGGGAGCAACTGGGAGCTAGTTTATACCGAATGATCAAAGTGGACCTCACTGTGCACGTGATATTTAAGAGGACGCCTAAAGAGCAGGAAGAATAGCTAGTTTAGTTGCCTTAAGATAGGAAAAAGTTTAATGTGTCCACAAAATTAAATGAAGGCTGGTATGGTGGTTACCATGACTGAGGAGGAAGAAATAGTTTGGGCAAGGAAACAAGTATCCTAACCCGTAAGACACTAAACTAGAAGGAAGGATTTGGATCTTCTAAGTATCATAAGAGATCACTGGAAGGTTTTAATTTGGAAGGACCATGATCTGGTTTATATTTTCCAAAGATCACGGTCTAGCCAAGATGTCTTTAGTAAACTACAGTGTGCTGGATAGCTTTAGTGTCAACTTGACACACCTGGGTTAAGGGAGCCTCAATCCGGGAATTGTCTCTACTGGACTGGCCTGTGGCCATGTCTGAGGGCATCTTCTTGATGAGTGATGTGGGAGGGCCCAGCTCACTGTGGGTGGTGCCACCCCTGGGCAGGTGGGCCTGTGTTGCATAAGAAAGCAGGCTGAGCAGGGGTCAGGGAGCAAGCCAGTAAGCAACGTTCCTCCATGGCCTATGCTCTAGCTCCTGCCTCCAGGTTCCTGCCCTGAGTTCCTACCTTGGGCTCCTTGATGAACTGTGACCTGGGAGATATAAGCTGAATAAACTCTTTCCTCTCCAAGTTGGTAGTAATGTTTTGTCACAGCAATGGAGAAACAAACTAAGACATACAGTAACTTTTGTTTTCACATTTCCTTCTCAACTTTTTTATGCTTATTCTTCTGAAACTATAATCCTTCTCTTACTGGGCATGTATTGGGCTTAGGCTTGGCCAACCATGGTGTCCCAGTTCCTTGGATATAGTCATTGGTTCATTGTGGGCATGTGATTTAAATGGATCCAATTGAAGTCCTTCCCTGTAATTCTTGGTTTGAAACTGAAGAAGCAGCTTTGGCCTCTGGGGTCCTTTGTTGAAAGAATGTGGAGACAGCCATCTTTTATTTTACTTTTTTTTGTTAACATTTATAAGTGTGTGTGTGTGTGTGTGTGTGTGTACACAAGTGCAGGTCAAAGGACAACTTAGGAAAGTTGGAACATATCTGTAATCTCAACACTTTGGGAACTAAGGCAGAAGGATCTTAAGTCCCAGGCCAGCCTGGGCTACACAGTGAGTTCAAAGCCAGGCTTATAATATGAGCTATGTAATAAGACTATGTCAAAAAAAAACCAAAAAAAAAAACCCTTTTTTTTTCTTCCCTGATTTTTTTTTTTTTTTGGTCTTTTTGAGACAGAGTCTTTGTGTAGCCCCAGATGACCTCAAACTCACTATGTAGACCAGACCAGCCTGGAACTCAGAGAGATCCACCTGCCTCTGCTTCCTGAGTGCTGGGATTAAAGGTCCACCATGTCCAGTTTACCGGAATACTTTTAAACTCTCTAATTTCCATTCCTCTAAAAGAAAATTTACTTCCATCATGAAAGTGGAAGAGAGAAGGACTTTCCAGGTGCCTGATAAGTGAGGCAAGTGAGCAATGAGCACAGGTGTTTTCAGTATGTGCTTCCCTCCCATAAAGAAACAAAGAGCAGGGCGTGGTAGCACTCCTTTAATACCAGCACTCAGGAGGTAGCGGCAGGTGGTTCCCTGTGAAGTCAAGGTCAGCCTCATTTCCACAGCCAGCTGTGGCTACAGGGAGACCCTGTCTCAAAAAGACCAAAAAAGAAAAAAGAAGCAAAGAAGATATCAGCGGCTCCTATGACAAACCTTAACACTGCTCAAAAATGTTAAGACTGGGGGCAGGAAAGGTGACCCAACAGGTTGAGCACATGGCTAGAATAACCTCCATCTGCCTGAACACAAAATCACATGGCTTGCTTTGACTAGTGAAATGTGATCAGAAAAAAGGTGTTGCTTCGAGATTAAAATTCCTTGTTTCTGCAATTAATGGAAGCTCACTTGAAAAGGGTGCCTCCCAGAGATTCGGCTTCTGAGTGGCTAACCTATGATTTCCATTGAACATGAGAAAAAAATAACATGTTGTTTTAAGACTCATGGAGTTTGGGGTTGTTTGTGTTGTTGCATCATAACAAAGCCTGTCATGACTAGTATAGCAATAAATGCCCAAAAGAATAAAAACTTATCTAGCGAAGGTCCCAGGGACAGCTTTGTGGATGCTTTACTGGGATGGATGACTGTGTTCAGTCATTCTAGCCTCAGAACAAGGCTGCTATTGCCTCAAGGCAGGATGAGCTCAGAGCAAGGCCACTGTTGCCTCTGAACAAGTCTGAATTAACTATAACAAGCTCTAGAGGCAATCTAGCTTAGGACATTGTGATTTGACTGTAGAGAATCTGATGCTTTAATGAGCAGGCCCAGAATATCTGGCGTTTTACAGTCAGTCATAAGAAGAAACAACTCACACAAAAATGTATTCCTCAGTGAGCTGAGATGTTGCTTAGTTGGTAAAGTGCTTGCCCAGCATGAGTGAATCCCTATGCTCTATTCCCAGCATCTTATAAACTAGATGAGGTGCCTATAATCTCAACATTCAGAATGATCAGTAGTTCAAGGTCATTATTTGGGAATTTGAGGCCAGTGTGGGATATATGAGACCCAGTCTCAAAAACAAAAGGAAAAGAGAAACGTTAGCCCTCAGCAAAATGACATGTTCATCCAACCATCCAGATCTGAGCCCCAGTCAATGTAAGCACCCTCCCTTCCTCCCAAGGGCATGCTCCCTTCTCCAGGAACTCACTCACTGTGTCTTTGAAATGTATGTCAATAAATATTCTCTTTGCTTATTCTGGTCTTAGTGGATTCTTCTTACCCACCCATGTCCCTGGCCTTCCAGATGTCTTGCACAGCAAGCTTTTTGTCGTACACTTTTGCAGAGGTGGTGTGTACACTAGGACCCAGTAAATTCTTGTTCCATTCTTTCTGAGAAGCTTTGTCTAAGAATTACAAGGTGATCACAATCTATGATGAGCTAAAGCCTTGTGATGAAACCACAGGTATGTTGCATAAATCCGGTAAATCTGACAGGTGATGATTTTTTAGACTGACAAGAAATTAATCTGGTAGACATGTATGGAAAAAAACCTGTTGCATGGGAAAATGGCTTCTGCAAAGAGTTGGAGGGAGGCTTTCTTTATCTCTGGTGCCTCTTGTCCACTCAACTCCACCCTATTGACAGCTATTCTGCTCTCTTGCTCTCTCAGTCTGTAGGCAGTCTTAGTGTGTCTGTGTATGCGTGTGTGTGTGTGTGTGTGTGTGTGTGTGTGTGTACATTACTTTATAGAATCCAGAGGGCAACCTCAGGTACTGTTATTCAGAATCTGTCCACCTTCCTTTTTGATACAGGGTTGCCAAGTAAGCTAGGCTGGCTGCCCAGCAAGCCCCAGGGCTCCACCTGTCACCACCTCCCCAGCACTGAGATTACAAGCATACATCACCACACCCAACTTTTTGCTTTGTTTTAACATGGGTTCTGGGGATTGAATTTAGGTTTTTATACTTACTAGGGCTATCTTTCCAGATCCCAAGAACCTCTAGGTCTTATGACTGTTTCTGAGAAGCTCATGGTCCAAGCCTTCTCCCTTCCTTTAGGAGGGAATTAGAGTATCCATTGTAATAATTACTTTTCTCATTCCAGGGACAAAATACCTGACAGTAGCAATTTAAAGAAGAAGAATTTGTCTTGGCTCATAGTTGGAGAGTATGGCATGGTGGCAGTATAAGAAACATCAAATACTAGTCTTTTCTTTAAACACTATAAAACATTTGACAAGGAATTCTAATTTTCTGATCGGCCTCATCCCACCCTATAAAACTTTTGTTTTATGACAAGGAATTCTAATCTTTTGATTGCCTCTAACACATACCCTATAAAAACTTTTGGTTACTAAAGAAGAAAAAAGAGAGAACCCTGATACATTCCAGGAATTGATGGCCTGGGAGTCTGGGAAGGGCTCAGCCCTCTTTGGTCATCCCCTCCCCCCCATAACCTTTCTCTTCTTTTACTTAGGCAACTGGAAAAAGACTGTGAGGTCAGACCCTAGCCAATGGGGAAAAGACACAATACTATTGCATTCGGAGTTAGGATAAAAACATGTCCTATGCCCTATTCCGTGTGCTTGCTTTTCCATCTCTCTGTTGTGAGTGGTACACCCTTCTGACCAGAAGTAAAGGTTCATCTTGTTAAGACACTTTAATTGGAGTGTTGGTGGTCTCTTCCTTTGTGACCCTGAACATATTTCTAACAGCAGGAACGTGAGGCAACTGATTATATTATACCCACAATCAGGAAGCAGAGAGAGATGCACACTGGTGCCCAGCCTGCTTTTTTCTTTTGTTCAGTCCAGGACTTCAATCCAAGAATGTTCCCACCCACATTTAGGGTGGGTCTTCTCACTTCAGTTTACACAATTAGAAACTCCCTCACTGACATACCCAAAGGCTTATCTCCTAGGTGATTCTAGATCCTGTCAATTGACAATATTAACTATCACATCCATCAGATACACACATCTTGATAGCGCTGAAAACAGAGCACCGAGTTCTTATGCACTTGGGCATGAGATGACCCTTAAGAATTCAGCTCAGAGTTCACATGGTGCAGTTGGAATTCCATCTTCAGCAGACAAGGGACTGCCTATGAAAGCCTGGGGCCTGAACTTTCACCATGAAGTCTCGGCTCGACTGCTCTGGTTAGATCCATCTAATCAGTCTCCTCCAACTGTAGTCTTCAGGAAGTCTCTGATGCTTTTAAATGTTCCCAGGATTTGTTTCAGTCAAATACGAGAAGGCATACAGACATGAAAATGACTGTCATCAAGGAAGGTTATATTCCCAGGTTGCTAGAAACAGGAGACATGGCACACTGTGCAGGGTACCACACAAGGGGAGCACCAGGGAGGTCAGGAGCACAGAAAGCCAGAGAAAACATGGGTTAGAGTCCTTATTGTGGTTTCCACTGGAAGGAATAGAGCCTCTAAAGAGTCTCTTCTTTACATTGTTTCTCTCTGGCCTTCGGTCACAGAACCAAAAAATGTGAGTAGCGCAGAGGCCTATAGCTGGGCCCAACAGGGAGAATCGAAAAACTGCAGAATGATTTCTCCTTTGTCACTTTTGTTGCTAGTTTTTCTTCTAGTAAGGAAAAATCTTTTAAAATTCCAACTTTATCACCAGGCCTTCTGGCACAGACCTGTAATTCCAGCATTTGAAGGGTGGAGACAAGCAAATCAGAAGTTCAGTACCATCCTTGGCTACATGGTGAGCTTGAGACTAGCCTAGGCTGCATGAGACCCTGTCTCAAAAAGTGATAAAATAAATAATATATAAATAATATTCCAATTTTGCCTCTGCCAAAATTTAAAAGCCAGTATCTCCACCCCCTTAAAGAGGTGACCAAAAATCATGACTGGCACTCTCCTGGTGGGACAGAGTAACAAAGAAGGGTGAGGTTCTAGCATTTACTGAGAGGAGCTGGAGACTCCTGAGAAAGGGAGTGTGTCAGCTGTCCAAGTTTGAGTCAGTGGTGTGAAGAACTGTCTGGCCCCAAAGAACCAACAATGAGCATCTCTCTCCAGCTCAGCATCATGAAGGTCACACTGCTAGTAGCAGACCACTGGTTAGAGATGACAAGCTGAGAATCACAGTTTATGTAACAAGGACCATGACCAGAAGCAGGGAACTTGAGAGTGAGACCCAGCAAGTGGGAAATTTGGGGAAGGTCTGAAGGTAAACACCTCATAGCTGCTATTCTGTAGAGAGGCCAGGGAAGATCCTAAGAATACTCCCTGCAGGAACTGGGGCTCAACCTTGCTTGACCTCAATTCTGCAGCCTCCTCAGTGCCCTTGTCCATGGAGCATGCCCCTTCCCACACTCCCACAGTTCAAAGATGATGCAATCCGTTATTCAGTCTATTTTTTTCATTGTTGTCCATGATGTATGTGTAGAGGTCAGAGAATAATCTTAGGTGATCCTCACCTTCCTCATTGTTTGAGACATGGTCTTCCTTGTTCACTGCTGTGTACGCCAAGCTAGCTGGCCCATGGGCTTCTGGGATTCTCCCTTCTGCCATCCATCTCCTACAGGGACACTCTGGGATTTCAGACGCTTGCACTACTGCATCCAGAGTTTATGTGAGTTCTGGAGATTGTGAACTCAGTTTATCAGGCCTTCACAACAAATGCCTTACCCACCAAGCCATCTCCCCATTCTCTTTATCTGGGGAGGGGGCTTGTTCTGTTTTGAGAGAGGGTCTCCCTATAGCCCCAGCTGACCTGGACCTCACTAGGTAGACTGGGCTGGCCTCAATCTCACAGACATCTGCCTGCTACTGGCCCCAGAGTGCTGGGATTAAAGGCATGCACCACTACATGTGGCTTCCCCATTCTTTTATTTTTTATTTATTTTTTATCTTTTTGAGACAGGGTCTCCACCAACTAAAACAGCACACCCCTCCCTTCATACCTACCTTCCTTACTTTTTCTACATTCCTTACCCAATATTTTCCTAACCAGAGCCACATGCCCCAGTCCACTGTGATCTACCTGTCCCCACAGAGACCCCAGTCCCCTTGGCCATCTCCCAACCCTCCACCTCCAAAGTGGATTGATTCCATAACCTTGAGTAGGGCTTCTGTAAGGGTAACACAAAGAGCACAGAGCCTTCCTTCACTCCTGTATATGAAGACTAGAGGGTCACAAAGGCCAGATACCTCTGAGATTACAGAAATCACAGCTCTCAGGAGTTAGAGAAATGACTCCGCAGTAAAGAACATGTACTGTTCTTGCAGAGGTACCAAGTTCAGTTCCCAACACCCATATCAGGCAACTCACAACTGCCTATAAATCCAGCTCCATGGGATCCTGTGTTCTCTTCTGGACTCCTGGGACACCTGAACTCACATGTACACACACACACACACACACATATTTAAAAAGTAAAATGGGGGCTGGAGAGACAACTCAGTGGTTAAGAGCACTGGCTGATTTTCCAGAGGACCTGGGTTTGATTCCCAGCACCCACATGGAGGCTAACAACCACTCAGTTCCAGGAGATTTGACACTCTCTTCTGGCCTCCATGGCATTACATGCATTGGTACACTTACATACAATATACATATGCATAAAAATAAACAACAAAGAAAAAAGATACTAGAAATCACAGATCTGACTAAAACTCACATATGGGTAGTTAAGACCTGTCCAGAGATGATCCAAGACTGGATGAGATAATGTCCCACCTTCCATTGCATGGGGCTTACAGAAGTAGTATGTGTTATGGTTATCATACAATTAAGCTATGATGGTATAATAAACCAATGTTTACAATAACATCTACTGGTATAGATAATGCTTTATTGTTTACAGGTTTCCTCATTTAATCCTTGCAGCAACCCTGAGGTAGGTATTATCCCCACTTTACAGATGAATAAACCAATATCCCTAGGTTAGACTACATGTCGAAGATCCTACACTAGTGGCAAAGCCACTGATAATTCCAAACCCAAGGGGACTCTTGAGTAGTTCACAGGTTGCTGCCAAGGAAAGTAGAGCAGAAAACTTCAACTGGAAAGGGGTGCATCATTCACTAGAGCTTGAGGGGGTCCCTGACCAGGGATGAACCAGGCACATTCACAGGCCAAGACCAGGACTGAGCAGAAGCAGAGAGCACATGTGAATTGTGAAGCAGGAAAAGAGCCGACAGTGTCTTCAAACACACACAGGGCCCAGCTTCCACAGACTGGAGAAACAGAGGGCCTCCAGCAGCTACAAGTCCAGGGACTGGCCACATCAATAGGGCTGGGGCAGGAGGAATGGAACCACCTCCCTTGGACCCAAGAGCAGCAACTTCGGGCAGTGGTCCTTTAACTTCATTAAGGCCTTGAGCAACTGGTTGAAAGCCATAATTCCCTCATTCCAAAACACAGACACAAATGTACAGAATTTTGTATACAGTTTCTGGGAGTTCATGGGCCCCAGCTCGGAGGCTCCTGCTTTTGGGCAAGGGTGTCACCCTGAGGAAACACTGAGGCAAACCTATCTTTAACCTGCTTGTATTTCCTATGACTGGGCTCCTCTTGTCATCCCCCAATATTCAGAGTGTTGTGAAGTTCGTTTTTAATGGTAGCCAAGCAAAGGGGGCTCAGCCTTCACTTAGCCAGGGAAAGCACAGCTGTGGCATGGCAGTGGTAGCAGCCAGAGGGTAACAACAAGGAGAAGGGGGGGGGGTCACATGTCTCACTGCCCTTCCCACCCAGAAGGTCACTTTGGGAACTTTACTCAAATTTAGAGAAGCACTGTGGGATGATGGAGGGGCAGTGTGGTTCCCCTCACTGGCTAGCCAGTGTAAAGTTCTGTAGGCAATGCCCCATTCCAACCTTCCCCTCCCTATCTCCCCAAAGCACCTAGGTACCAGCTCTGTCATTCATGTACTTGTGGCTAAGTCTTCTAGACACACAAGTGTCTAGAGAGGTCTCAGGGCAGCTTGGGGATCATGCATTCCCCAGGGTCCCCTAAACTGGAAAATCAGTACAACCACCCCAAAGCCTCAGTGCACACTAGCCCCTACTACCTCTGTGGCTCTTCCTGGACCAGGGCCCCCAGCAAAAGCAAAGTTAGAGCTATGTCCTTGCTCCATCCCACAAACCCATGGGCCCAAAATAGGATGCCAGGGTGGAAGGTCACAGGAGCTCAGGGGGGGAGGGGAACCATCATTCACTTAAGAGAGCAAACAGTTTCTGATCTCTCACGAGAATCAGGAATCATCAAAGGTCTGGCCCTAAACCCATCTAGGACCAGAGACAGTATACAGTGAAGTCCTGGTGATCACTCAGACTCCAAGAGAACCAAACAGCGCTGATCTCATCTTCCAGGCCCAATGATGCTGGTCTTGGTGGGCAATAGTCCTAGTGACTACTCATGGGCTAGCAGTCATTGACCTGGCTCTAGATTGATGTCTCATCACATGTGGCTAGAGGTGCCCCAGTGAGCCGGATGTGGGCTGGGCTGGGGCAAGGATCCAGCAGGAAAGGTGGAGGGAAGCCACCAAAGCCACTACTCCTCTTGGCCAGGGCCAGGGGTAGCCGTTCATCTTCAGGAGAAGGGGAGGGAGGGTCCTGGCTATAGCTTGTGGTCCCAGATGGTGGGGCCCCCAGGTCTAAGCCCACCTTGTCTCTAGCCAGAAGTTCCCTCTGTCGCAGTCTCTGCTGGCGCCGACCAATCAGGAGGAGAGTGAGGGATGCTGCAAGAACCCCCAGGAAAAAGCCAACCAGTCCAGCCCCTACCACTGTGCGGGCCCGGTTTGAGGGGTCCTGCTGGCTGCCCCACACCAAGCTGTAAGCTGCCACCACACGGGCTGCCCCACCCTCCTGACACTCACAAGCATAAGCACCCATGGCCCCTGGGGTCACCACCACCTCTAGCCCATCCCGACGGGGGGTGAGTGCAGTCACTCCACTGGGCTGGTGCCACACACAGGATGCCCATGCAGAGCTGGGGGAACACGGCAGGACCACATGCCCTGCAGTGGCCACCGGAACTTCAAACACTACTGGATGTTCTGTGGAAAGAGCATAGGCACAAAAGACAGTGAGGCTTCAGGGGTTGGCAGTAAGATGAAGTTGTAAGTGTGGAGTGATGTCAGATGTGAGACAGAGCTGTGGGGACAGAGTCAAAAAGAGGATTCCCAAAGGGGGTTGGAGGGATGGCTCCGCTGTTAAAGGCACTTGCTTTTGCTGAGGGCCCTGGTTTGCTTCCCAGCACCAACAGTGGCTACCAACATGGTGGCTACCAACTCTCTGTAACTCCAGTTCCAGGGGATCTGATGTCCTCTGCTGGCCTACACACACACTGCATGCATGTGGTGCAGTTGAAAGTAAATAAAAATTCTTTTTTTTTTTTTTTTTAAAAAAAAGAGGATTTCCAAATTGGGGAAGACCCTGAGTCCCTAGCTGCCATTTCTTCCTGGACCCAAGTTTTTTAAATAGTTTTTTTTTTTTTTTTAAAAAAAAGGACAACTTTCTAAATCCCTTTCTACCAACTCCACCCACATTTTCCTGAACCATACAGACCTCCAGGTTCTTTGGGACACAAAGAAGAGACATCCGCCAACTCTATGTCTTGAACCAGCCTACAAAGAAGATAATACTTAGTAAATCCAATGTCAGCATCTTCTTGCACATGCCTCAGTACCTCCTCAGAACCTCACAGTACTGTGATATTCAGTATTCAGTGCCACAGTACTCACTCATTACACTTTCTGTCATCTTACAAACTGCCTCCCAGAACTAGTCAACATGTCAAATTTATTCTACACTTATTTCTCACAGACTAGGGTTTGTTGGGGAGATATTTGGTGGTTATGTATTAAAAGAAAGAGGAATCTTGTAAAAAAAAAAATGAACCTGGCTATTCCTAACTACAAGATTTCTCTGGGGAAAAAAAATTATATACATATATAAATTATATATATGGTCATGAGGATTCAGCAGGGAAAAATGCTTGCTGCACAAGCATGAAGACTTGAGTTCAAATCTCTAACACCTGTGTAAAAATCTGAGCATGGCTATGCACATGCCTGTAACCCCAGTGTTGTGGGAGGAGTCAGGAGGATGGCTGGGTATTGCTGGTCATCCGCCTAGCCCCAGGTTCAGTGAGAGACTCTGCCTAAGGTAACAAGACAATGAGTGATAGAGCAGGACAGCTGATATCCTCATCTGGCTTCCAAGCACACGTAGAGGTAAGATGGCTTTTGGGCTGTTTCACAAAATGGCTCATCTCTACAGAGGAATTCCTGCTCAGCAGCTCTTGGTTGTCTGCTAACATATCTGTTTGAAGTAATACATTCCTGGCATTTCTAGAATTGGGGGAAGACTATGATTGGAGATGGTGCGCTCTCTGACACCTGTCTTCAAAACAGGAATTCTCAATATTAGTTTGGAAAAGTACTTTTCAAAGAGCTGACCAAAAGTACTCCATTGAGGAAATTGCAATTAAAGATTTACAGATAGCTGAGGATCTAGTCAGTATACAACACTTGCTTAGCATGAAAAGACCCTAGGTTCAAGTCAGACTTGGTAGATCGCACCTTTAATCCCAGGATGTGGGAGGACAATGCAGGACGATCACTGAACTTGAGGCTACCCTGGGCTAAGATCTAATTTCAAAAAAAGTTTTTTTTTTTAATTAAGAGACATTTATAAAACATATAAACCAATCAAAATTGATGGAATTGTTTGAATCTTGACTTAAATGGGCTGTTTTTAAGTATATGCAAAGGAGGAAATTGGAACACTGGATATTTAATGAAACTAAGAAATTAAGGTTTTGATATGACTATAATAATATTACTCATTACTTAATATACTGTGTGTGCATATGGGGAGGTTACATGCTTGTGTATATGCATGTGGACATGCCCATGGGAAGATTCCTACTGTGGCCAGTGCACGACCATGTGGAGACCAGAGGACAGCCTCAGGTGTCATTCCTCAGAAACCATTTACCTTGCTTTTCAGACAGGGTCTCTCACTGGCCTGGAACCTGCCAAGCTGCCTAGGCTGGCTGGCTAGCAAGCCCCAGGGTCCAGCACTAGGATTACAAGCACACATCCAGCCCAGTTTTTGTTTTTGTGCGGTTTTTTTCATGGGTTCTGGGGATGGAACTCGAGGGCAAGCACTTTACTAACTGAGCTATTGTCCCAGCCCCATAATGGTCATATTATTTTTTAAAGCATCCTTTTATGTTAGAGATCTTGAAAGAAAGATTTATGGATAAAATAATATAATATCCAAGATTTACTTTAAAATTAGGAGTAAAGTTATTGATGAAGCAGGATCAGACAGGTGTTAGTGGCTGTTGAGGAGCAGATATATGGAAATATATTCACCATACTAGTCTTTCCACTTTTGAATATATTTGAAATTTCCAACAGTAAAACATTTTTAAGAGAGAAGTATAGGCCAGGCGTGGTGGTGCATGCCTTTAATCCCAACACTCAGGGGCGGGGAGGCAGAGGCAGGTAGATCTCTGTGAGTTTGAGGCCAGCCTGGTCTATATAGTGAGTTCCAGGCTAGCTGGGGTTAGAGAGAGAGAGAGAGAGAGAGAGAGAGAGAGAGAGAGAGAGAGAAGCTGAGGCTACTGAGACCCTGTCTCCAAAAGACCAAAAAACAAAAAGAAAAAGAAAAGAAAAACACATCTGGTTGGAGCACCCAGAGGAATAACAGTCCCTTTCTTGAGAGGAGGGAAAGAGGAAAGCACAGTGTATGCTTAGACAGGCTGTGTTTGGATTGCTTATAAAGAATCTGAAATGTTGGGTTGGGCAGGGAATTCTTCAGGTCTGCTAGAGATAACCTTATGGTCGCCATCAGCAACTTGGATGGTATTGAAAGTAATAGGAATGAAATCACCTAGACAGAGTATAAAGAGAAAGGGTCCAGCACCGAACCCTGAGAACATCAACATTCAGTAGCTGTGAGGAGAAAGGAATCAGGTGGGAGAGAAGGGAATGGGGAGTCACAGAAGGCAAGAGGGAAGAGGATTTCAAGGAAAGAGAATGACTATGAGAGCACTGGTAAGATGAAAACTGAAAACTGTCTACCAGAGATTATGTTGGGCCCACTGTCCGCTTGTCACTTAGGCCCACTGTCAGGGAAGGTCTAGCAGAGAGTACCAGACAGTACCAGACAGACAGATGACTTAATACAGGCTGACAGATGCATAGGCAAACGATGCAGACACTAACACAAGAAGAAAGCACAGGCAGGGTGGCCTCAGAGGATGAGACAGACATATGGGAGGGGTGGAGCCCAGGACCGCAGGCAAGATTCCAAAGTAGCCCCACTCACCCTCGGTGCTCCCCTGCATGGGCCACACAAGCATCTAGCCGGAAGCTCCAAGCACAGACAGGGTCCTGGGCCAGGATGCACTCTGAGCAGCTCTGGAGACGGCCACAGTTGCTGGTGTTCACTTGTGTCACCTCAGTATGGGAGCCCACCAGGAGCCAACTCTACAGAGACAGAGAATGGAGGGGAAATGTGCTAGGTCTCCCAGATCAGCTCTAGACTAGCTTCCCCTCGCCCCCTGGTTCCCCAAATCCACAACTCACATCATATAATTTCATGCTTTCAACAGGCTGTGGCTCTGGGAACAGGGCCAGATCCTCAAGGACACTGAGTTGGGCTCCGATGCGCACTGCTCTGTGGAGGTGTCCATCCTCTGGGAGGCAGGCAAGGAGCAAGAATAATGGTATGATCGTCCCACACCTGGGACTCTGGTGCCTGCATGTAATTAGGGGGCCTATCTGTAGTGACAGTAGGCATTATGGGGGTAACTTGCTTGATACTTAAATATACCTGTCCCCAGGTACAGCACATCATAGTCTTTCCCTGAGAGGCTTGTTACCCTGCGGGCCACAACTCTGAGATAGGCTGTACCCATAGTGACCAGCAGGGCATGGCCATCAGCTGGAAAAACTGGCTCGTCCATGAGTGGGTGGTCTCGGATGAAGGTGAGCACACGGTCAGGCAGGGAGAGTGAGGACCCAAACTGTTGGAGCTTCATGTTGTTGGTGATGCACTAAAACAAACAGGGCTGGGTGACAACGTTTCCCGGGGAACAGGAAGCATGTGATGTTTAGCACAACCCTTGCCCTCATGGCAGCTCTGTAAACCAGGCCTGCCACAAAGACCTGCCCTGCCCCCTCACCTCTCCAGGTCTGGGCTGGGGAACCTCATTGTCCATGACAGGCAGTCCCCTGTTGCAGTCATGTTTTAGCTCTCTAAAGGGCCCATTCAGCACTGTTCGAATATCCTGTGGTCGGAAGGCACACACAGCAGAAATGGCAGCTCCTTCCCTGGGAGAGTCACAGATTGGAGCCAGGTATCTGGAGAGAGCCAGGTGACTGCAACCCATCTTATGAAATGAGATGACCCCCAAGGAATATGTGGGATCATGCAACTGAGGGAAAGAGAGCCTACCTGCTGTGAAGGAGATAACAGACACAGCATCAACCCCACCGACCTCCCATCCTGTAACTCTCATCCACACCAGGACCTCTCACCACTGGGAGGAAAAGATGCCATAAAAAATGGGGGTCCCCACTCCAGGCTGAGGTCGAAGCTCGGTCATATCCTGCAGGACACCAGAGGCCCGGCCATGCTCAGGTCCTGGACACAGTAGGTCAGCCTTTAGAAATGTTGTCCACCTCTGCTGGAGGGTCTTCCGGCCCCCAAGGTCCCCCTGGGATGACAAGCACATGGGAAACCCATTTTAGAAGATCAACATCGGGCAAGGAGTGTGGGGTCCAACATGAGTTTCCTCCCTGACTTCACAGCACACAGAGACAGATGGGGAGAAAGACATACAGAACTGGAAGGACAGACATATAGACTGAGAAACTGTGGTGACAGCAAGATATAGAGGTGTATAGGGTCATGCTAACAAGGCACTGACCACATCAATTGTGTACTTACAAAGTACCATACAAGGATGTCTTTTACGTGAGTTATTGAGTTATCTCATTCAGTCCTTAAAACAACACTTAAGGTCGGCATGATTATTTTGTAAATTGTACGAATGTATTTCAAAGATGCAAAAAAAATACTACTCAGAGTCACAGAGGCAGAAAGTGGAACAGGACTTGAATCCATGTCTGTCACTAGTTCCTGCCTTGAACCTCTACACTAACCCACTCACTTCCTATCGACAGTGTGCCACAAGGCTAACTATGGGGGTCAGAGCCAGAGTGCCACCCCCCGAACCCATTCCTCAAGTTCCCAGTTCCTCAAATGTCCCTAAGCAGAGACAAAAGCAGACAGAGGAGAGATGCAAAGACAGACCGAGAGGAAAAGACAGAAGTTCAGACGGTGGGAGATGACAGACAACTGGGATAGGGGTCTCACCGCACAGACACGGGCTACCCGTGGGACCTTGATGCGCTCATAGGAGTCCAACACTCGGGAAGTCTCCGTAAAGAAGAAGTAGATTTCATCATCTCCATCTTCATCCCCCCACTGAGCTGGGCTCAAGACCATGGCGGCGACAAAGGCTGGGGCTGGAGAAACCAATGACCTCAGATCACAGACACAGCCTGGGGTCACCCAGCCTCCACCCAGCCTGTGTCCCAGAGGATGCTGTCTCTCTCCCCACCATTAAGCCAGGATGACAAAGTCTCTGTGCGAATCCAGTCCTCAGTGCGACCCACAGCCCGGGAGATAATTGGCTCCGTGCCCAGGTAGTTTTTCACGGTGGCAGTGTAGAGGACCCCTCCTGCAGGGAGGAGATGAGTTGTCAGAGACACACAGGCAAGTACAAGTAGTCACAGGCAGAGCAGAGGGCAAAGCAGAACAGCAACACGCAGGACTGAGCACCCACCAAATGCCAGGCACTGCTAAGCACATCACAGGGGACCGCCTGACTTACATGAGTGGGAAATAAAGTGCTGGGGTAGAAGGCAAGCGGCATAGGAAAGAAATGCCAGAATGACCATGGTACACAAAAGGAACACAGGCCTCTCCAGAGAAAAATCAGGTGTGATCAGGGTTGTTGTCACTGCAGTAACCTGGTGAGACACATTAGCTGTCCTGGGCCTCCCCAGGAGGGGCGTTTGCTTTGTGACAAACCCCAATCTTACTCAAGTTTTCCACTATGGAACAGTCAGAGAACCTATGTGCTTTCTGAACATTGCTAGGTACACTTTTCTGAAACAATTCACAACTCCAGAGCACACTGGAATAGCTTGGGAACTTGATCAAAATGCAGGCCCCTAGGCCCTTCAATTCCACTCAGTAGAATTAGGGGTGTCCCAACAATCTGCATTTCAAACAAGCAGTTGGATTTACTCTGGTGCAAGTGATTCAAGCCTCACTTTGGGAAACAGCAGCCCAACTGGACAAGAGGAAGATGTCACAGACAGTGAGGGCAACAACAGAGAAACAGGGTCTTCCCTCCTGTACTGAAGTGAGTTGGGAGCACTCTAGGAATAATGAGGATCAAGAACAAAGAAATCACAGACACTTGGGGACAGAAAAGAGAGGCACCCTGGGAAACACTGCCATAGTGAGAAACTGAGGACAGTTGGTCATGGCCACCCAGCGAAGTCTTGAGCACTCAGGAGAAAGCAAGGCGGCAGGACTCCATCACCAACTGTGTACAAGGCACTGTGAAATGCTGAGCACATGACTGCCCTAAAGAACTCTCACTGGGGTCAGGAAGACAAGAATGTAGTGAGACTTGAATTAGCAGATGGAGGTGGGCACAGACAAGAAAGAATCCAGCTGTATCTACCTAGGAGTGCAGCATCTCTTGCGGGGAAATGGAGAAGCACTGGGGATGGAATCCAGGGCTTTACACATATCAAGCAAGTGTTCTACCCAGCTATATCCCAGCCCTGTGGCATCTCTGAAGAATGAGACATTTGACAGAAGGAGGACTTCAGGGAAGAACACAGGCAAGCAGCAAAGAGAGGAGCTGTGTTCAGGCAAGAGGACACTGGTGGCTGAAGCCAGAAGGGTAGAGGCTTCCAGGCTGAGCAACTGAGCAGAGACAAGGCTAGGAATCTTGTAAAAAGTCTGCCTTGCCAGGCCAGGAAATGTAGACACAGTACAGGCAAGAGTAGAAGGGCCTGAACTAAGGAAAGGCAGAGAAAATACAGGGACGGGCTTAGAAGATAATTCAAGGTAGAATACATTAGGAAGATGTGAAAATGAACTGAGATGAGAGAGATGAAAAGAATATAGTAAAATAATTTCTCTTAAAGTTTATAGCCCATAAGTAACCAAGACAAGAAAAGATAGGGAAGGCCAATGAAACAGGCAATTGGAGAGGAAATGCATTCATCTAAGGCTGAAGGGCTTTCAGACCAGGTCAGATACTAGAAGGCAATTAAGGAGAAGGATCTGGGAAACATCGAGTCAGCAACCTGTGAGTCATCATGCATCCTGCGTAGGTCCCAGCAGGAACAACACAAAGGTACTGGGGAGAGAGAACGGTAAAGAGAGAAGAGTGCCCGGGGGAATACCACGAGTTAAAAAGGAATACTCTGGGCTAGAGAGATAGCTCAGCAGTTAAGAGCACTCACTGTTCCTCCAGAGGACCTGAGTTCGAGTCCCAGCACCCAAGTTGGGCAGTTGACAGTCTATAACTCCAGCTTCAGGGGATCTGACAGCCCTTTTCTGGCCTCCAAGGGCAATCAAACACATATGGCATACACACACATTCACACAGATACACACATAAATAAAAATAAACATAAATCATAAAAAAGAAAAAGGAACAGTTGAGTGGTCAGGCCAGCAAGTCTAGAGAAGCAAGGCAGACATCTTCAAGGGTTGTGGGGGCTTGTGCTATCTGGGGGAAGTGGGAAAGAGCAGGGCCACACAGGGGGAAACAGACATCCTGGGGTAACAGATGATGCAAAGAAGTTGTGTGCTGTCAGCATGGCAGATAATCAACCTCGACAAAACCACTCCATGCCAAGTGAAAAAGGGTCAGGAGGCCTGGGAGACCTAGGGACCAGGAGTGAAAGAGGGAGATGGTTCGCCTCATTTGAGATTCTGGAAATTGTTTTGGCATCAGAAGACAAGTTTGAACACTACTTACAAGGTGGTAGGATCTTAGGCAAATTGGCTTTCCCAAACCCCAGGTTCTTCAAATGTAGATGAGAGAAGGCTACCTTCCACTCAGAGTGAGTGCTGACTGCTAGGTGACAATTACAGAGCCCCAGCGAGGGCATGGCACATGGTAGGTATTCAATACATGTCAATTACAGTTCCCTGTGAGACTTCACAGGGCCATATGCTTGACTTGCTACTCAAAGAGGAGGGGCAGCTGTCAAATATCATCCCAATCCCTTCTAGAGAATTTTAGGAAAGAAATCTCAAATATTAGTCATACGTCCCAGCAGCACATGGAGCCACACATGAGCCAACCCTCTGTCCTTGCAAGGGAGGAAAAGGTTCTGTTTTCTGTTGATGCAGCACAGCTGATTGGAAATGGTCCCTAAGGTATTAGAGAGATGGCTCAGTAGTTAAAAGCATTTACACCTATTGAAGGGGACCAGGGTTTAGTTCCCAGCACCCACATGGTGACTAACAGCTATCTATAACTCCAGTTCCAGGGGATTCAACACCCTCTTCTAACCTTCACAGGCACTGCACACACATGGTGCACTTAATACTTACAGGCAAAATACTCATACACATAATACAAAGATAAATTAAGTTAAAAAAAAAAAAAGAAAAGAAATGGTCCCTAAGAATGCCATACACAAGACTATGGCAGTATACAAAACCAAGACTCTAGCAGAAGGTGTGTGTGCCTTGGCTATCCTGAGAACAGGAGATGTGAGGGAGGAAACACTTATGAATATTTAGGAGTGTCTTTGAAAATAGAGGTAATATAATCATTAATGGTGAGGGAGCACAGACTAGCATGCAAAGGCCTAGCAGCCACTGCAGCTTAAGGGTGACAAAATGTTTTAAGGGATCAAGGAACGCCCCAGGGAGCTATAAACACTGGAACCTGGAAATGCACAAGAGAACACAGTCCTTCAGGGTAGTAACAAAAGAGGGCCACTGACACCAGGGGACAGCAGGAAGGGACAGGCACTCTGGGATGGAAGTAGCAGGGCTCTAGATGTTCTAGGAACACCAAGGGCTCACCACAGCTTTAACACATACAGAAGGGACAGCACTCATGACAAGAATGAAGAACACAGTCCACAGGAGGACACAAGACCACTGCACATCTAGACTCTCCAAGACATTCCCAATTCCAATGCAACAGAGTTGCAATGTTCAGATAATAAAATACCCATCAATGTGCAACTGTTTAGTCAATTGTTGCTAAAAGGATCAGTCAATAAATACTTAAATACATATTTGCTGTGACAGTGCATGCCAGGAATCTCAAAACTTAGAAGGATGAAGCAGGGGCATCAAGTGTCCCAGGTCACCCTGGGCTACAATGTGGGACCCTGTCTCTAGAGTCAAGGGTCAGGGGTGTGGTTCAGGGGTAGAATGCTTGCACAGGCCCTGGGATTTATCATCAGTGCCATCCAAAAAAAAAAATAGAAGAAGAAAAAACACAAAAGACAATGAAGACCACAGTGTGGTGAGAGTTCAGTGAATAAACTAGTTAGGAAAAAGCACTGGGCATCATTCAGCCCTGTTTTTAATTTATAAAACATATATAAATATATACATGTATAGGCTAGGACGATTGCTCAGTGGGTAAGAATGCAAGCATGAGGACCTGAGTTCGGATCCCTAGGACCTACATAAAAAGTCAAGTATGGTTGTACACAAGGCTGTAACCCCAGCACCGTGGAAGGCAGAGACAGGAGGAGGACCACTGGGGCTTGCTGGCTGCTGGCCAGGATCAGGGAGAGACCCTGTCTCAAGGAATTAGGCAGGAAATGATAGAGCAAGACACCCAACAGCCTCGACTTGCATGTGCATGGGTGCTCACGCTACACACAACTCACAAACACATATACATACATATTTATACACACACATATACATGTACATGTATGTACATAGGCTTAGGAAAGACTGTTGAAGATGGTGTGACTACAATGTTAATGATGTTTGGTTCTGACTAATGGAATTAAAAGTATCTTGTTTTGGTTTTTTTAAATAAATAATTTAATGAGAATTTCATACATGCTATATATGTATATATGTGTGTGTATATATATATATATATATATATATATGATGTTCTGTTTTGAGATAGGGTCTTATGTCTCCTGGGCTGTCCTAGACCTCATGATCCTCCTGACTCCACCTCCCAAGTGCTGGGATTTCCAGCTTGCATGACCTTTCTAGTCTGATTTTTTTTTTCTTTTGGAGGAATGGGAAGTAGAAAGGGTTGAGTCATGGAATCCAGGCTGACCTTGAACTCTCCACATAGCCAAGGATAACTTTGAACTCCTGATTCTTCAACCTGCAACTCCCTAGTGTTGGGATTATAGTCATGCACCACCACACCTGGCTAGTTATTTCTGTTTTCTGTATGCTTTTTGTATTCATTGAGTATTTTTGTAGTTAGCGTCTTTTAATTTTATAACTTAAAAATTAACATACTTTCATCTCAGAAATACAAAAAAAGAATTGAAAAAAGTTTGAAAGCTACAAAAAATGAAGAATCACAGCCAAATAAAAAAAAACATGATTGCATGTGAAAACAGATCCTTATTTTCCCAGTTGGCTTGTGGACACAGATCCCAAAAGTGTTAGCAACCAAGAATTAACAGGCTAGGCTGTGCAGCCAGCAGCAAATATTCACTATACCATAGGAGTTTCAAATTTCCATTCAGGGGGCTAAAGAGATGGCTCAGTGCTTAAGATCAGTTGCTGCTCTTGCACAGAACAAAGTTCAGTTCCCAGCACCTATATCAGGTGGTTCACAACCACCTGTAACTCCACCTCCAGGGGATCCAACACCTGAGGAGGATCTTCTGGCCTCCTCAGGCACCTGCACAGATGTGTCATACATTCATAGATATACACATACACAAATAATAAAAAATAAATCTTTAAAAACTCAAATTTTCATTTGGAGGAAAAAATGCTCATCTTTTAAAATATTTTTAATACTTTATTTCTCATTTTTATTTTATATTATGAGTGCATGCATATTGCCTGCATGTATGTAAGTGTACCTGTGTCATGCAATGCCCCCAGAAGTCAGAAAACTGTGTCAGATTCCCCTGGAATTGGAGTTACAGATGACTGTCAGTCACCAGGAGGGGCCTGGGAATCAAACCCAGCTCCTCTGCAAGAGCATCCAGTGCTCTTAACCACTGAGCCAACTCTCCAGCCCCTTTAAAAAATATTTTATTTATTATTTTCATCTATTTTATGTGTACAAGTGCATTGTCTGCATGTATGTAAATATATCTGCACTGTGCAATACCTGCAGACGTCAGAAGAGGGCATTGGATCCCCTCAAACTGGAATTACACATGGTTGTTAGCCACCATGTGGGTGCTGGGAACTAAACCCAGGTCCTCTGCAAGAGCAGGCAGCGTGAAGTCCTCTTAACCACTGAGTCATCTCTCCAGCCCCCCCCCCTTTTTAAGATAGAGTCTCACTACATAGGCTAGTCTAACCTTGAACTTCAGATCTTCCTGCCTTAACCTCTCAAGTGCTATAATCACAGAATGATAACTTTTTTTTTTTTTTTTTGGTCTTTTTGAGACAGGGTCTCCCTGTTGTCCCAGCTGTCCTGAACTCACTATGTAGATCAGGCTGGCCTTGAACTCACAGAGATCTGCCTGCTTCTACCTCCCCAGCGCTGGGATTAAAGGTGTGCACCAGTAGAGATTATCTGGTTTTTAAAAAGAAGATTGTAGGGCTGGAGAGAAGGTTCAATGACTAAGAACACTTGCTGTTCTTCCAAAGGATTCGGGTTAAATTTCCAGCACACGCATGGCAGCTAACAATCATCTGTAACTCCAGTTCCAGGGGATCTGACTCCCTTGTCTAGCCTTTGCAGGGTGCATTTACATACATGCAAGCAAAACACTCATATGCATAAAATAAAAATAATAAATAAGGGGCTAGAGAGATGGCTCAGTGGTTAAGAACACTGGTTGTTCTTGCAGAAGACCCGGGTTCGAATCCCAGCACCCACATGGCAGCTAACAACTGTCCATAACTCCAGTCCCTGGGGATCCGACAGCCTCTTCTGACCTCCAAAGGCATTGTACAACATGGGTGCACTTACCTACCTGCAGGCAATACATGCATACACATAAAATAAAAATAATAAAATTTAAAAATAATAAGTAAAATATTTTTTAATATTTTATTTATTTTTATTTTATGTGTATAAGTATATTGCCTGCATGTATATGAGTGCACCTGTGTCATGCAATGCCGCGGAGGTCAGAAGAGGGCTTCAGATTCCCCTGGAACTGGAGTTAAGGACGGTTTGTAGCCGCCATGTGGGTGCTGGGAATTGAACTCAGGTCCTCTACAAGAGCAGTCAGTGCTCTTAACTTCTGAGCCAATTCTCCAGCCCAATAAATAAAATATTTAAAAAGAAGATTGTGAAATGCTCTGACTTCTTGTGCTCAGATGTTTGTTTTTCTTATTTTCTTTACAGTTTATTTGTTGACAGGGTCTCACTAGCCCAGACTAGCCTCAAACTCAATAAGACTTGCCTTGAACTCCTGATCCTCTTACCTCCACCTTCTCAGTGCTGGGATTACAGGCATGTGCTACTACACCCTGCTAGTCAAATAGACAGCTCCTATTGTATCAAACATTTTCCTTTTCCTTATCTAAGGATTGGGTCTGCAGGGTACCTTTGTAATCAATCTACTGGTAAAACATAATTAGATATAGATATAATTAGAAATGCTCTATTGGCCCTATAGGATTTCTAGATCTTGTCATGTTTCAGTGTGTGAATGTTAATCCTGGGGCAGGCATGGATTTAAGGGGTAGACTTAACCTCCAAGATGCTGGCAGCAGCCAGTGCACTTGGAACACTTGAGGTGCTCCTTGGCATTACCACAAGACGAAATGATCTGGAAGCCATAGATTACAAAGGTACAGGATGAGTTCCCAAAAAGAAGCGGCAAGAGCTTCTGCTTATCTTCATAAAAACCCAGTTTATTGCAGTCTGTGTAACAAGGACCAAAAGTGGTTGGCTGCTGGCTCCGGTTTGGATACCTGGGAGAGAAGTGGCACTGCGAGCCCAGAGAGAAGGCTGGTGGAGTAGCATATTTGAGAAAGTGGGTAAAGATGATGAGCCAGCTTGGGACATCTGGAGGTTCCTGTGCGACAACCAAGCTGAGATGTCTGAAAGGCACTTGGGGGGCAGGGGTGTTCTACCTCCACATAATGTCTGGGAGGCAGGTACAGAATGGGGAGCCATCAAAATGTGGTAGAGAAAGAAGCTGTGGAGGCTGACTGAGATCACGACACAGATGAGGAGAAGCCAGTCTGGGTGGAAGCCAACTTTCAAGAACAGGCAGAAGACAAGGAGCCTACCAAGGAAACTGAAAAAGACTCACCAGCGGTGTCAGGCTAATGGAATTCTTGTCAAAATATTCACATTTTTCTAAACTTAAATAGCACAAATAAAGACATTGAGATGATCTTGCTAATTTTATCTAACTATAGTATAGATAAATGTCAGATTTTTAAAATTAAACTTATAGCTACGCATGATAGCTCATGTCTGGAATCACAGTACTCAGGAAAGTGAGGCAAGAGGCCTGGCACAAGTTCAAAACCAGCCTGGGCTACAGAGTGAGACCCTATCTTAAAAGAAAGACAAACTCCTCAATTGTTAGGCTTTTCCCAAAAGAAATAAAGTACCAATAAACATATAGAAAGTTGTTTGACCTCACCAGTAAAAATGCCAATCAAAATACAAATTAAATTGAACTTTGGGGATAGATACTATTTGCACGTTTGTTAACTTTTACTTGGGACTAACACGGTTTCAAGGAAATGCTCTCTCACCATCGCTGTTGGTCTAACTGGAGAACAATATATCCAAACCCATCACAGGCCATCAAAATCTTCATACCCTTTCACCTAGCAACTTCACTGTTTGAATTACTCATACAATTCATTAAATTAGTGTAAAAGGCTTAAAATAAAATTTATATGAAATTATTTGATTGGTGGGTTTGATTGTGGTGGTGTTGTTATTATTTTGACATGGAGTTTGACTATGTAGACTAAACTATCTTCAAACTCACAATCTTCCTGTCTCAGTCCCAAATGCTGGAGTTGCAGGTATATACCATCACGCATGGCCTTCTACTCTTTACAAAAGCAATAGTTGTTTAAAATTAAATCTATAATCACATAGAAGAGTATGCAATTACTAAAAATCACGTTTTGAGACTATTATACAATGCATGATAATTCCAACTTATATATATACTCTGTCTAATAATTCCAACTTATAAAATATATATTATATATCAATATAATATATATTATATTAATATAA
>NW_008360310.1:2864713-2866522 GCF_000622305.1 Nannospalax galili
TGTATTTCAAAATAACAACAGTGCCTGGCGATCATAAAATTACAAATAAAATTTTTCTTTCTTCTTTATGAATTACTATATTTTCTAATTTCCTACAACACACATTGTAATTTTTGGAATTCAAAATGAGATAAAAAAGAAAGAAAGAAAAAGGAACCAAAGCTCTTTTGTATTTTAAAACATGTCCACTATTGTAAGAACTTTCTCATAGTAACACTGGGAATTCCGCACTAGTTCTTATACTTCCATTTTCAAACAGAAGAGCATTAGCATTTAGTGGGCTCTAATAAAAGCACCAGGTAAACACTAGCACTTATGTAGACCAAGAAAGCATTACGTGACAGCCACGTAAAAAACAACAGATGAAAATTTACAAAATTGGTATAACTGCAATTTAGATGGTAGCTGAAGACACAGAGATTCTATGTAAAATAGAGATAGCAGCTATTCCGAACCAGAATGTGAACTCTGATCACCATCATCAATCATCAACTGAAAGCCTGAATTTTATTCTTCTTCTTTGAGCAACCCTAAATTTTGTCATCTGAAGAGAAAAAAGACTTGAAATCCTTTTGAAAATGTTCTTCCCACTTTGTCATACAATGCTTTTATTTATGAAATTTGTCTTCCTGGGCTGGCAAGATGGCTCAGGGGGAGAAAGCGCTTGCCACACAAGCCTGATGACCTGAGTTCTATCCCCAGATCCCAAGGCAGAAGGCAAGAACCAACTCCCAAAAGTTGTCCTGTGACCTACACATGTGCGCCATAGCATTTGCACCTGTTCTCACACACATCTCTTTCTCTCTCTCTCTCTCTCTCTCTCTCTCCTCTCAATAACAGCAATAGTAATAATAAATAAAATACAAATTTTTAGGGGCTCAGCGATTAAGAACACTGGCAGTTCTTGCAGACGACCTGGGTTTGAATCCCAGCACCCACATGGCAGCTAACAACTGTCTGTAACTCCAGTTCCAGGGGATCCAACAGCCTCTTCTGTCCTCCACGGGCATTGCATGACATGGGTGCACTTACCTACATGCAGGCAATACATACAGACACAAAAAAAATAAATTTTTTTGAAAAATACAAATTAAAAAAAATAAAGTTAGTCTCCTAATCTATATTCCAATATGAATTTATATCCTCACTGGGCAGAGAACTTATCCAGAGAGTCACACAAGCTTAAAGATGACTGTGCAGAAGAAAATATTCCAAGGATCACCTTACATTATCGCAACTGAGAAGTTGTTTGTGTTGATAAACACTTTTGCTGAATCCAGCCAACAGTTACAACAGCTACAATTTAGAAATCCTTCTTAATGACCCCAGTGACTGCCTCAGAGTTTTGCCAAAGCTGTTAGTAAAAATCCAAGGAAAATAATGACTAAACTGTTGTATTCCAACATATATTAGTATAAACAAGGTCTCGTCAACTCCCCCCACCAGGTTCATAATTTACTGTAATGAGTATTACACGATGAGTTGACATTTGCTTCTCCAAACATGGCACTTAGCAGATTTTGGAACCCACTTGCATTGCTTTTACAGCTGGAGCTTCTTTAGGCCTCAACTTGAAGTACAAGACCAGCAAAGCCATGCCTCCCATGTCACCAATATACAATTCATTCTACCCATCAGAGTGTAAGAATTGAAATATTTTGGCCAGGCATGGTAGCACATGCCTTTAGTCCCAGCACTTGGGAGGCAGAGGCAGGCAGATATTTGTGAGTTCAAGGCCAGCCTGGTCTACATAGTGAGTTCAGGTCAGCTGGGACTACAGGGAGACCCTGTCTCAAAAAGACACACACA
>NW_008360310.1:2866542-2910298 GCF_000622305.1 Nannospalax galili
TACACACACACAAAAGAGTTGAAATATTTTTTAATACCAGTGAACTGGAATTGTTCATCAGTTTCTGAACCTGTCATGACTACAATCTTTGCCCAAGTCACAAATACCACAGCTGATGACTTTCAAAGAACTCAGCTACCAGCCCAGCCTGCCTGGAAGACACACACACATACACACACACACACACACTGGTTCACAACATTCACAAACATCCAATAGGCCACCACAGTTAGCAGTTTTAATAATAAAGATAATCATGGAGCTCAGTGGTTAAGAGCACTGGCTGTTCATGTAGAAGACTCAGGTTCAAATCCCAGCACCCACATGGTGGCTAATAACCATTTGTAACTCCAGCTCAAGGGGGTCTGACGTCCTCTTCTTCCAGGGACATTGCATGACAAGGGTACATTGCATACATGCAGGCAATACATGCATACACATAAAATAAAAATAATAAAATATTTTTAAAAGATAGTCACGATGACTTGGTGCTGTATTTAGTCAACATACACTTTATACTAACTTTCAAAAGGAAAGTTGTTAACTGTATGACCAAATAGTGATTTAATCTGTATAGTTTTAAGACTTTGCCTAAAAATAAAGTCATACATAAGAAAAAAATTTCACTTTATATCCCATGTCTCAGTTTTTGTTTTATATAAAATACTGCCCAAAAATATAAGTTAAGAAGTGTTATGAGAAAACTCACAACAAGAGTCAGTGAAGAAAGTAAAAACCGTATGATGAATGACAAGTATCTGATTAGCTAGCGGAAAGACTTTCTTTAAGTCCCATCTCACACCATTCATTCAAATAAGCTCCAAATATATCAAAGAATTAAGTCTGAGGGAAAGTTTTTAAAGGGAAAAACGTTTATCTGTTTCCTAAAAGAAGACTAAAAACTACAATCACGGAGGAAAAGACGTGTAGATTAGAACACTAATAGCCTATCTGTTAATTGGCCTAAAAACCTGAACTTGCCCAAGAAACAAAACTAAGTACCATGACAAATTAAAGCAAGGTATCACTTTTAGTTTCAAATTAGCAAGAATTTTTTTAATGGCAACAATATAGTATGGCAAAATTTATGTGAGAAAATGAAACACTCTCATACCTTGCTCACTTAGGGTATGAATGGAACACACTGTCTAAACCTCAATTAGCATCAGATACTGAGCCACAAAATGTTCACACCCTTTGATGTAGTAACCCATGTCTAGGAATCCTAAAAAAAATGATCAGAAAGACTACAGCAATGTGGATAAAAGCAAAAGCTTTGAAGGAACATAAAATAACATAAACAATTTGGAACTGTTTAATTAATTTATGGTATACTCAGAAGATGAGTAATATGTCATTAAAAATTCTCTTTATGAAGTATTTTTAGGGAGTGGAGATGTAGCTCAGTTGGCAGAGTGCTTGCCACAAAGCCTGAGTTCAATCCCCAGCATCTCATAAACCAGGCACACATCTGCAATCCCAGCACCCAGAAGGAGGAAGCAAGAGGATCAGGAGTTCAGGATCACTCTTAGTTACATAGAGAGTTCAAGGCTAACCTGGGCTACAGGGGAGCCTATCTCAAAACAACAACAAAAACAAAGTATTTTAAAATTATATAGATATTCCTATGACATAAAAGTTCATGACAAAATTCAAAATTATATTCATGTGTTAAATTGAACACTTTAAATGTGCTATAATGCATACATAAAATTTCCATTTATCATCGGGCATGGTGGCACACACCTTTAATCCCAGCACTCGGGAGGCAAAGGCAGGCAGATGTCTGTGAGTTCAAGGCCAGCCTGGTCTACATAGTGAGTTCCAGGACAACTAGGGCTACAGGGAGACCCTGTCTCAAAAAGACCGAAAAAAAAAAAATTTCCATTTATCACAAGGACACAGCTGATTTTTCCCTGAATTTGGAGAGTTTATGTGGGGTTATCTTACCTAAAATGCAGGTTATGGGGTACAAAAACAATCTGCTCTCTAGCTGCCAATTAATTAGTCATTCACCAAAAGAAGTTTGGTAGAATCCACATTTGAGCAGCTGTAGGTGGCTCATTGAAAGGAAGCAACTAAAGGAATTTAATGAATGCCATTTCCTTGAGTAACAAAAGACTAGCCAACGAAAAAATTTAGGAGTATATGGGTGTGTTCACACATTGTAAAAGCTACAAAGAATATACTAAAACACTGGCAATGGTTTTCTAAGTAGAGATATTCTAGAAGTGCATTAAATGACAGCCAGGGGCTACTTATAGTAAATTAAATTTAACTTGATTTAAAATTCCTTCGCTCAGTTGCAGTAGTTACATTTAAAGGGCGTAATGGTCACAATAGCAAGTGGCTACCAAACTAGACAGTGAAGATCTAGAACATTTCCATTTATCACACGAAGATATTTTAGACAATGCTCATCTATTTTTTTTCCAAATGTATTACAATATGCATTGTAGTCAATTCCTCTTACAAACAGAAAAAACAAGCATTATGAGAGAAGAAAATGATGTTCACAGAAGAAACACTCACACTACAGGTGCAGAAGCCACATTCTCTAGAGAAGCCTGGGAAAATAATACCCTGTGGGGAAAAGCAGGTGGTCACAGGCACTCAGGGACGACTGGGGGAGGCTAAAAGCAGACATGGGTAGAGCAGACATTCTGAGAAAAGAAGAGACAGAAAATTCAAACAGCAAGGGTGGAGAATGAGGTCGTTAGAGCAAGAAATCACAGGTTCTTGTCTCTCCCACTCACCAGCCATTACAGCTGCTGACCGCTGAGCTGGCTCAAAAGGACATTTTCCCCGTCCACTCTCAAGTCTTTCAACCTGCTGGAAACTGGACACATCCTACAGACCAGAAGGGGGCAGTTGGTTTAGGGTTCATGTAGAAGGCTCATGGTAAGAATCGCAAATAAGATCAAATGAAGGAAAAGCCCAACATTTCCATTCGTTTCCCATCCTCCACCAGCATCCCATATTCAGTCACCTTGTTCCTTATTCTATCACCCATCCATTTCCCTTCTCTGCTTTAGTCCTCTTCCTCCTCACACCTGTCACCCACACTACCTAATGAAAGCATGCCAGGAACAGCCCTAGAAAACACTACAGGGCTAGACAAAGGTCTTTCCTCTCAAATGCTGCTAAATTGTAGAGTCTGCAACTGCCTAGAAGATGTGCTACAGGCCAAAGAGATCTAGGAAGCAAGTAGCCTCTTGAGGACTGTAGCCCTGAGAAACGGTGAAGAAAATTGTGAGCCTATAGGAACCAGCGGAAGCCCAAGGGCCTAGAGAAAACAAAGGATCATCCTTTCCCAGTTCAACCCAAGCAGACAGGGGAAACTGCAGAGTCAGTGAAGAATGACTTGACTCTTAGATCACAGTCTGAGGACTTAATAAGTAAGTATCTTCCTCTTCCAGGGGCTCCAGAGGGGCTGACCTGGTTGGGAGATGAGAGACAGTAAGAGCTCCACCAGGGCTAGCCAGAAGTAACTTAGTCTAACATGTAGCACTAAGAGAATATCACACTAGAACTCAGAGAAGCATTACTGTGGTTGGTTGAGAATTAAAATGATGACATGGACATGCCAGACATGCTATCTCTAGCTCACAGACTCAAGTAGACAAATGCCATGGCTACAGCTGAATTATTCTGATGATAGTTGAGGTGTGAAATAGAGGTACTTTCCCTGAGCATAATACTGGACAATTCCCATTGCTCATCTCTTTATTATAGACAGCAAACAAGGTTTTTTTCACTGAGACCCTCTTAAAGAAGGCCAGTTAAAATGAAATGTGATCTGATGGCTTCCAAAAACAGGAGATATTGGGTCAAACAAGCCTTTGGGAATAGAAGATCCCACAGAAGCACAGTACCCCAAGGGTGTGGTGATGAGAGCATCCTTATCTGAGAAAGATGGTGGCTGGGTGATTTCCAAGGTGCCTGGGTTTTCTAGAAGTACAGTTAGCACCTGCTATGGATGCCCTTCTTCCCTCTGACCTGAACTACTCCTTTCCTTGTGCTAGCGATCCTCACCCCAATTTTCCTACATATCTTCCTCAGATCGATCTTTCAAAGCATCAGACACTGACTAGATAACAGAATTTTGAGCAAAAAGAATCGCAAGAAAGGCCCACCATTACCTGGAGTGCAGACCCTAGCTCACACTGCTTATTTTCTACTACTTCTCAAACTGATCTTTGTTCTGTCCAAACAAGTCACCTATTATTCCTAGAAAACAAATTATGTTTGCCCACCTCTGTGCCTAAAGCTCACCCCCTTACATTTCACCAAACTAAAACGATGAGGCTTTTCATGGTCTTCATTCCCTTCACTCTCTATGAATCATTTGACATGTTCAATTCATTCCCTTGAAATATTCCATTCCTTGGTTCTTGAAACTTTATCTTCCTCTTAATTGTTGCCTCTCTAGCTCTTTTTTTCTAACCCCAACATGTATAATCTAAGAATCTATCTGTAGCCTTTTTCATATATCACTCAAAGATCTCATTCGATCAGCTATTTCCAGCCCTTCTATGTAAGTCATTGCCCACACTCTCCAAGTCTGATGGTCTCCAAACCTAAGTCCATGTTTTTATTTGCTTTCTGGGCTTTCTCACAGAGCTCTCCTGTCAGTCCCTTAAAACTCAACATGTCAAGACAGGTGTGGTGGTGCATGCCTTTAATCCTAGCACACAGGAGGCAGAAGCAGGTGAGATTGAGGCCATCCTGGTCTACACAGGAAGTTCCAGACCAGATGGGGCTACAGGGAGACCCTGCCTCAAAAAAAAAAAACAACTAAATAAATAAAAATATCAACATGTCAAGACTAGTCCCCTCACAATTTTCCCAGATGGCACCATCATATTAGCTAGCCCTCTAGCCTTCAAAAGAAGACCTACCCAGAATGTGAAAAGGGCAAGACCTTCCCACTACATTATCTGTATGCTGAGATACTCACGGGAAGTCTCTCAGTGCCAATTGTGGTGAAAGCAAGTCCCTGAAACTGAAATCTGGATGGATAGGAAGGCCCTGCCTGAGCAGTAAGAATAGGTTCTCTGGCCTTCAACAAGAAAGATAGAAGGTAGATGAAGGATCTCTGCCAGATGGTATAGAAAAAAGAAAAGAAAGATAGTCCCAGATGCATGAAACTTGTCAGATTCCACAAGAAATCAACAGCAGACTAGGTCTTCGGGATCTCAGGCTGGCCAGGCGGACAGGACTGTGACGTATAACCAGACAAACCTACATTTAAATTTTAGCTCTGCCTCTACTAGTTATTTCTTCTTGGAAATGGTACCTAATTTTCCGAACACCAGTTTTTTGCTTGTAAAATGGAAATCAATAATACCAGAATACCATGATGTGGTGATAAAATTAAGCTTAATTGTGAATGTAAGTTATCTCACACCAAGCTTGCAGCAGAGTAAATGGTCATCAATTTCATGTTGGTCATTATTGACGCACAACATTTGTCTCTGTTAATTAACAGGCAGGAGTTCCCTCAATAAGACATTTTAAAATATTTTCCTCCAATGTCTGATAAATGAACTGGAACTAAAAGACAGCACTCCATTGCTAGAGCTGATAGACCCGGTACTTTACAAGAACTCTACTTCTCCACAATCGTCCCTGAGCAAGTTACTGTGTCTAGATCAAAGCTCTCAGGGAATAGTTATACACAGTCTCAGTATCATCCGTCTAGGACATGAAAGGCTCAGCATTAATGATAAATCAAGAAATTGGTCAAGCACAACAAGATAGGTAAAAGCAGAAGAGAACATTCAAAAATCTACAGAGCAGGCTCAGGATTAGCTTGAAGGGCTAACAAGGCTGATTCCTTTCTCCTACAAGTGAGCTTTGGCCAAAGATTGGCCCCGTACTTCTGAGCCTACTAGACAGGAGGGTTCAGAAAAAGAGTTGACCTGACAGAGGCACAGTGCAGAACCTTGGCTTCTCTCTTCATGGCTGACATCCCTTAAGAATGGATAGGAGCCCAAGTCACACCAATGACAGCAGGCATGTCCAGAGCATTTTCCACCTACATACTTTGGCTAAGAACCACTAGGGTCCCAATGCAAAAAGCCAGGGAAGAAAAGAAAGCCCAAGGAGATGAATTTGGGATGATCATATTATATATAAACCACAACTCTGGTATTCATTACTCTGGGATCACTACACCTGAGCAGACTGAAAGTGTATCACCACTGCCTTGTGGGCTTGGTAAAAACTATGGGAAAACTAGACCCTCAGCACTGATTGATGGGATATGGAGACTTTCAACATCACTGTGAACCTTTCTGAACTGAGAGAATCATCCATATTTTTTGTTAAGAGCATATAGAAAAGATTTCACAAAGCCAACTAACCCTGAGGGAAGCCCTGGGGACTAACTAGATCCGGCCTAAGCCAAAGGCTTGAGAATGGTCTGAACAGAGGGGTTTAGAGCCATACACTAATCAGACTTAACTGGATTGCTAGATTATTGAAGATTGCAGAAGAGTCCAGTCAAGATAGAAAAGAACATGTTGTACTCTGCTGTATGCAAAGGGCATGTGAGGTTTTCACTCACCCCAGGACTTAGTCACAAATCTGTGCTGCCAGAGGACCAGTGCTAACTATTGTACAATTAATGGAGAAAGGTCAGAGTTCAAAACATGTAGCTGTAGCTAGACAAGCCATCATCAGGAGTATATGTATCCCAAGACTTTGTGAATTTGAGGATGGGAAAGCTTGGGTCTTCTGTACCAATGAACAGGATCTAGAAGAAAATGTAGTGGACAGGGTGTCCATGCTGAAGGCAAGATCCAGAGCATAGAGCTAGCTGGTACCAGATTACTGGGTGGTGACATCAGGACCAAGGAAAACTGAGTCACAGCCTATACAGAATGGGGTTGGCAAGGGGGGGGGGAGGTGCCAGAAGATGATGAGGCATGCTACGGAAGAAGAAAGCATGGGTTGTTCTGATAAAGAAACAGGTCCCCATACCAGGCTAAATCACTCACAGAGCAAAGAAACACAAGTGGCTGGTTTCTGAAGTGCCTCTTGCTTTGCCCATTCCCCAGCCCAACTAGCACCTTTTAACTTCCTTCACTGTCTCACTATACCTTTTTATATTTTGCATACTTCACCGTACAAATAACCTCCTGTTCCCTCCCCATCCTCCCTCCCTCCCTCAATAGCAGACAAAGGCTTCACCCTGTGAGGGCATTTTCTACCCCAATGCTTATCCTACACAGTAGTTGTCTTAACCATGCCCAACATGGCCACTCACAGAAAACCCTTCCCACCCTCCCACCCACCACCCCCCAAGTAACTCACGCTGCTGCAGGCTCCCTCTCCCTCTCCTTCCGCCCCTGTCACTCACAATAACCCCGCACTTCGGATCAAAAGCGAAGGTGCCACAAGTGAGGAGGTGAGAGGCATTGGCAATGGCGAGAATCTGGATAAAATTGTGACATTCATCCTGAGGGGTCAGAGATGGTTAAAGAGAATCAGGAGCAGTGGGTATGAGGAAGGGCAGGGTAAGGTGGAGATCATTAAAGGCAGCTCTGGTATGGGGGATGATGTATGATGTGTGATGTTAGAGTCCCTGCCTGGACCCTTTAGGACAGGTGCACTACAGGGGGGCTGAATACAAGTCAGATTGGGCCAACGTCTCCATGGACACTCAGGACAGGGTGTGGGTTTACACCTACCTCTTTCTTGCCTTTCTTCCTACAGTTCTGTCTGTGAGCCTCGGGCACAATCCAGTCGATCTGAGAAAGAAGGAGAACTATTTTCCCCTGCAAACTCACCTGAGGTCAGGGGAGATGAGACAGTTCTACAACCTCCATCAATCTGGAAACTCCTAAAAATCTCCCTATTTTCCAAACTGCAAGTCCCCCACTCATTAATGAGTAGTAAAATCAACTGAAATCAAAACCACATTTTTTTTTTTAAGGCCGGGTCTCAGGCAGCCCAGGTTTTCCTCAAACTCTCTAGGTAACTGAGGATGCCCTTGAACTTCTGATTCTCCTGTGTCCACCTCCCCAGTGCTAGGATTACGAGTATGTACTACCATATCCAGTTTTATGTGGTGCTGGAGATCAAAACCAGGGCTTTGAGCATTCTGGGCAAGCACTCTATCTACTAAGCTACATCCCCAACCCAAAATCACATTTTTTAATGAAATGGACAATATCAGAATTCATTACATATAAGAATGTCAATATCATTCCAAAGAAAGTTTCTGTCAGTACGCACACTTGTGCACTGTGTCACTGTAAGAGTCCTCATTAATGAGTGGTGAGAAAAGGTTGTCTACCTGGGATATCATAATTCTAGTGATCTCTCCATCCCATTACCACCTGCCTTTTCTCTACATTATGTCTCCCTTGTCTCCCAATCATGCTTAGCTGGAATAACTTAATGGACCAGCCCCCTGCCCCATTCTCCTCTTCCTTATTAACAAAGTCTCCACCCTGTGAAGGCATTTTCTACTGTAATGTTTATCCTACACAGTGGTTGTCTTAACCATGCCCAGAATGGTCACTCACAGAAAACCCTTCCCACCCCCACCTGTCCATATCCAAACCCCCAAGAAACTCACACGGCTACATGCTCCCACTCCGTCTCCTTCTGCCCTGTTCCATCTTTAGTTACCATGAAACTCTCCCACCCACAGCCCATGAAATGATGGACTTAATTGCATGCTATAGGGTCTGGGACCATCCCCATTGCCATCTCTCACCCTGCGGGGTCTTTCCCCTGAGAAGGGCAGGGTTAAAGCGAAGATTCTGTCCCGGGCACCGACATAAAGTGTTTGGGAAACAGGATCCACAAGGAGAACAGAGTAATTGTACGTATGAGGGGCAGCAAACCGGGTAAGGTAGGAGTCAGCCTCTGGTGGGAAGAGAAGGGGAGAGGGGAGAGTGACATCAGCTATCTCTTCATGAATGCTGGGTCCCCAAGGGCACAGCTGAAGGGGCTGAGTTTTGTTGTCTTGCAGGTATCATTTATTTGACAGACACCAGAGTAAAAAACAAACCAACCTTCTGCATGTCTCCAGAGATAGACAACTGAAGAGGCCAGAATAGCCTCAATCAGTCAATAGCACACAGATCAGGCAAGTATGCTTTTTCTATAAAAATAGAATGCTTTTTCACAATAATAGTATAAATATTAAATCTGTCATTTCTATTCACAATAGCATGATACAGAACTTTAAAACACCTACAGAAGTATAAGTACATTCCTTATCTACATTATTCTTTTTTTAATCACACCCAGCAATGTTTCACTCTTTTACCAACACATCAGTTTACTTCCTCTTTCACCCTATACCCTTGACCTCCCCCTACTCCATTCCACCCAAAGAGCTAAAATACATATCACGAAGAGCATGTGTCCCAGAAATAGATCCGCCTGTGTTTAAATGTGGCTCTTCCACTTACCCCCTTGGAGGTCTTGAGTAAGTTACTTGCCTTCTCCAAGCCTCACCTTCCTCATCTGTAAACACCATCATCCAGGTTTGTTGGGAAAATTAAGTGCAAAAACATGTGGATGCACCTAGCACATGCCACACCCATTTCACAAATGGTCCCTGTCTTCCTTCCTTAGGCATGTGTTCTGTTTAGACCAAATCTTAATTTCATTATCAGCATCCAAAAATCTTACCCATTTTATGTTCATAAGAACTTTGTGAATTTACCTTGGCTCAATCTCTGGTTCTGAGGACCCAGCACCTGTACCAGTACAGCTCTATTCTGGCTGCCTTGTTGGCTCAGATGCCCTCAAGAGAAGAGACTGGTCAGCAGTGTATTCATTCCTAAATGTGTTGGTGTGAGCCCCACCAACCCTACCCTTCCACATCCACACTCACTTCTACTCTCATGTTTGGCATAAGCCCTAAATTACCCAAACTCCTTTTGTATCTCCCCAACTCTGTTTACCATGCCATGTAGGCATCTCTGGATGCCTGATCAACACAGCCTATCATCCTCAACTCGATCTGTGGGCTATGGGGTCCAATACAAACTGAAAGTCCAGGCTCTGATCCCAACTGTGCCTTCTGGACTCAGAGCATCCTTAGCTGTCATTTGGTCTAAGGTTTTTAAGGATCTATGACCCAATTGGGCTTCACTGGTACCCACCGGGAAGAAAACAATGTCTATGCCACACTCACGTCTACCTCAGCAGTCTCTAAAATGTGAATATTTTACACATTGCAGAACGCCCTGACTTCTTCCAGGTCTTCAATAAAGGACCACAGGCCCTCTGAAGCAGAACTTCAAATCAACTCATTGAAGTGTTTTCTAGCATTCAATGTGAGGAATGGGCAGAGGCAGCAGGAAACGTTCAGGAAGTTAGGGAGTTAAAGTGGCTGATAATGGAAGGATGGGAGGTGATGCCAGGGATGACAAGGATATGGGAAGTGGGTTGGAAATATTAAGATTTGAGGCAAGCAAGAGGCTTTGGGTGGCAGTAGGAGGCGCTGAAATGAAGATGGGGAAATGAAGCTAAGAAGGCTGAAGTCCTGGGCTAGGCATCAAGGAGGGTGGCTGTATTAGATTGAAAGAAAGGTTAAGGACGGTCCTGGGCTTCGAAATGAAGTGGTGGATGTAGAATGGAAGGGAACTGAGGAATCAACCTCCTGCAATCCCCAGTCCCTTCCTGGGCCTCAATAACCACATCATCATGGCGAGGTGCTGAACTCCCCTGAAATAAGGGGCTTCGGGAGCACCTTGGGTGTGTCTTGGGAGCTGAGGTGCAAGGCCAGGCTGGGGATGGAATGGGGTGGGGTGGGGTACGTTGGGGTGGATTGGAACGGCACAGGGTAGGGATCTTGGTCTTGGCAGGGACCCAGAGGGGTGTGCAGGGTACAGAGCAGCCCCAGATGCTACCGGCCAGGTTAGGAGGGTAGGTGGGTACCGGCACCTGCAGGTGAGGACCCGGCACCGCGCAAGGGGCTGTGGACGAGGGGTACCTGCGCCTTACCGGAGATGGGAAGCGAGGTTCTGGGCACCGAGCGGGGTACGCGGCCGCACGCCGGGCTGCTCAGCATCGCCAGCAGCAGCAGCAGCGGCGGAGGGAAGAGCCAGGCCGGAGGTGGCCCGGGGCCCGGGCGGGGCGGCGCGGCCCGGGCCAGCATCCCGGGCTCCGCCTGGTGTAGGGTGGGGCGCGTCTGCCCGCCTCTGCTCTGGAGCGGGCAGCGTGGGCCTCGGCCCCACTCGGGTCCTCTCGGCCAGGCTCGGCCTCAGTGGAGAGACGAAATACAACCTGACTCCGCCCCCTCGAGAAGGGGCCAATGGCAAACCGATTTCTTCCTCTAACCATTCAGCATTGAGTGCAGGCGGGACCAGAAGAAGAGGCCCCACCCAGGCGGAGATGGAGCTAGGCCACGTGTGGGTGGGAGTTACAGCCAAAGAAGGAAGACTTGGTGTTTGCAGCAGCCGCTCCAAACCCCAGATGCTCATATCTGTACGAATAGGGACATGTGATATGTATAATACTAGGGGAAATATGTGGGTAAGTAGGTACATGCACCAAATTTCTCGGAATTATTTTTGTTCCTCTGCACACACAAAGATACCACTGTAAGGGAATGAGAAATGGTTCAGTGAGTAGGGGCGCCTGCCTCTAAACTTCAAAACCTAAGTCTGATCCCATACACCCACATGGTGGAAAGAAAAGGACCGACTCCCTCCCGCAGGTTGTCTTCTGACCTCCACGTGCATGTTGTTGAGCGCTGCGCGCGCAGAGAGAGAGAGAGAGAGAGAGAGAGAGAGAGAGACACACACACACACACACACACACACACACACACACACACACGCACCCGCTCACGCACACTTTTTTAAGTTTAAAGACACAGTTGTCTTAGTTACTTTTCAGTTCGCTGATCCAATACCTGACAAAAGCAACTTAAGAAGCACTTCGGAGGCAGAGGCAGGCTGATCTCTGTGAGTTCAAGGCCTGCCTGGTCTTCATAGTTCCAGGCCAACTGGGGCTGGAGGGGGACCCTGTCTCAAAAAGACCGAAAAAAAGAAGAAGAAAAAGAAAGAGATTATTTTGACTGCAGTTTGAGGGTAACAGAGAGGGCATGGTGGCAGGAGCATGAGGCTGCTGGCCACATTGCATCTGCAGTAGGAAGTAGAGATGAGTGCTGGTGCTCAGCTTGTGTTCTCCACTTCATTCAGTCCGTCCCTGACACCAGCCCAGGGAACGGTGCCACCCACAATTACTGTGGGTCCTCCCCCATCTATTAACAGTATCTAGTGATTCCCCCACAGACATGCCCAGAGGTTGGTCTAGGTGATTCTAGATTCTGTCAAATAGACAATATTAACCATCACAGAAATGCTACAAAAAATATTAAAACAGTCCTTCAGTAAGGACCGAGGTGACTAGGAAGTGTGTTGACTAGTGTCAGGAATGACTCTGTGCAGCTCAGAGGAGAATCCACAGAGATGCACCCAAAGGAGGAGCCTGGGGTGGTACCACAGCCTGCTTTGTATGAAATGCTACCTGTTTTCTAAGCAGCATTTAGGTAGCCAAATGGCCCGTAGGTTTTCTAGAGCAGCCATGGTTTGGGGGCAGGACTTTGGGATATGAAATAACTTCCTCCAGTCTCACAAGGAACTTTCCCTTACCAGCTGATTTACATACATCATCTCATTTAATCGCCTCAAGATCCTGAGAGGAAGAAGAAACTAACATTCCCGGGTTTATTCTATCAGAGAATAGTGTATTGAGGAATTGATGTCTCAGATGCAGACTTGATCAACTTTCCACACACTGGCAGTTTCTAGCTTTTTGAAATTCCTGCTGGAATGTTCAAACCACTTACTTTACCAACACTCACTTTCATGTTGAAAAAAAGAACTTTGTGATTTCAACAAAAAAAAAAATGGAGAAAAATTAAAAGTACAGGTCATCATAGTATGAATTTATGTATGCAATTTGTATATTACCACATTGTGCCTTATTATCTATTTAAGTTCAACAATTTTATTACATTTAACTTGATATAGTGTTAGGAGTTAAGTGGCATATAGTTATCAACAGAACAAGATTAAATGCCACTGTGTGGGCACTTCAGAAGAGGTAATAGTTACATCTATTTTATCAATAAAGGTATAAAGAATTCCTACTTTAAAAAAAGAATTCCAGGGTCGGACTACACCTGTAGTCCCAGCGCTTGGGAGGCAGAGGCAGGCAGATCTTTGTGAGTTTGAGGCCAGCCTGGTCTACATAGTGAGTTCCAGGTCAGTTGGGGCTACAGGGAGACCCTGTCTCAAAAAGACAAAAAAAAAAAAAAAAAGAATTCCTAGCCAGGCATAGTGGTGCACACCTTTAATCCCAGCACTCATGAGGCAGAGGCAGGTGGATCTCTGTGAGTTCAAGGCCACCCTGGTCTGCATAGTGAGCTCCAGGCCAGCTAGGGCTCAAGGAGACTCTATCTCAAAAAATAAAAAAATAAAAAAGGTTTAGTTAAAAGAGAGGCTAGGTTTCAAATAACATAAATGTAAACATCCATCAATTTACTAAAGATTAACCAAATTAAACAAAAATAATTATGTAAAATGTAAAAGTTATATAATTATAAATCAAGACTAACAACCAAAGACAAAGGCTAGCTAAAAGCATTACCAGTGCTCTTTCTATTGCAGGGATTCTCTTCTACTTGCTACATGCACAAAACAGGAAGTTTACAGACAGCACATCTCAGTAGTGTCTGGATAGGATTCCTGTTGTGATGGTTAGTCTTAGTTGTCGACTTGACACTGCGGGGAAGAGAGAACTTCAATTGAAGAATTTTCTCCATTGGATTGGCTTCTGGATGTGTCTGTGTGACAATTTGTTGTCTTTTGGGAAGAGGACTTTTTTTGAGACAGGGTCTCCCTGTAGTCTCAGTGTTCTGGAACTCACTATGTAGATCAGGCTGGCCTTGATCTCAGAGAGCCACCTGCCTCTACCTCTAGGATTTAAGCACACACCACCACACCCAGAGCAATTTCTTGATTCTTGATTGATGTAGGAGGGCCCAGGTTGTCCACTATGGGTGATACCTGGGCAATACACCAGAGAGAGCAAGCCAATAGGCAGTGTTCCTACATTGTCTCTGCTTCAGTTCCTGCCTCCAGATTCCTGCCTCCAGGTTCTTCCCTTGAGTTCCTGCCCTAGTTTCCCTCAGTGCTGCACTGTAACCTGTAAGCTGAAACAAACCTTTTCCTCCCCAAGTTGGTTTTGATCAGTGTTTATCACAGCAACAGGAAAGCAAACTAGGTCAAAAATTGGTACAGAGTGTGGTATTGCTATAACAGACCTGACCACATTGTTTAGGGGAAGATTGTGGAAGCGTTTGGAACTTTGGGGTAGAAAAACCATTGAATGTTCAGAGCTTAATGGGCTGTTCTCTGGGAGCTTGGAAGATAAAAATGCTGAGAAAATGAAGGTGATAAAGATATGACTTGTAAAGTTTAAGAGGGAAGCAAAGACTCTATCAGGGCCATTTGTATGATATATTTGAATTAAGAATCTGTGGGAGTGAAATCTTTGCTTTACTAGGACCATGGATGCTGGTTAGCTGGGGCTAAAAATATCAGTTCTGATTAAGAAGAGACCAGCATCATTGAAGCAAAATCTGGGAAGTATTTCCTCAGGGTAAGCACATAGAAGTTGTGGTTCAGGGGAAGCCAAGGCTGTGTCTCCAGATGGCAGTCAAACTTGGTAATGTGTAAGAGTCTCCCATGTGGTACAGGTTTGGGGAGCATGAAAGCTGTGATATTGAAGGGGTCATAGAGAGAAGCTGAAGCTTGGCACCATGTGGCAGTACTGGAGTCCCAGAAGAGGCCAGGATAGACTATTGGTGAAGGTGCACCTCAGTTCCAGTGGAGACTCCATGATATTAGAGATGCCAAGATGGTGGGATATCCACCAAAGACAGTGCAGGTATGAAATGAAAGATGCCTATGAAACAAGCTGTGTGTGTGTGTGTGTTGCAGATGGCAGAGCCTGAGAAATGGACCTATCCAAGCCTTTTTGAGCTAGAAGATTCTGAGTCCCAGGCATCCGACACTGAGCTTTTTACACTGTTGGATTTTCATTTTGCTTTGATCTAACTGTATCTGTGCCCTTGTTCTTCCCTTTTAGCGAAGGAAGTATATAACTTGTTTTTTCAATCTTAAAAGTATCCACAGTTATGAGACATCGGATTTTAAAGGAGAACTTGGACTTTTAAATTGTTGGAATTTTTTATTGAATTTTTGTGTATTTCATACAGAACATTTTAATCATCTTCATACCCTCTTCCCCACTGGCACCCTCCCATAGGCCCCATGCACACTGGCATTCATGCATTCTGTCATTTGTGTTAAAGCCTATTGATAGGTAAAAATGTTGGAGAGAGCGTGCGGTGGAGAGCACAAGCGGATGGATGAGGCACCGAGGCACAGATAGAATTCTCAGCAGGATACAGCTTTATTTCACACGGGACACGTTTCCCTCAGGGAAGGGAAAGATGTCAGGGAAGGGAAAGATGTCATGGAAGGGAAAGATGTCAGGGAAGAGAAAGATGTGGAAGGGAAAGATGTCAGGGAAGGGAAAGATGTCAGCCCATGGGCTGTGAGCTGGGACTTTATATATGGGGGCTTTAGGGTGTAGAAGGGGGGGAATGTTTGGGGGAGAAATCAGGGGGGGGGAAGCAGGAAAAGCAGGGCTTGTAAACCTGGCTCCGTTCAGTCTACCACGTTGGATTAGGATCTGGAAGTGTTTACTTTTTCCCTCTTAAGATAAGAGAAAAGCTGTTGTGATAAACAACTTCTAAAATCTCTGGTTAACAGGTAGAATCTGCTTATCTTATCTTTGGAGGTCAGAGGAAAGGCAGGCTGCTTCTCAGCAGAGTTTGTTTCCCTTGACTTCAAAGGTCAAGGTGCTTATCAGCTCAGTTCCCTTTTTTGGGCTCCAAAGTCTGTAGGTCCCTGTTGGGGAGAGGGGAAGCTGCTGCTGTTTGGAACCCTAACACCTATCATGTCAAGTTAGTGTCCCCAGACATCCCTCAGTGCAAGCTCATCCATCCACTGTGGTCTAGTCAAGCCTATCTAGAGTCCCTTCCTTTAAGAAAACCAGCTCTTCCTTACCCAGTAGTAATAAGCTACCAATAATTCTTCATCTAAGATTGGGGTCTGCTGTTCATTTGCGGTTTTTTATCTGCTTGAGTTTTCATGGGTCTTGTGCATACTAACACCATTACTGTAGGTTCATATGAAAAGGGTCCCAGGAGCCTGTAAGACTCTATTTCCATATGGCCATGCACCTCCCCCCTGGCTCTTACAATCTTTCCATCCCCTCTTCTGCAATGGTCCCTGAGCCCTGGGTAGGTAGATTTTAATATGAGTCCTGTCCAAGGTCCTACACTCTGTAGACTCTTATTCTCTACGCTTTGGCCATTTGTGACCTTTTGTGTTCCTGGCCCTCAGTTACATGAGGTAGCTTCATTGATAAGAATTGAAAAATGCATTAGTGTTCTCTTTATCCCTTGTTCTATGTTCCAAGAACCTTAGGTATAGAAGTTGCATTGTAGATGTTCCACTTAGGCTTGAGCAATTCACAATTTCTGTGCATGACCAGTTGTGGAACTCTGTAATCATCTGTCTGTTGAAAAAAAAGCTTCTTTGATGAGTGGCAACTGGTATACTTGTCTGTAAATTTAAGGGTCCATATTTTACACACAGTAAGAAATCACATTTGTCTAGGGATATGACAGCCTTGGGGTTTTCTCTGAGCTCTATGACCTCTCCAGCTATGTGTATTTGGTTAGGTTTATAGTACCACACATGAGTTTCCTCCCATTGAGTAGGCTTTAAGTCCAATAAGGTAGCTGTTGATTACCCCCAAAATAAAAGTGCCACTATTGCACCAATTGCATTTGCTGTATCAGCCATTGATGTGGTTTTTAGGCCTCGAAGATGAGGTTGGCCCATTAATTGATGTTTTCTCTTACATGCTTGCATAGTGCTCTCCAAAGCTATGAGAACTAGCCTTCATGAGAAGTGGCTTCCAGGTCAGTTCCAGCTCCATTTATCTAAATCCTATGTCCAAAGTATGTCCTGACTTCAGCAATAGGGTCTTACCTTCAAGTTCTGGGAGACAATCAAGAGCTGTGGGATTAGCCTGTGTAATTTTGGGGGTCCTGTGGACTACCCTGGCCAAAACTGTTGGAATTTTTTAAAGACTGTGGGACTTTTAAAGTTATACTGTATTTAATATTAGATACTACATGAAATCTTGGAGACAAAGAAAGGTTATGGTTTAATAGTGATGTATTTGTATGTCAAATAGACAAGCGGTGGGCTTGTGATGGCTAATCTTAGATGTCAACTTGAAACTCCTGGGACAAGGGATCCTCAGTTGAGGAATTTCCTCCATCAGATTAGCCTGTGAGCATGTCTGTGTGGCAATTTCATGATTGATGATTGATGTGGAAGGGCCCAGCTGACTGTGGATGGTTCTACCTTTGGACAGGTGGTCCTGGCCTATGTAAGAAAGGTAACTGATGGGGGCTGGAGAGATGGCTCAGCGGATAAGAACACTGACTATTCTTGCAGAAGACCCGGGTTTGAAACCCAGCACCCACATGGCAGCTAACAACTGTCCATAACTCCAGTTCCAGGGGATCCGATAGTCTCTTCTGTCTTCCACAGGGCATTGCACAACACAGGTGCATTTACCTACAAGCAGGCAATACATGCATACACATAAAATAAAAATAATAAAATTTTTTAAATTTAATAAAAGGAAAGGTAACCGAGCAAGTCAAAGAGAGAAAGCAAGTAAGCAGAATTCCTCCATGGTCTCTGCTTCAATTCCCACCTTTAGGCTCCTGCCTTGACCTCCCTCTATGACGGACTATAATCTGTAAGCTGAAACTAACCCTTTCTTTCCCAAGTTTGTTTTGATCAGTATTTTATCACAGCAACAGGAAACAAACTAGAACACCTAGCCATCCAGAAATGCAACAATTTGATTATTAGTGCTAATACCTGTAACAATTTGGTAGAAATAATTACCAGTAAGATCCCTTTAGTCATCTATAGAATAGAAGTTTGAAATGGCATCTCATTTTGTCTGGGAGCAATAAAGTCTTGCTTCTTAAATTTATTAAATCAGGTCATACAGCATCATTTGTTTCTTAAGGAAGTCCTCTATGTTAATAAGCATTTGGCTCTTTGGGAAGAGTTCTTGAGCAAATTCTGATCAGCTTCTAGATTTTATGTTTCTAATAGGGACACATTTCACACTGATAGGCAGTTGTGGCATATTATGACCTTTTTCTGGGAATCTCTCTTCCTTTCAGTAATTAAAACTTATCAACACAACCAGTTCTGAAAATGATCTGCAAAGATTTGCAGGTAAGTAGTAATGCTTAGTGTGTTTACTTCTCTCTCCCAGGGATGAGAGAATAAAAATCACTCTAGAATCACACACCATCCAGCATCATGAATTCTTTACCTGTACAAACACTTCTTCAAAATTGCAATACCAGATTTATAACTATGATTGCTTCTGACACTTCAAAGTATGTGCCTCCCTATAAGTTTACACAGAACTTGGAGGAATTTCTTGTTTAACATTATAGTTTTTCTCTTGCCCTTTTAGTATCATCTCTTCAGGTTTTCTTTATTAATCTTTTCCTTCCTCCTCAGGTTTCATTACCTTATGTAAATGCCCATATCTTTCAAGATCTGGGCTATATGTCTTCACTCCCTTTGACCACTTAGCTATTTGTTCCCATCACAATATTACTAAAAATTTGTAATGGTCAAAAGAAAGTTAAAACTGAAAATTTGGGAAATCATTTGGGAAAACAAGATTTTGCTGTGTTGATCTGTTCTGACTTAACCCGTTGAGCCTTACTTTGTCACAAAAATATTCACACCCCATGTTCCTTCTCAGGTTATAACGAAGTTTGTACTTTTTCCTTTGCTTTTAGTTTTCTTGAACAGTTAATACTTGGTACTTCTTTCTCATATAATTCACTCCTTGACCCATTTCATGCAGCGTTCAGTATCCTCTTGAAGCTCACTAGTGGCTTTAGAGAAGGTCATTCAGTTGCAATGGAAAGAGTTTAGATTTCAGAGTTAGAATTTAAGGGTTAAGGTATGAGTTTTTGTCACTCTAAATCCCTAGAAAAATTATATGTGTCTTAGATGCTCAAAATGTGTCTAAGGGCCAGTTGTTTTGGATATCACTGAGGTGCTTATAGAAGTGCAGGATTTCAAGTCTCGTGCCAGACCTGCTGACTCAGAGTATTCATGTTACCAAGATGCCACTGAGAAGCACCATTCTATAATTATTTTGGATAAAGAAAGCTCACTTTCCCTGCATGTAAAGCATAGGTAATACTTGCTGTATTTAGTAACCTTCCTGCCAACATCTGACATACCATATGTTTCACCAGTTTATTGTCTGACTCTTCCCACTAGCATATAAACTTTGTAGTAAGAATTACTGTTTTACTGGTATATCTTCTATATCTAGAACAGCACCTGCACATAGTAAACATTTCCATTTTTAAATGGATAAATGAATGCACAGCTTTTCAAACCCTGGCATTTGTGTTGCAGTCTGTATTAGCTACCTTTCTGTTGCTGTGACAAAATACCATGACTAAAGGAAACAGGAAAGAAACAGTTTATTACAATTCCAGAGAGATAACAGTCCATCATGTCAGGGAGGCACTGCAGCAAATGGATCCAAAAGCTGAGTGCTCACATCTTCAACAACAAACACAAAACAGAGAGGGAACTGCAAGCGAGGGGAGGCTATGAACTCTCAAAGCTTGCCCCCAGTGACCTGCTTCCTCCAGCAAAGGCAATACCTCCTAAACCTTCCAAGACCTCCCAAACAGTGCCACTAACTGGAAACAAAGGGTTCAAATACGTGAGCCTATAGGGAACATTTCTCATTCAAATCATCACACAGTCATTTATTAACACTGCTATTCAGATTTGTTTTCATTTAGAGTTATTTTATTAGAAAATGAAAATATAGAACATTTCTATTATTGAAAGTTCTGTTGGACTGACCTACTTTACACTTCCATTTTCCATTTCTATCTACCTTGAATCCAGATTTCTGCAGTATGGTTCTCATCAAAACTGTCAGTAATCCCTAATGCTATATAGAATTAAGTTCAAAGTTCTTAGTGTAAGCCTTAGAAATTTTTAGTTACATGTACTTAAATACGTACATATATACATATATATGGAGAGTCATTTGAGCTTACTGCATACATCTGCTCAATTGTGCAAAGGCCACATGGGATTTGAGAGTCAAGGGAATCCCTTAAAAAAGCTAGTGGTTCTTTGCTGGGCCATATATAACTAACATTTATACCCTTTTGCTGAGGGTCTTATGTCTTCATGATACAATAATAGGCTGTTAATTTGTAAGTGGGATGAAACCAAATCTCAGACCCAATAGCAGTTCTCATTATATTGAAAATTCATTAAAAATCTAGAGTTTAGGATTTATACAGTATTCCATAGTGGATATACTGGGTTTCTTTTTTTTTAAACCAACACTCTATTGTTAGTTATTTTTACTTTTGTTTGCTTTGTAATTGATGATTTCATGTACATTTCTTTCTATCCTAGTTTGCTTTTCATTGCTGTGATAAAATACTGTCCAAGAGGGGTGGAGAGGTGGTTCAGCTGTTAAGAGCACTGGCTGCTCTTAACTGCTCTAACTGACCTGGATTTGAAGATCAGCACCTACATGGCAGCTAACAACCATCCTTAACTCCAGTTCCAAGGGATCCTACATCCTCTGCAGGTATTGTACAACACTCATACACATAAAATAAAAATAAATAAATCAAAAAGAATTTTTCAAATACTGTCTGTGCTGAATAGCTTTAGTGTCAACTTGACACACCTGGGTTGAGGGAGCCTCAACTGGGGAATTGCCTTTATTGGACTGGCCTGTGGCCATGTCTGAGGGGCATCTTCTTGATGAGTGATGTGGGAGGGCCCAGCCCACTGTGGGTGGTGCCACCCCCAGGCAGGTGGGCCTGTGTTGTATAAGAAAGCAGGCTGAGCAGGGGCCAGGGGAGCAAGCCAGTAAGCAGCGTTCCTCCATGGCCTGTGCTCCAGCTGCTGCCTCCAGGTTCCTGCCCTGAGTTCCTACTTTGGGCTCCTGGATGAATTGTGACCCAGGACATGTAAGCTAAGTAAACCCTTTTCTCCCCAAGTAGTAGTGGTCAGAGTATTTTGTGACAGCAATGAAGAACAAACTAGGACACTGTCCAAAAACAGCTTGGGGAAGAAAGGGTTTATTTGGCTTACAGGTCACAGTCCCTCATCCAGGGAAGTCAAGGCAGTAGCAGGAGCTGAAGAAGAGACCATGGAGGAACAAAGCTTACTAGCTTGCTTCCCCTGACTTGCTCAGCTATTTAACACAGCCCAGGCCCACCTGCCTGAGGATGGCACTGCCCACAATAAGGTGGGCCCTCCTACATCAACTAGCAATTAAGAAAATGCCTCACAGTTGGGCATGGTGGCGCACATCATCCCAGCACTTAGGAGGCAGAAGCAGAAGCAGGCAGATCTCTGTGAGATTAAGGCCAGCCTGGTCTATATAGTGAGTTCCAGACCAACTGGAGCTACAGTGAGCTACAGGGACACCTTGTCTCAAAAAAAAAAAAAAGGAAAAGAACAAAAGGCAATCAATGTTTTAAGCCAAACATTGTAGCTCAAACGTGTAATTGCAACATTCAGAAGACTGAGGAATAAGGATTGCTGTGAGTTTGTGGCCAGCCTGGGGTGCCATAGAAAGACGCTGTCTCAAAGACAAAAAAGCAAAAACAAAGCAGTAAAGTCATTTTTTTTTTCAGTTTTAAAAAGGGGATTTAAAAAAGAATAGGATCTCATTTGGTAGCACTGACTGCCCTTTAATTCATTATAATCTTCATACTCCAACCTACTAGCTAGAATACTTTTTTCGGGGGTGGGTCTATGCTGAGGATTGAACCCAGAGATTCATCACATCCCTGGTCCTGGAGCCTTTTAAAAAATATTTGTTTATTATTTAATTTGTGTGTTTTGCCTGCATGCATGTAAGTGTACCCATGTGGGCAATGTTCTTAGAGGCTGGAAGAGGACATAGACAGTTGTTAGCCTACCTGTGGGTGCTGGGAACAAAACCCAGGTCCTCTGCAAGAGCAGCCAGTGCTCTTAATCACTGAGTTGTCTCTCCAGTCCCTAGAATACCTTTTTTTTTTAACTCTTTAATTGAATTTTTGAAAATTTCATACATTTTAATCATATTTAGACCACCCTCCCCTATCTGTACCCCATTACTAACCTCCCCCACCAGATTTTATGTATTATCCTCTATTATATATAAAGGCCTATTGAATACCTTTTTTTTTTTTTTGGTATTTTTGAGACAGAGTCTCCCTGTAGCCCCAGCTGTCCTGGAACTCACTATGTAGACCAGGCTGGCCTTGAACTCACAGAGATCTGCCTGCCTCTGCCTCCCTGAGTGCTGGGATCAAAGGCATGTACCACCACACCCAGCTTGAATACCTTTTTAATAGTATTTTCCTTAACTATTTCATAAATATAAACATACATAAAAGATGAAGATAAGTAAAAATAATTCCTTTATATCTGTACAATCCAGGGTGAGAAATACTTTAACAAATGTCATTTAGTCAGGCATAGTGGTACACACCTATAATCCTAAAACCAGAAGATGAAAGTTGGAGATCAGCTTGGGCAAATCCTGAGTGTCTCCTACCTCAAAAAGAAAAAAAAAAAATCAAACTAGAAAGCCTATCTTTCACAAGGGGATGTAGTGGTCATCGTTTCTGTACTTCATACCCCAATCTTAGCATACATACTGTTTGCTCACCATCAATGCTTGTCGAATAAAGTGGTTGACCAGGTGAGTGACTGAAGTCCTGGACACCTTCGAACGTTATGTGTGTTTGATGGGGAGGGAACGAGGAGGAAGGTACCCAGGAGACCTGGGGCCTTGGGTAACAGCCTCTGGTTCACCCCAAGTGAACCCAGAGTTGAAAATTATGCCTCCAGGGGCATCCGGAGTCTGAGGGGGAGGAGCCTGAGGAAAGTATCCCCGAGAGTGATTGAGGTGGGGTATCTGAGGGAGTACCTGAGTGGGGGTGCTGGAGATGGGAAGAAGGGGGCTGGCTGAAGTGGTAAGCCAAGGGGGACTCCTGAGGAGAGGTGCCCGAGGGGGTATGAGTGTCTGACTGGGTGTTGAGGGGAGCATCTGCTTATTGAATACAATAGTTGATTAAAGACTGAAACCCCCAAGTCCCCGGGGCTGGAGAGATGGCTCAGAGGTTAGGAGCACTGGCTGCTCTTGCGGAGGACCCGGGTTTGAATCCCAGCACTCCCATGGTGACTAACTGGGGATCTGATGCCTTTTTCTGACTTCTGCAGCCATTGCACACACGCGGTGCACTTACATACACACAAAACACACGCATAAAATTAAGATAAACTTAAAAAAAAAAAAATTAAGGCTGAAGTCACGTGGCCGCGTGGCCAGTTAAAGGCAAGAAGGGCACTAAGCATTTGCCTGGGAAGGACACAAAGAGGAAGTGCCTAACGGTGTTGCCCCAAGGAGGGACTTCTAGGGGAGGACCTGAGGGTACCAGAGTGGGTGTTTGGTAGGCCCCAGGAGAAAGAAGTCCCTGAGGGAGTGGCCCAGGGAAATCCCCTGAGGTTGACACCTGAGGCAGCCTAGCCTGAGGGGCGGTGCCTGGGGCGTTGCCTGAAGCGTTGCCTGGGGCGGTGCTTGAGGGCGGTGCCTGTGTTGTTGCCTGGGGCTACACCCCGAGCGGAGCCTGAAGGTTTGTGCCTGGAGCGGTGCCTGATAGCGTCTCCTGGGGCGTTGCCTGGGGGGTCGTCGCCTGAGGGGCTGTGCCCGGGGCGGTGCCTGGGCGTTGCCTGAGGGTCTGTGTCCCGGGCGAGCCTGCGGGGCAGAGCCTGAGGAATGCGGTGCCTGAGGGCGTTGTCTGGGACCCTGCCTGGGGGCGGTGTCTGAGGGGCGTTGCTTGGGTGGGCGGGACAAGTACGTGCGATCCAGGAGGGGCCACCAACTGACAGGTAGTGAGGCGCCAACTTCCCTATACCTCTGGGCGGGAAAAAGTCCTGGGGTTGGAGGCTGTTGGAGGCTGGTTTGCAGCCAGGTCTCCCCTCAAGCAGTTGGGGGAAGGTGCAGCCCTCAGGACTACTTCGCCGCTCCCCCACCCCACCTCCGAGCGGCTGAGGCCTAAGGCCTGGCTACTGACCCACCCGGGCCTAGAACCCCCAGACCCACTGACGAGAAAGTCTTAACTCAGGGGTAGGTGGGGCGGTGCTGCTTTTTACTTTGAGTTTTGTTCAGGTTTTAAGGTTGTTGGGATTGTTGTCTGGAGCCGGCCTTGAGCTCACAGAGCCTCCTGCTTCCCTAGTGCTGGGACTAAAGGTGTGTGGTTTCTTAAGACAAGGTTCCCGTCTGTAGCCCGAGTTGGTCTCACTCACTCTGCCTCTGGACTGCTGGGGTTACAGGAGCCTAGCTTAGCCAGCCTAGCCTAGCCTAACTTCTTTAGAAAGAAAAAAATAATGAATGTTGAATTTTTTTTTTGCCTCCATCTTCAAAAGAAACCTTGAAGTTTATTATTTTTAAAGGAGAAAAGGATCTGTGTAGTCAAACGTGCTCTAGAGTCTACCTCTCATCCCTGAGAGGCAGGCTGGGCTGGTCTATCCTTGCAGAGACTAGTCCAGCATTCTACCACTGAGCTGCACCCACATACAGCGGCCCACAGGAATGTTTTAATGGAACCCTTCTAGAAGGAGAACCATTGGATCGTTTATTACACGGTTAAGTGGCCTAAGAGATATAAGTGTGTATTATAGATGCTTTAATGAGGGTGTGTAAAGGATCCTTAGTCTACTGTGAGAGAATGCTGGAAAAGAAAGTATAGGAGGCCAGGAGGCCCCAACCTGAATGTAGAAATAAAAGATGGCAAGGGACAGCCTGGCCTGAGGATGGAGAGTGAGCAGAACACAAAAGCAGAACCTTGAGGCCAGGACAGGAATTTTGGATTTTGTTCTAAGTGCAGTAGAAGCCCATTGAAGGGATTTTAGAACTGGGACAACATAATTTGGGATGGTTCAAGGCCCAGTTCCAGGCTTAACCAATTTACAGAGAAAAAGCATCAAGTGAAGTGTATGTAAGTGCAAGTGCTCTTAACAACTAACTGAGCCATCTCTCCTGCCCCCCCCAATTTCCTCATTTATAAGTTCCTTCACTAATGGCCACGTGTGACATATCTAAAATCTATCAAATGACAATGTCAACATTTGTACTGCTGTTACTTTTTTTTTCCCCCCTTTGATGAAGAGGCCATGTGTAGCCAGGGATAACCTTTCAAGTGCTGAATTATAGGCATAGGCTATCATGCCTGTTTTTTATGCACTGCTAGGACTTGAACCCAGAGCTTTTGTGCATGCTAAGCAAGCACCCTACCCAGTGAGCGACATTCCCACCTCACAGCTACTACTCTCTGACTCTATTTGTGTCTGATTCAAATTTCACTTTCAGCATTATCACTTTAGTTTCTTGCCTTCGCTTTTATTTTTGATGACCAATTCCCTCTTTCAATCATATATTTCTCTAGAATGTCATGTAGACCTGTCACAAGGAGGCAAGGAATAATATGATTACTCACTTTGTTGTCTGGACTCTGCAGTGACCATTCACTGGGAGACTTTAAAAAGAGTTACATAATGGTTCACTGATCATGACGATACACACCTGTTATTTACATAATGGTTTGAGGACTGGAGAACTAGATGTAATTTCTGCTTTATGTAATTACTCAGTTAATATTCCACAGCAACATGAAATTTGAACTGTTTTCTATAATTACCTAAGCTGTACTATACTGAAATTGGTACATATTAGAACTGTGCAAAGTGAAAACTGCCTATATCTAGAATAATGTTTTCAAGTTGGAAATGGTGGCTCACATCTGTAACACCAGCATTTGGGAGTCTGAGGGGGAGAAATGGTATGGCTCAAGGCCAATCTAGAATGTATAGTGAGTTTCAGGACAAACTGGACTACAGAGTAATAGATATAGCATGATGTTTTCATATATATGAAAGAAAATAGATAAGGATAGTAGATAAGACTTCTGGATGCCTATATTTCTATAAGAATGTGTCAGCCTCAAATAGAGCATATTTAGAAATTGACCCATGCACCAATTTGTTTTCTTTTTTATTTATTTTGTTTTGTTTTGTTTTTGGTCTTTTTGAGACAGGCTGGCCCCGATCTCACAGAGATCTGCCTGCCTCTGCTTCCTGAGTTCTGGGATTAAAGATGACAACCATCACTCTCTACCTGACCTGGTACTTGATACGTAGTCCAGGCTGACCTTGATCTTGTGGTAATCTTTCTGCTTAAGCCATGCACTAATTTAAAAGTATAGTTAAGAGATATTTACACTGTTTGCTTTCTTGGTAAGTACATTAGGCATTTATTTAGATTTCTGGTTCAAGAGTGATTTTAAGCCAGGGTTGGTGAGATGGCTCAGTGGGTAAAAGCACTTGCCAAAAAAGCCTGCCAACCTGAGTTCAATCCCCAAACCTACATGAAGGTAGAAAGAGAACCAACTCCACAAAGTTGTCCTCTGACTTCCACATATGTGTTGTGGTACATACACACTCCTACACACATGCATCATATACACATATAACAATAATAATAATAAAAATTTAAAGAGTATTTTCAGGAGAGATGGCTCAGTGTTTAAGAGCAATTGCTGCTCTTGTCAAGTACCTGAGTTTGGCTCCCAGCGCCCATATGGTGGCTCACAACCATCTGTAACTCCAGTTCCAGGGGATCCAACCCTCTTTTCTGGTAGTTGCAGGTACCAGGTACACATGTGGTGCACACATATACATGTTGGCAAAACATTCATACACATAAAATAAAAATAATCATGTAAGAGTACTTTCAAGCCAGGCCTGCTGATTCAAGCATGTAAGCACAACTATTCCAGAGGCTGAGGCAGGAAGATTACAGTTCAAGGATGCTTGGCCTGCAGAGTGACTTCAAGGCCAGCTTGAGATAATTTAACAAGTTCCTAGTTAAAATAATTTTTCTTTAATTTTTTTAAGAGTTAGGGTTATGGTTCTGTTGTAGAGCTTTTTCCTACCATGTATAAGTCCATGGGCTCAATCCCCAAGAAAGGGGGGGGAAAGGAAAAGAAAATAAGGTATTTTCAACAGATTAATACATTTATCCTTCTTCTTGTAGCCCCAGCTGGCCTGGAACTTACTTCGTAGACCAGGCTGGCCTCTACCTCTTGAGTGCTGGGACTAAAGGCATGTGTCACCACGCCCAGCACATTTATTCATTTATTTTTTTCAGCCATACTTAGCACATAATTAGAACTAAAAGAATATATCATTCAGTGAAAAATGCTGACCTTATAACCCTAAGGGAAAATATCTTTATAGATATTTATTTTGAGGAAAACATCTATCTATGGATTTTCAGATCATTTTTAAAGGTTCTGATTTCAAAGCCCTTTTGAAATTTACCATAGATCTCTTTCTGTTATAGATGCTTTTGTTTGTCCTGAGCTCTTTAGTTAAAAACAGTTGTAGAATCATTTTACATCTTGGAGGTGGTAGCACTTTTAAATCTATCTTTTCTATCATTTTTTTAATCATTGTAATTGTCCTGATTTTCTTTATGAAGTATCTTGACAGAGAAAATGTCATAAAACACATACAATTTAATAATTATGAAGTAAAGACACTTGTTGCCAAAATAAAGATCAAGAAATAGGATTTCACCAACACCCCAGAATGCCTTCCCACTTTGTCCCTTCTAGTCCTAATGCCCTCCTTCCTTTCTATAGAAATCACTGTCCTAATTTTTGTGATAATCATTTTCTTCTTTGTGTGTGTATGAGGTATATGTACACAAATGTGAGGGGGTATACATGCCTATGCACTCACACAGAGGCCAGAAGAGCATGGTGGGTGTTCTGCTGTACCATTCTCCACTATATTCTTTTGAGACAGGGTCTCTCACTGAACCTGGAGCTAGGCTGGTGTCTAGAGAGCCTCAGTGATTCTCCTATCTCCACCTTCACTGGGGCTACAGGCACATGTGCGACCACAATTGGCTTTTACATGGGTTCTGGGACCCTAACTCGGGTCCACTGAGCCACTCTCCAGTTCCTCCTTACTTTTATTCATAGTTTTTACCATGATGTATTAATACCTAAACAGTATAGCTCTTTTTTTATTTTTTAAATCAATGCAGATTGAATCATGCCATATTACATATTATTAAGTAATATTATGTAACATATAACAATATATTAGTACTATGTAATATGTGATATTATTATATATTATGTATTCTTGCTGCTTTTATTCAACACTATATTAGAGTCATCTATGTTGTGGCATATAACTAGTGAATTCATTTTCATCCCTGCTTATGTAAATATACCACAATGTATCCATTTGAATACAGATGGACATTTGTGTTATTTGCAGTTTCAGGTAATTATGAACAAGAATATTGCAGTCATTTTGCTACTTCCTTGATCTGACTTTGTTCATGCATCTTGGTGTATAACATTTTTCACATATATATAATTGTAAACATTAAATCTAAAAAGATTCATAAATTATAATTAGTAAACAGTAATGCAGCAATGTTATTAAATGCAAAATTAATATTAAAAAGTCAATTGTAAGCAGAGGGTGGTGGCACATGTCTGTCATCACAGCACTTGGGAAGTGGAGATCACAGGACTCAAGGCCAGCCTTTGCCACCTAGCAAATTTATGAACAGTTCACGTGATCCTATCTCAAAAAACTGAAAGAAGGGAACTGGAAAGATGGCTCAGCAGTTAAGAGTTTTACTCACAACCACATGTAACTCCAGTTCCAGGGAATTCATCTCCCTCTTCTGGCCTCTGAGGACACTGCACACACACAGTGCACACATAGACAAGCAGATACACATTTTTTAAAAAACTAAGGGGGCTGGAGAAATGGCTTAGCTGTTAAGAGCACTGACTGCTCTTGCAAAGGACCCAGGTTTGATTCCCAGCACCCACATGGCAGCTACAAACTGTCCTTAACTCCAGTTCCAGGGGAATCCTATGCCCTCTTCTGACCTCCGCGGCATTGCACAACACAGGTGCATTCACATACATGCAGGCAATACACTTATACACATAAAATGAAAATAGTAACCAGCATTCTTAACTGCTGAGCCATCTCTCCAGCCATGGCAGCTAACAACTGTCCATAACTCCAGTTCCAGGGGCTCTGATGACCTCTTCTGTCCTTCACGGGCATTGCACGACACAGGTGCACTTACCTACGTGCTGACAGTACACGAATACACATAAAATAAAAATAAATAAAATATTTTTTTAAATCTCAGTGCAGTACTATTCCTGATGTACATAGGGTTGTTAATTTAAAAGCAGAGGCTGTCATTATACTGGTGATTTTTCTTCCAATTCCAAAGGATCCAATGCCCTCTTCTGACCTCCATGGGCATTGCATGACACAGGCACACTGACATACATTCAAGCAATACACTCGTACACATAAAATAAAAATAATAATAAAATATTTTATTAAAAAACTGGGTTGTTATGTAGCCCTGGCCATCTCTCCAACCATACACATTGGATTTTAACAAAGGTTTTTGTGCATTTATAGAAGATTATATAATTTTTTCATTTAGTCTTTTAAATTTTTTGATTTTTTTTTTTTTTTTTTGGTCTTTTTGAGACAGGGTCTCCCTGTAGCCCCAGCTGTCCTGGAACTCACTATGTAGACCAGGCTGGCCTTGAACTCACAGAGATCCGCCTGCCTCTGCCTCCCAAGTGCTGGGATTAAAGGCGTGTGCCACCACACCTGGCTGATTTATTAATTTTTATTTAATGTGTATAAGTATTATGCCTGCATGTGTGTAAGTACATCCATGTTGTACAGTGCCCTCAGAGGACAGAGGAGGGTGTCAGACCCCCTGGAACTGGAGTTGCCAACAGTTGTTAGCCACCATGTGGTTGCTGGGATTCAAACCTGGGTCTTCTGCAAGAACAGCCAGTAATCTTAACTGCTGAGCCATCTCTCCAGCCCCTTATTTAGTCTTTTAATGTGATAAATTATAGTGATTGATAGTTGTAATGTTATATAAACTTATGCTCTCTACTTGTTTTTTGTTCTCTTCTTTTTGGCTTTTTGGTTTATTTTGGGTATTTGTTTGGTTTGGGGGTTTTGGGGGTTTGGTTTGCTTTTGTTTTCCGAGACAAAGGCTTACTCTGTAGCACAGACTGGCTCGGAACTGAGTACTGAGATTAGAGGTGTGAGACATCACACTTAGCTGACCTTATAAATCCAAGTTGGTCATGATGTGTTATTCTTTTTACATGTTTCTAATTTCAATCTTCCTGTCTTTAAAATTTTTACATCCAAGTTCACGAATGAAAAATAACTTTTTCTCCTTTTAAAAATTTTATTTATTTTTATTGTGTGTGTGTTGCCTGTGTTGTGTCTAAGTGCACCCATGTCATGCAATGCCCGTGGAGGCCAGAAAAGGGCATCATATCTCCCAGAACTTGAGTTAGCCAACATGTGGGTGCTGGGACCCAAACCCGGATCTTTTTCAGAAGCAGCCATTGCTCTTAACTGCTGAGTCATCTCCCCAGTTCCTCTTTTTTTTTTTTTTTTTTTTTCAATTAATAAATTTTTTTCTTTGACATTTTTCATACATATATGCATTCTGGTTACTCTTCCTCCTATACCTTTCATTTCCCTTCCACCCCTGCCAGCCCCACATCTTCCTTACAAATTTCTTTCACAATTTACTAGTTTTTGTTTGATTTCATGTTCCACAGAGTTTAACTAGGGTCCTCTAGTTCCTGCATTTGGAACTAGCCACAGCCTGTTGGGCTTGCCAGTGAATATATAACTGGATACTATGCCTCTCCCTACACAGAATCTGTTAGTTACCAATAAATCAGTAATAAACTGTAGGCTCTAGGAGCCTTCCTGGGTCCACAGCTGACTATTAGGAGATCCTAACTTGTGTGGGCTCCATGCTAATAGGCACAAGCTGCTGTGAGTTCATGATTTCCGTGGCCCTGTTAGAGTTAAGAGATGGCATTTTGCAGCCCTTCTCCATATCTTCCAGAACTTAACAATTCTTTCTGCCTCCTCTTCCACAGTGTTCCCTAAGCCTTAAGAGGGTGGTGTAAATGTCTTCTTTACGGCTGACTCCTCAATCATCCTTCATTCTCTGCATCTTATGCAGCCATGGGTCTTCACATTCACTTCTGTTCTCTGCAAGGACAAGCACCTCTGTTTAAGGCTGAGAGTAACCATTGTCTGTGGTTATGAACATAGTTATTTAGAAGGTGGCTTAATGATATATCAGTTCAACTAAGCAGTAGTCTTAGGTGTTCCCCCCCTCCACCAGGGCCCCAAACTCTACAGGCAAAGGTTTTGGACCAGTTTTACAGTATTAGGTATGGGTTCTCTCTTGTAGAACAGGCCTCAAATCCAATCAGAAAGTGGTTAATTACTCCCATAACAGCCATGTCACTACTTTACCAATGGGTACACCTTACCTAGAAGTTGGAATTATAATTCATAGAGTTCGCAACTGAGTAAGACCATTGGTGCCTTTGCACCACCCCCAACCCCCAACATCCTGCATATCATCTTCCAGAAGTAAGAGATAGCCAGCAGGGAGAAGACTTCCAGTTCAGTTTTCTGATTTCTCTATGTCTTTCATCCAAGGTATGTAGTATCTTCACCAATAGAGTCAGTCTTATCATCTAATTCTGGTGGGGAACCAAGAAGAATTACAAGAACTTGTATTATTTTGGGGGCTCCTGGAGCCTCCCTAACTAACAGCTCCTACAGAGTTATCCCACACTTGGCACTGTGAGGAGACTTATAATATGGTGGGAGAGACAGTCATAGAAACAAATTATAATACAGCATAACAATTACTCATAAAGAAACAGTGTTTATGAAAGCACATAGCTTACATGAACTATGCGGCATGGTGATACATACCTGAAATGCCAGCACTTGGGAGGTAGAGGCAGGAAGATGAGCAGTTCAAGGTCATTCTCAACATAGCGTTAGGTTATATGAAACCCTGTCTCAAAACAAAACAAAACTGAAGTAGGACTTTTGTGTAACTTTATTTATTTTTTGTCTTTTTTTTGAGACACGGACTCCTTGTAGCCCCAGCTGTCCTGGAACTCACTATGTAGACCAGGCTGGCCTCGAACTCACAAAGATCCACCTGTCTCTGCCTCCCAAGTGCTGGGATTAAAGGCGTGCGCCACCATGCCTGGCAACTTCTTTATTATTTGTTCCTTTCAGCATCTCTAAGCATTTTCAGACTTTCGATATACTCGAACTTCTAGATACTTTTGGTGCTAATAGTAAGGGATGGCCTTGACAAGTTTGATTTAGTACCCAATCTGAATCCTTTTTGGACTTGGTTCCCTCAATTTATAGTCTATGTTTCAACAAAGTGCCTAATTCAGTTTTCTGAAAGCCAATGGTTTCTCTTTCCTTTCTTTTAGGTATAAAAAATATCCATTAAGTAGTGGCTACAGTTCCACGCTGGTTTGGCTGCCATGCATCGTAAGAAAACTGTTAGAAAAGGGTCCTCCCCTACCACGAAGATTAACCAGCAACCTCCGAGGCTTCTTGTTGTGCATGTTGCTCTACCTTCCTGGGCTGAAATCTGCTCCAATCTCTGTGAGGCTTTGCAGAATTTTTTCTCGATAGCCTGCAGTTTGATGGGTCCCAGCCGCATGTCTCTGTTCAGTTTATATATAGTACAAAATCAACATGAGTGCATCCTCCCTTTTGTGGTAAGTTTGTCTATTCTTACTCACTGTATCCTGAAAGCAAAGATGAGATTTTTTTAAATAAATAATTTATTGAGAATTTCATACATGCATATAAGGTGTTTTGATCAAATCCATACCCACTCCCTCCCCTCCAACTCCTCCCATATCTCCCCATCACTTTTTTCTGATAACTTCTTTGATTTATTATTTTTATGGGGCTTTTGCTACTTTAACATTCCCCTTTCTGAAGAAGTAACCCTAAAATCTTTTTTGTTTGTTTTTTACTATTATTTTATGTGTATGTGTATATTGCCTGCATGTAGGTAAATGCACTTGTGTCATGCAATGCCCTGGAAGATCAGAAGAGGCTGTTGGATCCCCTGGGGCTGGAGTTACAGACAGTTGTTAGCTGCCATGTGGGTGCTGGAATTCAAACCCGGGTCTTCTGCACAACCAGTGTTCTTAACCACTGAGCCATCTCTCCAGCCCCAACCCTAAAATCTTTTAAGGATTAGATAAAACTCCCAAATATTTATGACATTTTTGGCCTTTGGAAGGGAGTAGATTGCTAAGAGGCCCAAGGACTTTGAGTTTTAGCCAAGAAACTGGCTACTTTTCTTTGGGGTCTTTTTACCATAACTACCTAGAGAATTCCTTCCTCCTATTCTTTTTTTTTTAAAATATTTTAATTATTATTATTATTTTATGTGTATGAGTGTATTGCCTGCATGTATGTGAGTGCACCTGTGTCGTGCAATGCTGCGGAGGTCAGAAGAGGGCTTCGGATTCCCCTAGAACTGGAGTTAAGGATGGTTAGTAGCCACCATGTGGGTGCCGAGAATCAAACCTGGATCCTCTGCAAGAGCAATCAGTGCTCTTAACCGCTGAGCCATCTCTCCAGCCCCCCTTCTTCCTATTCTTATCACACCATCCTCTGAAGAGGTTATCCAAATTGTCAGTAGGTAATTGGGATGCAGACCGCTCTGGCTTCTTCCATGCTGAACAGGGACACAAGGTGAGGCAATTGGAGTACCCCTTTGGTGGGTCTATGTAAAAGACTCCCAAATTGCATAACTCTTATCTCGAGGAGGAAAAGAAAGTCTTTGAATCATGAATAGGAGATGTGAAGGAGAAGTAATGGCAAGAGTAATTAGCATTACAAGCTCTAGACAGAGAAAAAAGTCAGAAGAGGGCAATTTAAACCACTTTACATCCCATTTTACCACTATTGCCTCTTCAGTGCTAATAAACAGATGCATCCAGGTCCATACCTTTACCGAGTTTATATTGTACTGATAGATTTAAAATGGTTATTCATCTATCTGTAGGTATGAAGGACTTAATACTTATTTGGTGCATTCTCACTACAAACAATGTCTTTGTTTATAAATGTTGCCTCAGGGTATCAATAAGAAAATAATAATGAGAAGGTTTAAGAAAAGATTGAGAGTTGGAAGGTCAAAGTTAGTAAGATTAAGATGGCTAGATATTTCCAGAAAGGAAGGAATAATAAGACTTTTAAGCAAGTTTGTTAAAGGTCTGAGTAAGTTTATAGAAGTAGAAGGCAGTTGCAGTTGTTACAGTAGTTAATGTTACAACAAAGAATTTTTTTTCAGTCTACTAAGGTCATTTGAGGATCTGTTCCTCAGGGATCACATGGGCTTGGGAGGAGCTCTTGGCTCCTTTCTTTTACCAGTTCCATTTATATGAAGATAAGTCAAAGGTCCTGCTCGACCATGTCTGGCTTCACTTGAAGCATGAATGAGATATTTCCTCTGAGTTGACCCTCCTCTTTGTAGACTGGGTAAGTCCATCTCATGGGGTCTCCATGGCCTCCCTGAACAAGAGGACAGGTGACTCACCACAGTAACGGGGTATTTTGAGAGATGTTCCATAGTCCCCTGGAACTTAGTCGACCTTGGAGGGTAAGGGACAAAAACTGTCCTTAAATCCCTCTGGCCAGATTAGTATAGGCCTCAAACTATGGCTGTTAAATATCCAATAAGGTTAGTTCCACCAACCTGGTACTTTTAATTATCATGTGCTATGTAGATAAGGTTTAGGACAAGAACCACATATTCTCAAATAAATATTAACTAAATTTATATTTTGTTCCTTAAACTAGACTAAACTATGACCATAGAAATTTTAAGATTATGTGTATATTATTTTTGTCTTTTGTCTCATCCTTTATATACCATAACAAACCTACACAGACCTTCATCACTTGCTTAGGCTTTCTCATTTTTTTCTATTTTGGAGAATATTTCCATTCCCATATCCTTTTAACATCTTTTACAGTCTCGTTTTCTTTTTTTTAAAATAACTATGAGACACAATAGCATTAACAAATAAATTTTCCATCTGTTGTGAGACTTCTTTTCCTGGGGATGCTAAGCAAAAAGATGAGATTTCTATAGCAAAGCTCACAGTTATTACTTACAATAAAAACCACACTATTTCCTCATATCCAATTAACCCACGTGAGCCAGAAGTTATGTGTGTATATGGGGCTCACACTGCAAAAGGGAAGTCCCTGAATTATTAATCTAGGAGTTAAAATAGCCTGCATGCCATCCCTTTCTGCTCCATAGAGAAGAGAAACCTTGGCATTTACAGTCTTTGAAATGTAAACATATTTAGTCTCTAAATCTCTTCAGAGTTCCCTGACTATTCACTCATTCTCTTTCATCTGAAACTTGTCCATTTCTTCCCAAATTTGTCCTGAGGTATGGGCGTGCGGGGATCTCGGGGCACCAGCTGCTGGGCGTGGCGCCGGTCTCCTGCATGCACCTGGGGGTGCAGCGGGTCCCACACCATGTCGCTGTGGGTCTCTGCTACCGGAGCTGGCGGCTCTAGGACCGCTGTCAGCTGCCTGGGTTCTGTTTCAATTTCCATCTTGCACTCTCCCTCTAAGTTCGAGACCTGTTGGCCACCAGGTCACGAGGGGAGGTGCGAAAGCAGGGTCTTCTTGAGTTGAAGGATAGCTTTCTTTCCCCCCCCCACCCCCCACTGGATCACAGGATTTTAGTGTTACAGCTTCAGACAAGTGACTCAGCTCAGATCTCAGTGATTCAGCTCCAGCTCCAACTTTATTGGGGTAAAACTAGGACTATTTATAGTGTGGAGACAGTAGAAGAAGTCTTAGCTGATAGGTACTTTTAGGATGCCTCATTTACATAGGGAGGTGGGCTTCTATCAGGCTATCAGACAATGCCTGATTAAAACCTGGTAGCTCCTGTGCCGGAGGGCATGTATCTTGTGACAGGCATTTCAAAAGTAAGTCAGGGAGGAGAGCAGAAAGCGCCCCGCTGAGAAGGGGAGTCTCCCCATTCGCGCCGAGCCAGCTTGTGGCTATCCGGACATGGGGAGACTGCTACCCTAAACAGCAGGGGTCCCCAACACTGAGGCAAAACTCAAGGTACTAATTTTTTTTGCTCAGAAAACCCTAACTGTAAAAACATGAAGATATTTTATCTGCCGGGTCTGGCAGCCCACATCTTTAACCCCAGCACTCAGGAGGCAGAGGCAAGTGGATCTCTGTGAGTTCACCAGCCTGGTCTACATAGTGAGTTCCAGGCCAGGTAGGGCTATAGGGAGACCTTGTCTCAAAAAAATGTATTTTATCTGTGTTCTACTCAGGTGAAATTTTAATTTCAGGTAAAAACACCACTTAAGGTTTTAGAAAGCAGTAGCAATATTTTCTCAAAGCTCTCTCATAAACATTTATTCTCCCTACTCCCCCCCCAAAAAAAATTCAAGTCTTCCCTTTCTCTTTTATATAAAGTTCAGATCACAGGGATGAGAAAGACTTCCACGGTTTCTATGCATCTTTAACCTTGATTCTGATATATCTTAGTCAATGGACATAAATTATGTCTTTAAGATAACCAAAGGAGAGAGGCATCTAAATTAAATGACACCATACATCCAATGGCCCTAACAGACACTACCAAATATTTCCACCCAAGCATCAAAGAATACACTTTCTATTCAGCACTCCATGGAACTCTTTTCAAAAATTGACCACATACTGGGGCACAAAACAAGCCTCAACAAATACCAAAAAAATTGAAATAATTCCATGCATTCTAGCAGACCACAATGCAATAAAGCTTAAAATCAACAACAGAAGAAGCCCTAGTAACTACATGAATTCATGGAGATTAAACAACATACTCCTGAATGATGAGTGTGTCAAAGGAGAAATTAAGAAAGAAAGCTGGGCATGGTGGCATACACCTTTAGTCCCAGCACTTGGGAGGCAGAGGCAGGCATGTCTCTGTGAGTTCAAGGCCAGCCTGACCTATATAGTGAGTTCCAGGCCAGCTGAGGCTACAGGAAGACCCTGTCTCAAAAAGACAAAAAAAAAAACAAAAACAAAAACAAAAACCCTCTGTGACACTTTAAAAGCTTTCTTAAGAGGGAAGTTTATAGCTCTAAGTGCCTTCATTAAAAAATCAGAAAGGGGCTGGAGAGAAGGCTCAGCAGTTAAGAACACTGGTTGTTCTTGCAGAAGACCCAGGTTCAAATCCCAGCACCCACATGGCAGCTAACAACTGTCCATAACTCCAATCCCAAGGGATCTGACAGCCTCTTCTGACCTCCGTGAGCATTGCACAACACAGGTGCACTTACCTACATGCAGGCAATACATGGATACACATAAAATAAAAATAATAATTTTTTTTAAATCAGAAAGAGCACAAATAAATTACTTAACATTCCAACTCAAGACTCTGGAAAGGCAAGAACAAATGAAACCCAAACCCAGGAGAAGAGAAGAAATAACAAAAATCAAAGCAGAAATTAATGAAGTAGAAACAAACAATACAAAGAATCAATGAATCTAAGAGCTGGTTCTTTGAAAAGCTAAACAAGTCCAGTTCACCAAAAGAAAGAAAGAGCAAACTGAAATCAACAAAATCAGAGAAAGGGGAAACATCACAACAGACAACCAAAAGATCCAGAACATTATAAGGGAATATTTTAAAAACCCATACTCTATTAAATTTGGAAGCCTAAAAGAAATGTATGGGTAGCTAAAATCATGGGAACCACCAACGTTAAACCAAGAAGATATCAACAGTTTAAACAGACCCATAATATATAAGGAAATTGAAACCCAAAGGGAATTGGACTGGAGGGAACATACTTCAACATACTTAAAACTATATGCAACAAACACACAGCCAACATCTTTCTAAATGAAAAAAAAAAACTGGAAGCATTCACATTTAAATCAGGAGCAAGCTGGCGTGGTCACACACACCTTTAATCCCAGCACTTGGGAGGCAGAGGCAGGTGGATCTCTGTAAGTTCAAGGCCAGCCTGGTCTACATAGTGGGTTCCAGGACAGCTGGGGCTACAGGGAGCCCCGGTCCAAAAAAGACCAAAAAAAAAAAAAAAAATCGGGAACAAGACAAGGATGTCCACTCTCTCCCCTCCTTTTCTTTTTTCTTTTTTTTTTTTTGCCTGTTTTTTTTTTAAATCCTAAATAAACTAGTTAGCATAGGGTGGGGGGTTATTTACAGAAGAGTGGGTACTCCCCATTTATGGCTGTGCTGGAAAATTCACACTCAAACGTAGATCCCATGACTTCTCAACAGCTGCGCAAAATGGCGAGAGAGGTGCCTCACGGCATTCTCAGCATATATATCCTTAGCCCCTCTCCCACATGCAGCTAAGGTCGACTGATTGGTTGGTACTTCTTTTCAATATAGTGCTTGAAACTCTTGCTAGAGCAATAAGTCAAGAGAAGGAAATTAAAGGGAGTACAAATTGGAAAGGAAGAGGTCAAATTCTTCCTTTTTGCAGATGATATGATACTATACCTATGAGATCCCAAAAATTCCACCAGAAAACTCCTAGAACTGATTGACACTTTCAGTAAAGTGTCAGGTTACAAAATTAATCTACAAAAATCAGCAGCCTTTTTATATACCAATAACAAGCTATTGGAGAAAGAGTACAGGGAAACCCTCCCATTCATAATAGCCTCAAAAATAAAATAAAATAAAATATCTCAGAATAAATCTGACCAAAAACATCAAAGATCTCTACAACAAAAATTTTAAATCTTTAAAGAAAGAGATTGAGGAAGACACCAGATGGAAGGACCTCCCATGCTCATGTATTGGAAGGATTAATATTGTGAAAATGACCATCCTACCAAAACCAATATAGATTCAATGCAAACCCAATCAAAATCTCTATAGCATACTTTACAGAATTAGAAAAAAAAAATCCTTAAATTCATATGGAAGAACAAAAGACCCCAGATAGCCAAAGCAACCCTGAGCACAAAGAGCAATGCTGGGAAGATTACTACACCAGATCTCAAACTATACTACAGAGCTATAGTCATAAAAACAGCATGGTATTGGCACAAAAATAGACACATAGATCAATAGAACGACCCAAACATCAGTACACACAACTTCAGCCACTGATATTTGACAAAGGTGTTAAGAATACACCATGGAGGAAAGACAGCATCTTCAACAAATGGTACTGGCAAAACTGGATCTCCACCTGTAGAAGAATGAAACTAGATCCTTATCTTTCACAAAAGTCAACTCCAAATGGATCAAAGATGTCAATGTTTAACTCAAAACTCTGAAACTGTTAGAAGAAAACATTGGTAATAACCTACAAGATATAGGTGTAGGAAAGGACTTTCTAAATCAGACACCAATTGCTTAGGAATTAAGGTCAACAATCAACAAGTAGAACCTCATTAAACTAAGATTTCGTCTTACTCCAGTCAGACTGGCTAAGTTCAAGAGAACAATTGATACCAAATGCTGGTGAGGATGTGGAGAAAGGGAAAATGCTCATTCACTGCTGGTGGGATTGCAAACACATGCAACCCCTGTGGAAAGTAGGGTGTCTCAAAAAACTAAAAAATGAACCTATCATATGACCCAGTTATACCACTTCTTGGCATATATGCAAAGGACTCATCCTATTGCAGAGATACTTATACAACCATGTTTGTTGCTGCTCTTTTCACAATAGCTAAGAGATGGAAGCAACCTAAGTGCCTCTCAGCTGATAAGTGGTTAATGAAAATGTGGTCCATTTACACAATGGAGTTCTACCCAGCAGTAAAGAAAGATGAAATAATGAAATTTGCAGGTAAATGGATGGATTGAGAAACTGCTACACTAAGTGAAGTAACACAGACTGAGAAAAACAAAGATGTATGTTCTCCCTCATTTGTGGATTCTAGTACTAGATCCTTATGAGTGCATATCCTGATGTAACTACAGGAACCAGGAAAATGGAAGGGAACCAGGGAGGTAAAGGGAAAGAAGGAACACAAGAGAGAAGAATAGTGGGAGACAGGTGTTACTAAGGGAGAAATGTGTAAAAAGGGGGTTAGTTAAATGGGAGGGGGGAGGAGGGCTATAAAGGAACTATGGGAATAAAGGGGAAGAAGGAGCTCAAGAGAGGTGAGACCATAGGAGACAAATTATCAAGGGAGAAATGGGAAAAAATGGGGATACTTTAAATTGGGAGGGTGGGGAAGGAGGATAAGACAGGGAGAGAAAAAGGAGAGATAAATAATGCCTAGCTAGCATAAAAAGCCAGAGGGAATGGTGTTAGTCCAAAAACCTACACATATGAAAAATTACACTTACAATATCACTATATGAGTCTGTTGAGTATAGCTGAAGGCTACATAATAAGAAACAGTGCCAGACAGGAGAAACTTTCCTTTGAGTTGTTGGCCAGGATAGTCCAACAGACTTCTAAAATCACACAGGTTATTGCCACAGTTCTTGATTACCTTCCACAACCTGATGGTAAGACCCTATTGCTTAAGACAGGACACACTTTGAACACAAGAGTCAAGCAACAAAGGTGAAACTGACCTGGAAGCCACCTTTCCTGAAGGCTAGCTCTCATAGCTTTGGAGAACACCACAAAAGCTGGTAAGGGAGAAGTTCAATTGATGATACAACCCCAGCTTCAAGGCCTAAAAAGTACATCAATGACCAGCACAGCAAATGACATTGGTGCAGTAGTGGCACTTTTATTTGGGGGCTAATCAACAGCTAACTAATTGGACTTGAAGCCCACTCAATGGAAGGAAACTCATGTGTGGTACTATAAACCTAGCCAACTCACATAGCTGGAAAGGTCATAGATCTTAGAGAAAACTCCAAAGCTGTCATATCCCTAAACAGTTGTAATATGGATCCTTAAATTTGCAGACAAGTATCCCAGGAACCACCCATCAAAGAAGCTTCTTCTTCAACTGACAGAGATAGTTACAGAGTTCCACAACTGGTCACACACAGAGATTGTCTGTGAATTGCCCAAGCCTAAGTGGCACATCTAGGATGCAACCCGTACCCCTAAGGCTCATGGAACGTAGAACAAGGGATAAAGAGAACACGAATGCATCTTACAATTCTCATCAATGAAGCTCCCTCATGCAACCAGAGGGCCAGGAATGCAAAAGGTTACAAATGGCCAAAATACAGAATAATAAGAGTCTGCAGAGTGTGGGTACTTGGACAGGGCTCCCATATTAAAAGCCACCCACCCAGGGCTCAGGGATCATTTCTGAAAAGGGGGTGGAAAGATTGTAAGAGCCAGGGAGGAGGTGAATGACCATATGAAAATAGTCCTACAGGCTCCTGGGATTCTTTTCATACAAACCTACAGCAATGGTGTCAGCATACACAAGACCCATGCAAACTTAAGTAGACAAAGAACACAGAACTGTGGAAATGAACAGCAGGCCCCAACCTTAGTTGAAGAATTATTGGCAGCTGATTACTGCTGGGCGAGAATAAGCTGATCATCTTAAAGGGAGGGACTCCAGATAAACTGACTAGATCTCAGTGGATTAACTTACACTGAGGGACATCTGGGAACACTAACTTTACATGACAGGTCTTAACACAAATGACAGAAGGTATGAACTCCAGTGGGAGGGGCTAAGGGAGGGTGCCAAAGGGGAAAGGGGTATAAAGATAATTTTCTGTATGAAATACACAAAAATTCAATTAAATTTTTTTTCTTTTTGATACAGGGTCTCCTTGTATCCCCAGCTGTCCTGGAACTCACTATGTAGACCAGGCTGGCCTTGAACTCACAGAGATCCAAGTGCTGGGATTAAAGGTATACACCACCATGCCCGGCTCAATTTAAAAAAAAAATTTAAAGATAACCAAAGGAGGGAATTCTATACTCTATTGCTGAAGTATTTGTGTGCTATCTAACTAGAATCCATTTATTATTAAATTGATGTCTTATTTTCCTCATTGAAAGTGGAAAGGTTATATCTCTCTTGGTACTGTAAAGGATGAAAATAATATACATTGCTTTATGCTTCCTGAGTTACACCATTATAAAATAAAACATACTTGAATTACTTTGACTGTAGTCTGGGCTCACTGAAGTCAGAGTTTACCTCTCAAAATGAATCATACAGGGGCTAGAGAGATGGCTCAGTGGTTAAGAACACTGACTGTTCTTGCAAAGGACCAGAGTTCGGTTCCCAGCACCCACATGGTGGCTAACTACTCTCCCTAACTCCAGTTTCAGGGGATCTGATGCCCTCTTTCTGACCTCCTCTGGCATTGCATGACATGGATGTGCTAATGTTCAGGGTCCGAAGAATTCCCTGAATTGACCTCTCAGACACTAAGTCTCAGTAAGAACACAAGCGCTTTATTGGAACCAACTGGCTGGGGACACAGACAGTCTCAGGAGCTGTACTGTGAAAATGCAGGGCTTTTAAGCACAAAAGCTGCAAAAAGCACAAAGCAGGGGATTTCTATAGAAACAATAAAAAGAAGAATCAGGAAAGGATTTGAATAATCTAGGGCTGATTTCCAGAGCCTTAACCTATACAGCCATTGGCTAGCTTACCTGGGGCAGAACATTCTTCCTCTTCTGCCCCAGACCATTTCCATAGAAACCATAAACAGATGTACCAGGGAAGGGTTTGAATAATGGAAGGGATTTCCAGAGTCAGGTGGAGGGCAGCTCTTTCTCAGAGGACAGGGAGGGGGTCTGAGGGACACTCTCCTTCACTTGTATACATGCGGGCAATATTCTCACATGCATAAAATAAAAATAAAATATTTTTAAAATGAATCATACAGAAAAAGTTTTTGTTTGTTTAAATGCTCCAGGTACTTAATCTAGTGATTTTGTTCTATACATTGTTATTTCAGCTGGGTTGCTGATAGGAAATTGATAAAATTAATTAAGGAATTCAACAATTTAGGTAGAATTTGGTTCCTCTGATCATCTATTTCTGTGTACCAGATTATACCAGAACATAATGACTTTAAACAATAAATGTTTATTATCTCATGGTTATTATGAGTTAAATATTCATAAGCAGCTCAAGTAGGTGGCTCAAGCTTGGGGTTCCTCATGAGACTACAATAAAGATGTCAGTCAGAACTAAGCAAAGCTCATTTCAGGCCTCATTAAATGTGCTGCATTGTTAAGTTGCTCTTCCTCATCCTCTTTTACCATGTCCATGTCCACACATACTTCTTCCAACTTGGGAACATCATTCCGGCTTCTCATCACACTACGCTGCAGTTCACAAGAACTCTAAAGGGTGTGAACTCTTTCAAAGAAAGACCAGAGCTGGAGAGGGTCCGGCTGCTCTTGCAGAAGATCCAGATTCAGTTCCCAGCACCCATACAGCAGCTAACAACTGTCCCGAACTCCAGTTCCAAGGGGTCCAACACCCTCTTCTGACTTCCATGAGCATTGCCCAACATAGGTGCACTTACATATATGCAGGCAATACATTCATACACATAACAATAATTTTGATTTTTTTTT
>NW_008360310.1:2910831-2938772 GCF_000622305.1 Nannospalax galili
CATAGTGAGTTCCAGGACAGCTGGGGCTACAGGGAGACCCTGTCTCAAAAAACAAACCAAAAAAAAAAAAATGTCAGTCAGGATCATAGTCATCTGAAGGCTTGATGAACCTAGAGGGTCTCATTCCAAGATGGAATATCAGATGATTATTGGTAGAAGTTCATATTTCCTCTCCACCTGGATCTCTGTAGGACTCTTTGCCTGTTACTATGGCAACTAGCTCCTCCACAAGCAGATGATAAAAGAAAGACAAAGACAGAGTCAGAGAAGAGACAAAATGTGTTTTATGTCCTAGTCTCAAAAGTAACACATTGTCACTTCATCCACATTCCATTTATCACAAAGTCATTATTTCCTAGGCAAAGGACAGAGTCCAGATTTAACCATCTTTTCTAAAGAACCACCCCCAAAATAAGCATGAGAAGGGGCTGGGGAGATAGCTCAGTCAATGACGTGCTGGCTGCACAAGCATGAAGACCTAGGTCCAAGGACCTAAGTTTGATCACAAGCTGGGTGTGGTGGTATGTGCCTGTTATCCCAGTGCTACAGAGAAGAAACCAGGAGGATTCTTGGAGCTCTACCATGCCTATCCCAGTGAGAGACCCTGGCAAATAAGGTAGACACCTCCTAAAGTTCAACTCAGGCCTATAAACAGAGAGAGAGAGAGAGAGAGAGGAGAGAGAGAGAGAGAGAGAGAGAGAGAGAGAGAGAGAAATAGCCAGCAGAGAAAAAAAATTTTTATGTAGGTAAGAGAACTCTGAAGACCTGAAAAGACCTTACTGCATTCGATATACATAAAATCCATGGAGATTATGCAAATACAAACATAGAACAATTCTGAAAAGGTGAGAAGAAAAGTAGACCCACTATAGACCCCCAGACCTGAAGAATGGCACCACAGTGCATTTGCTACATTAGCCTAGATTGGGTTTTGGAAAAGCCTTTGATTTAGAAACTACATGTAGTGCAGACAAATAACACTCTAAAGGGCCTGCTCATTCTTGCCAAAGAATGGAAAAAGCCCTTGCAACTCCAATTCTGTCAGAAAGTCCAAGTAGGGCTGGAGAGATGGCTCAGCAGTTAGGAGCACTGACTGCTCTTGCAGAAGACATGAGTTCAATTCCCAGCACCTAAATGGCAGCTAACACTTGTCCATAATCCAGTTCCAAGGAATCCAACGCCCTTTTCTGAGATCCATGGGCATTGCACGACACAGGTGTACTTACATACAGGCAGCCAATACACTCATACACATAAAATAAAAATAATAAAGTATTAGCCAGGTGTGGTGGTGCACGCCTTTAATCCCAGCACTTGGGAGGCAGAGGCAGGTGGATCTCTATGAGTTCAAGGCCAGCCTGGTCTACATAGTGAGTTCCAGGACAGCTGGGGCTACAGGGAGACCCTGTCTCAAAAAGACCCCCCCCCCAAAAAAAGTATTTTTTAAAAAAGAAATGCCAAGTAGTGATTAGACCCAAGCTTCATGGTACAATGGTAAGTTACCTCTCACTTCATGCTCAGTAGTTGATCCTAGAGGAGAGTCAGGACCTACCTCCATTTGGCAGCATGGCTGACAAGGAAAACAGAAAATATAAAATTATATTTATGTCAGAAATGAATAAAAGACAGTGAGTTTTAAAGGAGAATAAGAGACTATTATTCAATCTCTTCCATAAAATCAAGGGAAGGCAACACTTCCCAACAATTTTTTTCTCTTTTTTTCTCTTTATTTTTAGACAAGGTTTCACTCTGTAGCCCTGGCTGGTCTCAAACTTGCAGTAATCCTCCTGCCTTGCCCTCTTTAGTGCTGGAATTACAAGCATGAGCCACTACACCTAGCTTCAACTCAACTTCTATTTAAGGCTAGTTAGTACCCTGATACCAAAAACAGAAAACATACAAAGAAGAAAACTCTAAACCAATACTCCTTGAAAATATATACAAGAAAACTTGAAATATTAACAAATAGAATTTAGTAACAAAAGAATTATACACCATTAATAAGTAGATTTTATTTCAGGAGCATGAAATTGATTCAATATTTGAAAATCAGAATAATAAATAGAAGTTAAGAGATCTGGAGAGAGAGCTCAGCAGTTAAGAGCACTGACTGTTCTTGCAGAGGACCCTGATTTGGTTCCCAGTGCCGACATGGTGGCTAACAACTGTCAATAACTCTAGTTCCAAGGGATTCACCACCCTCTCTGGTCTCTGCAGGCATTGCATACATGTGGTGCACTTACATGCATACAGGCAAAACATTCATACACATAAAATAAAAATTAATTAAAAATAAAAATAAATTTAAAAGTTGACACACCACACGCACATACACATACAAGCAATAACAAAACTTTATTTACTTTTTTAGACAGGGTCTCCTGTAGCCCCAGTAGGCCTGGAACTCACTGTGTAGACAAGACTGGCCTTGAACTCACAGACATCTGTCTGCCTCTGCCTCCCAAGTGCTAGGATTAAAGTTTTGCACCACCACACTCAGCATTAAAATTGTTTTCTTTTAAATTTAAGAAGAAAGCTGGGTGTGATGGTACACACTTTTAATCCCAGCACTCAGGAGGCAGAGGCAGGTAGATCTTTGCGAGATCAAGGCCATCCTCATCTACATAGCAAGTTCCAGGTTAGGTGGGACTATAGGAAGACCCTGTCTCAAAAAAAAAAAAAAAAAGTTAAGAAAATTAAATGATTATATCAGCTTAAACAAAATAGGCATTTGACAAAGTTCAATACACATTCATTATAAAGCCAACAGATAGGGGCTGAAGAGGTGGCTCAGTGGTTAAGAGCACTGATTGCTCTTGCAGAAGACCTAGGTTCAAATCCCACCACCCACATGGGTGGCTGACAACCATCTGTAATGCCAGTTCCAGGGGATCCAATACCCTCCCTCCTCTGAGGACCTTCAAGGGCATGGCATGACACAGGTGTACATATACACATTCAGGCAATAATACACTCAGTTACATAAAATTAAAAAAAATAAATTTTTTTATAAAAACAACAGATAATACTAGCACTCCGGTGGCAGAGGCAGGGGGATCTCAGTTCCAGGCCAGCTGGGGCTACAGGGCGACCCATTTCTCTCTCTCTCTCTCTCTCTCTCTCTCTCTCAAAAAAAACAGATAATGTGCTGTTTACTGGTGAAAACTTGAATACGTCCCTCCTAAATTGGGAAACATGACAAAGATACCTGCTCTGGCCAGTTTTATTCCATATAGTTCTGGAAGTCCTAGGCAGCACAGTAAGGTAAGAAAAGGAAATAAAAAAGCATAGAGTTTGGAAGGGAAGAAATAAAACTCTATCTGAAAGTAGCATGATGGAAAATTCAGGACTCTGTACTAACCTTTAAGGACAAGAACATCAAAGAATTTTGTGCATATTTTATTTAATTTTATTTTTTGAGATGGAGTCTAGCTGTGTTACCCACTATTGTGGTTTGAATGTAAAATGTCCCCTATAGGCACATGTGTTTAAATACTTCCTCTCAGCTGGTGGCAATGTTTTAAAAGGTTGTAGGAGAAGTTCCTAGGGGCAAGCTTTGTGGTTTGATCACCTGGCCCCACTTCAAATTGCTGTCTGCTTCACTGACTGCTGATGAAATGTGACTAGATGCCTCATGCGTTTGCTGCCATGTCTTCCCCACCCCCTCCATGATAAACTGTATTCCTTCAATTGTAAGCTAAATAAACCCTTTCTTCCTTAAGTTGCTTTTTGTCATAGCAATGAGAAAAGCAACCAGTATACCCAGGTTGTCCTGGAATTTGAGCTCATCTTGCCTCAGCCTCTTGTACCTCAGGGAGCACCCAGCTGTGTACATATTTTAAAACCACCACAGTTCCCTTTTGGAGATATACCAAAACTTTGAGTCAAATAATGCAGATAATGAAAGCCTGGATTCTCAGTTTGCAGGTCCTTCCCACTGGCAGTTTTGCTCCTAAAAAAAAAAAAAAATCTATCTAGGGCTAGAGAGATAGGCTTAGCGGTAGAGCACTGGCTGCTCTTGCAGAGGACCCGGGTTCAATACCCAGCACCCACATGGTGGCTAACAACCACCTGTAACTCCAGTTCCAGGGGATTTGACACCTTCTTCTGACCTGCTCAGACATTCCACGACACACGTGCACTTACATACATGCAAGCAATACACTCATACACATGAAAATAATAGAAAACAATTTTTAAATATCTAATAGTCACCAACCCTCTTCTAACAAATACACAAAACATTTGTTGGTCATTTTTGAAACACAATTCACACAAATTATCATTGTAATACATTAATGACATTAAGCAGATAATATGGAAAGATTACTGCACATATTTTCAGGATTTCACTTGTATTGTAATTCAATCACACAATGCTTAATGACAAGAATTCATGCTGCTAAATGCATTATCAGAAAAACATCATAGAATGCACCCTAGCTGGTATAATTCTTCGCTCACTTCAGCCTCTAAATACAAGCAAGAGACACAGTAAACACAAGATATATAAGGCTGCTGCTGAGCTGAGCGTGGTGGCGCGTGCCTGTAGTCCCAGCACTTGGGAGGCAGAGGCAGGTGGATCTCTGGGAGTTCAAGGCCAGCCTGGTCTACATAGTGAGTTCCAGGCCAGCTAGGGCTACAGGGAAACCCTGTTTCAAAAAGACCCAAAAATAAAAATAAATAATGCTGCTGCTATCATAACTTGCATACTGTTTATAGTAAATGTTTTATGTAAGTAGGAGTGTACTCTAAAATAAATAACAAACACATAAACTAGTAATAGTAGTTTATTATTGTCAAGTACTGTGTACTATACATAATTGCATGTTTTATACTTTTATGTGACTGGCAAACACTGTAGATTGTTTACACCACCATCACCATAAATCTGAGTAATGTGTGCTGTGTCTCAATGGCTGTAGCTTCACTAAGCATTAGAAATTTTTCAGTCCTGTTCTAATCCTATGGGACCACCATATATACAGTTCATCACTGACTATATGTGAACTATATATTTAATTTATTGATATATATTTTAAAGTATTTTTTAATATTTTATTATTTTTATTTTATGCATATGAATGCATTGCCTGCATGTATATAAGTGCATACGTATCGTGTTGTACAATGCCCACAGAAGTCAGAGAGGGCATTGGATCCCCTGGAACTAGAGTTACAGATGGCTATTAGCTTCCATGTGGGTACTAGGAACCAAACCCAGGGTCTTCAAGAGAAGTCAGTGCTCTTAACCTCTGAGCCATCTCTCCAACCCCCTCAAAGTATTTTTTAAAAATTCACTATATCATCTTTTAGTTTGTAAGTTTTTAAATTATTTTTACTTCTAGTTTCCTTTTTTTGTTGTTTTTTGTTTTGGTGGGTTTTTTGTTTATTTGGTTTTGTTTTGTTTTGTTTTGAGTCAGGGTCTCACTGTGTAGCCCTGGCTAGCCTAGAACTTACTATGTAGACCATGTTGGCCTTGAACTTACAGAGATCTGCCTGCCTCTGCCTTCTGAGTGCTGGGGTTAAAGGCATGGACCACCACAACCATCATCCAATTTTCCTTTTAAAAATGGGGTACTGAAAGGGGCTGCATTAAGTCAGTCAAGTTGCCATTAAGAAACAGAAGGCATATACAAGCTAACTTTTCAGGGAGAGATACGAAAAAAGAATGCAGAGGAGAAGCAGAGTTTAGGAAAAGTCAACGAAAGATGGTGCAGTATCACAGGACCAAAGAGGGGGCTGTGACGTTTGTTAAAGAAAACCATAGTGAGCTTTATTAAAGCACTATAGAAGATTTTATTCAGGATCATTGCAGTAGGTACAAGGACCCTGACAATGGGGTTTTGCAGTAAAGAAGAGAGCTCAAATACAGCTCTGAGTATAATATGGGCAAGTTGGACTCCCACACCTAGATCTCCCACTGGTGTCTCCCATTGGCCACACCTTTCTAGAAGCAGGAGTGTGAAGAAACTCACTGAATTGGTGCCTATAGATCAGCTTCCAAGGGCACAAAAAGAGGGAGAAAAAAGTAGAGAGTGATCTTGAAGGGTAAATGAAAGCAATTCAGTACAGAAGGTTGTTGGGAGATGAGCCCATCTCCCAAACCAAGATTGTTTTGTTTTTTTTCTTCTTTTCAAGTACTTAATCTCCTTGGGAGTCCCCTAGTATTCAAAGGTCAAAAGGTATATTTGACCTTTTGAATTACTTGATCCCTTAATCAATCCATTAAAAAAAGCATACAGTTTTATACTAGAAACAAAAGATTTGTCAGGAACTTAGTTGAGAAAGAAACCTGAGCTTCCAGGTGCCATAGAAACTCAACAAACCAAAAATGAAAGGGTTAAGCCTTTAATCAGTTCCTGAAATAGTATAATCAACACTCTAACCTGGGGAAAGCACCTACTTCTCCATTCCATTTTGTTTTTGGTGGGTGGGGGGGGTAGATCTTGTTTTTAATTTGTTTTGCTTTATTTGAAACAAAAGCACTCTATAGCCCAGACTGTCCTGGAATTCACTTATGTAGCCCAGGCTGACCCCAATCTTGTGGCAATTCTCCTGCTTCAGCCTCCTGAGTGCTAGGATTACAGGCATAAGTCACCACACCCAGCTTCCCCACTCCACTTTTTCTCACTATGGTTGCAGGCCAAATGTATTGGCACAGATACAGGGATAATCTCACTGTTGAGTAAACCCCAGATAAAAAGCTTTGGTAGTTTGATCAGCTTGGGATTAGGGAAAACAAGGAAGGAAGGCTAGGAGTAGAGAAGTACTGAGTCAGAGTAGGGAAATGTGGATTCAAGTTTCCCCATTTTTCCCAGAAGTCCTTTGGCAGAAGTCCTTAATGAGAACCTAGCCCTGGGTCTCAAATAGAGACCCAGAAATAAAGGTGTTAAGAGCTAGGGACAACATAGTATTCCAGGGAGGCATGAGCCTTTGGTCATGTCCTTCAGAGACTGCGGTGAATTGGCGGTGCACCAAATCCAGGATGGGAAGGGCCTCTTCTCTCCCATGACCATCCCATGAAGCCTTCCAGGCAAAGCCTTTTAATTACCTATGGTCAGCCCTGAAAAATCACATATAGAGTTATTATTATTATATCACTGAATTTTCGTACACATGTAGGTTTTTTTAACTAGGAGTCACACTCCTCTTTGGAGTTTGGAAGCTCAGACAAAATTACAAGCCAAAATTTCCTTCCTATAAAGAGTAAATTCAAACCTAGTTAAAAATCTCAAGAAAACTGCAGGAATAAAGCTATTACTTTATTACAATCCAGTCTTTAAGGAAAACATGACTTTAATTCCATTTTCACTGAACTGCATAGATAACTGACATTTTCTATCTGCAGAGACAGTTCAAAATACAAGTGGAGAAAGATAGCGTGTGAGAAATTGCATGCACGATGAACTCAATATATCCCTCATATTTAAATTTTTAGTATAATCAAATAATTCTGAAACTTTTATAAGGAATCATGACAGAGAATTCATAATTAAAATATTAGAATTCCTTTTATATCCATTGTGACATTAATATAATTAATTCTAAGAAATGATTAATTTCCCCTCAAAGCAGGATTCTAAAAGAATGTCGTTACTTGAAGATCTTGCTTGTTCTTTTAATTTTTCATTATAAAGAATTTATTTAAATTGTATATTATCTACAATGAGGTATTTGGATTCAGAATGTTCTAGTTAAGATACAACATTTATTTCTTCATCCTTAATAGCTAACATTCAAAAGGAATCACTTCAAAACAACAAATAATACAGATAGACTATATCAGGCAATATAAAGGCAAAGTCTAAGAAATATAATGTCATAGACTATAATGAGTCCAACAGGAAAGGGAAAGGAAGAATAAGACAAGGAAATATAATTAATAATTTTGTTATGTGATGAGTTAAATACTGCTAAAGAGGTCATTTAAAGGAATCATCTAAACATGGAGTTGTAAAGATAAAGACAAAAACGGACTCAAATCTTCATGGTTGTGATAAGAAAAGCATACAGGAAAAAAAAAGAAAAAAACTACACAATCAGCTATAAAACAGGGACTAGAGAGATGGCTCAGTAATTAAGAGCATTTACTGCTCCTCCAGAGGACCCAGGCTCAATTCCCAACACCCCCATGGTGGATAACACCCATCCTTAACCCAAGTTTAAGGGAATGATGCTCTCTAGAGCACCAGGCACACACATGGTACACTTACATACATGCAAGCAAAACACTTATACATATAAAATAAAATTTTTTTAAAAAATAACAAAACATGGGACATGGTGGCACATGCCTTTAATCCCAGGATTTGGGAGGCAGAGGCAGGTGGATCTCTGTGAGACCAAGGCCAGCCTGGTCTACATAGTGAGTTCCAGGACAGCTGGGGCTATAGGGAGGCCCTGTCTCAAAAAGACCAAAAAAATAAATAAATAAAAATGCAGCTGGGCATGGTGGTGTACTTCTTTAATCTCAGCACTGGGGAGGCAGAGGCAGGCAGATCTCTATGAGTTCAAGACCAGCCTGGTCTTCACAGTGAGTTCCAGTCCAGCTGAAGCTATAGGGAGACCCAGTCTTAAATAGACAAAAATAAACAAAGACAAAGCAAAATAAAAGCTATGAAACAAAATATTGTAAAATAATTCAAATGTAAACAAACATCTGACACCAATAAATGCTAAGCTCATCTACTAAAGTTCTTTTTTAAATTGATTATTTTTATTATGAGCAAATTCTGTTACATTCAAGAGACTCAGCTTCAGCAAAGTGACTCAGGTAGGGTATAGACCAGACAAATAACTCAGCAGGTAAGGATGCCTGCCACCAGTTTTAACAACTTGAGTTCAATCCCCAGAACCCACATGGCAAAGGAGAGAACAGACTCCCAAAAATTGTCCTCTGACCTCCACAGGTGTACCCTGACCCCTAACCCCAGTAAATAAATGTAAAACTAAATAAAAATGTAAAATAAACAAATAAAAGGAGAGGCAAAGGTATGCTAGGCAAATGCAAACCTCCCTCCGCAAAGGGAACCATGATCAATCTCAGACAAGGTTGAATTTTTTTTCTTTATTATTTTTATTTTATGTGTATGAGTGTATTACCTGCATATAAGTGCACCCATGTCATACAGTGTCCATAGAGGCCAGAAGAGGGCATCAGATCCCCTGAAACTGGAGTTAGGGACAGTTAGCCACCATGTGGGTGCTGGGAATTGAACCTGGGTCCTCTGCAAGAGCAGCCAGTGCTCTTAACCACCGAACCTGTTCTCCAGCCCCAAGGTTGAATTTGAGACAAAAAGCATTCAATGAAACCAAGAATGGCACTTTAATGACAGGGGACAAAACAGAGTAATCAAAAGGCCTACAGAAGAAAATCAGCATAGACATCCTCCTGCTCAGACTGTGCTGGAATCATAAATGTGTACCACTGTATCTAAACAATAACTTACAATGTATAAAGGAGTATTACAAAGGTGTGTATGAGACCAGGCCTGGTGGCAAACACATTTAATCCCAGCACTCGGGGCCTATTGGACCATACCTTTATTTGGTACATGTTAGTCAAATAAACAGGGTTTCCAGAAGAGAAGGAGCGCCTAAGGAATAATTGATGATAAAGTTAGATTGCCAATTAACTGAAGCCTGGATTACCAAAAAGACTTGTGTCTTTGATTCATTTCACTCTGCAGCAAGTGAAAGGGAACTTGGTTAGGCTGCAGGCCTGCATCTCTGAGCTCCGTATGTTACAAAGAGAAGGTTGTTACAGACCTCAGCACACTTGTCTGTCCCTGGCAGTCAAGGATGGGCTCCAGCAGTTCAAGCAGTACAGCAGACATATGTCCACAAGTGTTGCTCTTCCTTGCACGTCTCTGGAGGTAAGAGATACTGGTTTTCGGGCATGACACCATTTTCCTATTTCTGTCTATATTGATGTTTTGTTGCTTACTATCTTTACGCTCTGTTTCATATGCATTGAATGTAATTTTCTTTTTTTCTTTTTTTTAGTTTTTATTTTTTATGTGTATGAGTGTATTATCTGCATGTGTGTAAGTGCACCCATGTCGTGTAATGCCCACAGAGGTCAGAAGGTGTTGGATCCCCTGGAACTGGAGTTGTGGATGGTTGTCAGCTGCCATGTGGGTGCTGAGAGTCAAACCCGGGTCCTCTACAAGAGCAGCCAACTGCTCTTAACTGCTGAGCCATCTCTCCAGCCCGTGAATGTACTTTTCAAGGCTAGATTTTCATCTCCAATAACCTACTCAGTTTTTATTTTCTCAACCAATTGTGTCTTATTTTCTTTTACCACACAGTTTTCAATTACTAGCCCAATGGAAGGAGAATGGCAACATAGATAACTTGGAAATAACTTTGAGTTTCTTTTTTTTATAAGATTTATTTTTATTTTATGTGTGTGTGTCTGTGTGTGTGTGTGTCTGTGTGTGTATCTGTGTGTGTGTGTGTGTGTGTGTGTGTGTGTGTGTGTATAGACATACACTCATGCATGGGTGCCCATATAGGCCCAAAGAAGGTGTCAGCCAGATCCCTGGAACTGGAGTTACAGGTAGTTGTGAGTTGCCTGACATGGGTGTTGGGAACTGAACTAAGACTCTCTGGAAGAGCAGCAAGTGCTCTTAACTGCTGAGTCATCTCTCTAGCCCCACCTATTCAGTTCTTAATGGGCATCAAAAGAAACTAGAATACAGGGATTGAAGTGAACTATAAGCAAATGCTGGAAGATTAGCAAATGTTAAAACTGATGCTTTTCTGGTGCCAGACAGAGACAATATAAATTAGTTAAGCACATGGGCACATTAGTGAATGTGAGTTAAAACAGTCGGTTTTGGTAACCTCAGGCAGCAACATGAGTTGGAAAATACAGTGTGGGACTTTTGCCATCCAGTTTCACATGTAAGGAGGGCAGAAGTCCCTACTTTATCCTAACAACTATTAAAATGCTTTGCAAAGTGAAAATCAACAACTCTATTTAGATGCCAAGGAGAAACAAAGTCATAGGGCAAATCACTGCTTCCAAAACTAGATAGCTAGCTGGGCTGACCCAGAGGATCCCAGCATACTGAAGCAGAACATCCATGAGAGGTAGGGTTGGGGTAAGAGAACCTAAACTTTAATTACTGAAGACTAGCTGAAGTCTGAAAGTTAAATACTCCAAGGGGACCCAGCCCTGCAGGGGTGGCCCACCTCTGAGTTCAACCAGGCTCTCATAATACATCAGGGAAAAACTCCCTCGTGCCTCAGATTGAAGAGGGGAAATGCAACCATTTGGAAATACACCCCCACAGTTCTGTTCTCTCCAATAAGTTCTGCCCTCAGGAGAACCCAAACAGAGCCCAACCTCCTAGGGTTTAATTAGACTTAACTGACCTGGGGGACAAGAGATAGCAGACTCTGCCAGGTGTGGTAGCACACACCTTTACTCCAAGCACTCTAGAGGCCGAGGCAGGCAGATCTCAGTGAGTCCAGTCTGGTCTACATAGTGAGTTCCAGGCCAGCTATAGCTGGAGGGAGACCCTGTCCCAAAAAGACAAAAAAAAGGCAGACTCAAGCCGGCTATAGCCTTCCACATAGAAGGGAAGCACCAACTCCAGTCTCCTCTAGACACTATGTTTTACCTAAACAGGAAAAACACTGAGAAATACTTGTGAAGTTTATAGTCCAGAAGCAACTTCTCTTGAAGACTGGGAAGTAATAACCATAATTTTTTTTTTATTTTACAAGCATGTTTGTATACAATTCATTAAACTTATTTTGTTATTTTAATATAAAATAATAGCATAGAAAGTTTCCTCCCCCCTTCCCACACATACCTCACTACTACATTTAAAAAGCCAATTATAGAAGTTTCTTTGGCTCAGTAGAATATCAAGAAAACATCACAAGGCAGAATACAAGGCAAAAATTGCCATTTTAAGTTAAAGTAGGCATTAGAGCTAGACATGGCAGGTATGTTGGAATTATCTGACTGAATTATTTATTTATTTACTTATTTTTGGTCTTTTTGAGACAGGGTCTCTCTGTAGGCCCAGTTGGCCTGAAACTCATTATGTAGACCATGCTGGCCTCAATCTCACCAAGATCTACCTGCCTCTGCCTCCCCAGTGCTGGGATTAAAGGTGTGTGCCACCACGCCTGGCTTATTTATTTATTTTTGAGACTGGGTTTCACCATGTTGTCCTAGATGGCCTGGAACTCAAAATGTAGACCAGGTTAGCCTCAAACTTGCAGCAATCCTCTTGCCTCTGCCTCCCAAGTGCTGAGATCACAGGTGTGCACCACCACACCTGACATTAAAAGAACAAAGAATAATATGCTAACAGAGAGCAGGGTGTGGTGACCCTCTCCTGTAATCCCAGCACTCAGGAGGATGAGGCAGGAAGACCAACTGAGCAGAGATACAGCCAGGGGCTGTATCACAGTGGGCCAGAAAACAAAAACAAAACCCACTCAATCAGCAGACACAGGCCTGAAGCTGAGAATCCGGTGGTCTCCTGGAGTGAACACCCCCGAAGGACGCACTCGGCCACTACCTGTACAAGTAGTGCAGGAACAGAGGCACAATGTTGAGTTTACCACAGTTGGCCAGATCCACAGGATCAGCACACACTACCTGGCCTGGTCTGAAGCTAACGCTGAGGCTATGTGAGCTGGTGCCGACCAGCCAGAGTCCCGGTAAGACACACATTTCCAGAAAACAGTAAATAGCCGGGGCTTGAGTAGTCTAAGACAGGGAAGTGTAACCATCCAGCACTTGTGGAACAATGATGGGTGGAAACTCCCAGAAAGCAGCATTCCATGCTGAGGGCTCGGGGAAGAAAAATCGAGGAAGGGCTGACACCTACTGGGGATTGAGCAGAAACAACTCAACCCAAAAGGTACTGAGCAGAAACAACTCAACCCAAAAGGTACTTGGTTTGCACTCCACTGCATACCCACAAACCTTGGGGGAGGGGGCTGTTTGTTTTGATTTGGTTTTTGGTCATTTTTGAGACAGGGTCTCCCTATACCCCAGATGGCCTGGAACAGGCTATGTAGGCAAGGCTGGCCTCCATCTCTCAGAGATCTGCCTGCCTCTGCCTCCCAGAGTGCTGGGATTTGAAGGTGTACTCTACCATACCAGGCTCACAAACCCATCTTACAGGTTTGAAATGGAGCTTTAAACCCTCAAGTTCCCCTGTAGCACAGTTTGCTACAGGATACATCACAAGAAGGGGAAATGCAAAACCCATCCCACCAAGGAAGAAATCTTGACTGATGCTGTATTTTCTATCTACTTGTGCGTGTGTGTGTGTGCGTGTGTGTGTGTGTGTGTGTGTGTGTGTGTGTGTGTGTGTGTGTAGGTGGTAGTGGTACTGTAACCCAGGCTAGATACACTAGGCTTGTGCTCTACCACTCAACTGTATCGCCAGCCTCATTTCACCTATTATTTATTTATATCTTCTGACATATATAGATACCTTTTAATGACCTTGCTATAGTTTTTATGTTGCTTAATTTTAAGAATTCTGTTTATATTTCTGCACCCATAATATTGTGTTCCCCTACCATTCTTCCTACATACAACCCATCTGCACTCCCTCATTTCCTACCTCATTTCCTTTCTCTTTCCCCTTCCCTCTTTCTACCTCTTAACTATTGCTTTCTATGGCTTTAATAATCTTTAAACGCTATTGATCTTAACAACATCCCATCTTCCTCCTTCCATTTGTTTTTCTTCTCCTCAATCTTTTTCTCAGTTGATCTAATACCAACTGCTTTCCTTATTCAGCCTATTTCCCTTCCATTCCTAACCTTAGGAATATACATGATACTATCCTTGATTTTTTTTTATATCCCAATAGTTATTGAAGACAAATGGATGACTGCTTTAAACTATTGTATGTGCACACTGGGCCTAGTCAACATTTGTGATTGCTTCTGCAGTTGATATTCTACTCTTTGAGTGGTGTTAGGGGTAGTGTCCAGCACCCTGAGCACATAGACTGAGGGTTTTGCTACTGAATTACACCACCACCAGTCCTCTGGGGAGGAATGACACCTCAATCCTACTATAACATGATCTCACTTGAACATTGCAAATACTTCAACTGAAAGAATACAGCTGATTTTTTAAAAATCCAATCAATTAAATAACCTTAGATGCACAAGTCCCAATACGGAAGTACAAGAAACATGAAAAATCAAGGCAGTGTGACCCCTTGGAAAAATGCTAATTCCGTAAGCCGTCTTTTTATTGTCTTACTATTACCTGACTTCAATATCATAAAACAAGTGTGTAGTATTTTTTAAAAAAAGAAGAATCCTTGGAGCTGGAGAGATGGCTCAACAGTTAAAAGCACTGACTACTCTTGCAGAGGACCCAGGTTTGATTCCCAGTACCCACCTTGCAGCTGACAGCCTTCTCTCTCCAGTTCTAGGGGATCCAATGCCCTTTTCTGACCTGGAGAGAACATTGCACAACACGGGGGCACCTACCTACATGCAAGTGTTACATTCATACACATAAAATAATAATTTTTTTTGTCTTTTTGAGACAGGGTCTCTCTGTTGCCCCAGCTGTCCTGGAACTCACTATATTTTCAGGATATTAAGTCTGTAGAACTAAGGTCTGCCCCAGGAAGACCAACAGGAACAATGCTTTTCGACTTGATAGTTGCAGCTTCAATCAGTGTTTTTACACAAATACTAAATTCATAAAGCACCAAAACTTATTTCAGCACGCATCCATATTTGAGCATTTAGTAACCCTGAACAGAAAGTGAGAAATGGAACAATGTGCCATGAAGCTAGGCCCATGGGTCTAAAAAACAATGTGATACTCAGCTCTGGCTTCCTGCTAAGGGTCTGAGGAGCAGCAACCCTGAAACCAGAGTTTGCCTGGATCAAGGGTTATTATTCCAAGAGTCAGGTTCCCACCTACAGATGTGTGGTCAGGGTCAGGGTAACTGCAAGAGCCCTAGTCAAACCTTCTTCAATCCTTAAAAGCAAAGCAAGTGTGCTTACAGATGTCTTCTCATGGCCTTTCTCCTGGTGTAAACATCAATGACTGTGAGTGCTGGCAGGTCTGAGTCACCCTAAGATTCGAGCTCAAAGTGCATCAGCTGATGGTGATAATAGGATGGCAAGGTGGAGGACCCAGCATTCACTTCCCAGGCTGGTGGTGAGTGAATGAGGGTGGTTCCAGAGCTAAGTGAGGAAGGCCAGACTCCTCCAACCACATCTGATGGCTTTTGGCCACAACGAGTGTTGTGAATGTGTCAGGTGGTGATTGGCAATAAGGGAGTTGAGGAGGAGGGAGAAAGGTTAGGGAGAAGAGAAAGGAAAGCCCCAAAATTTTCACTGAAGGCCAATTTTAGAGGAAGCAGAGGATTACAATCTAGGTTCAGTCAAGAATGGGAATGGAAGAGAGTGGGGACAGGATGGTGGCCTGTAAGGGATGTCACTTAAGACTTAAGAAAGCAAGGTACAGGCAAATCACCCCCACCAAGCCCAGCAGGCTGCTACCTGAAGCCTTCCAATCTACATTAAGGGCCACCATGTAGGGGCTGTGGTAGGGAAAAGGCAGATCCAGGCCATGTGTCAGTAGCAGGTGATTGTGTGATGTGTCTGTTCAACTATAAGGTGGGTGCTGGGAATCAAACCTGGGTCCTCTGCAAGAGTAGTCAGTGCTTTTAACCTCTGAGCCATCTCTCCAGCTCCAAGGATTCTTCTTTTTAAAAAATACCACACACTTGTTTTATGATATTGGGAATCAAACCTGGGTCCTCAGCATGTTAGCTGAGTCCCACCGTTCTTTATGGGAATCAATTTAAATATACCTCCTTGACCTCAGAAATTCAAGTGCATGGACAGTTTGTTATACTTGATAGGATGTTTTATTGTATAGCACAGTTTATATATTTCAAATGGATAAAAATTAGTGTCATGTAGAGTATCTTGAGATAAATCATCTTTGTAGGAGTAGGAGCTTCCTCTTCAGTGCTTTGAAGTCTATGAGATGTATCTAGAAAATTTACTACTGTGGAAAATAAAGACTGCTTAGATTAGAGGGGAGGGGGAGACCATAGGGCTCTTGGTGATTAATTGCTGTAATTCTGTCCTTCCCCAGCTGAGGGAGCTTCATATTCTCTTTCAGCATCTCAAAAAGACAAAAAAAAAATCCTTATGAAACCCTTTACTATGTACAATGACTATCATTGAATGATTGAAGATAAATGATAGATGATAGATAGATAGATGATAGATAGATAGATAGATGATAGATAGATAGATAGATAGATGATTGATAGATGATAGATAGATGGATAGATGATGATAGATAGATAGATAGATAGATAGATAGATAGATAGATAGATAGATAGATAGATGAGGCCAGGTGAACACTATAAACATAGGGATAGAACTAAGAAAGAACCGAAAGGAAATAGCAGCAATAAAAACACTATAACAGAAGGGCAGAATGTTTTTCTTGGTTTTATTAATAGACTCATCATGGCTGATGGAAGAATCTCTGAGCTAGAGGCTTTTTTTTAATGTGTATGTGTCTGTGTGTGTGTGTGTGCATGCCGTTCACGTGCAAATGCCCTTGGAGGCCAGAAAAGGGTAGAGCTGGAGTTATAAGCAATTATGAGCTATCCTACATGGTTACTTGGAACCAAACTCAGATCCTCTGGAAGAGCAGTAAGCACTCTTAACCACTGAGCCATCTCTCCAGTCCCTGAACTAGAGGCTTAATGGAAACCTCCAAAATTGAAATCTAAAAAGAATGAGCCAGGTGTGATAGCACATGCCTTAATCCCAGCACTCAAGAGGCAGAAGCAGGCAGATCTCTGTGAGTTCGAGGCCACCCTGGTCTACATAGTGAGTTCCAGGCCAGCTGGGGCTCAAAAACAGCAAATAAATAAATAAATGGACAGGATATTTATAACTGTTAGAACTACAGGGCATAAATACATGTAGTAAAAATAACTGGAAGAAAAAAAAAATAAAATATTACACTAAAGCTAATTTTCTATTTATTTTTATTTTACATGTATGAGTGTATTGCCTGCATGTATGTAACTGCTCCCAAATCATGCAATGCCCACAGAGGACAGAAGAGGGCATCGGATCCCCAGGACTGGAGTTACAAATGGTTGTTACCTGCCATGTGGGTTCTGGGATTCGAATCCGGGTCCTCTGCAAGAGCAGTCAGTGCTCTCAACCACTCAGCCATCTCTCCAGCCCTGAAGTATAATTTTCAAACTATCAAAATTCAAAGAGAAAGAAAAAAAGGCTTAAAGAAGGCAGAATGGGGAAAACACTGTAACTACAGAGGAACAAAGATAAGAGTTATGTCCAACTTCCCCAAAACCATTCCAGCAAAACCAGAGGGGAATAAAATATTTAGTGTTAAGAGAAAGAATTCACCAACCTACAATTTTGTACCCTGTACAATGATTCTTCAAAAGTGAAGGAGAGTTTGGCATGTGGTCTCAACACTCAAGGAGCTAAGAGAGAAGAGCAGTGAGTTCCAGGCCAGTTTAGATTACACAGTGAGTTCCAGGCCAGCCTGGGCTATCCCAGCACTTGGTAGAGGCTAAAACAAGAAAAGCAGGAACTCAAGATCAGCCTAAGCTACATAGTAAGTTTAAGGCAAGGTTGAGCTACATGAGACCTCATCTCAACAAAACAAAAATATGACAGAAAAGTAAAGACTTTCCTCAGACAAAAATGAAGGGAAATTTGTAGCCAGAAAGGTGGTTCAGCAGTTAAGAGCAGTTACTGCTCTTGGGTTTGGTTTCTAGCACCCATATATTGGCTCACAACCATCTGTAACTCCAGTTCTGTGGAGATCTGATGCCCTCTTTTGGCCTCCAGGAGCATCTTCATGCATATGATGCATATAAACTTCAGGCAGGCACACACGTAAATAAACAAAATAAATCTTTTGTAAAATATATTTTTATTTATTATTTTTATTTTATGTTATGTATTGCTTGCATGTGTATAAGTGCACCTGTGTCATGCAATAGCTGAGGAGGTCAGAAGAAGGCATCAGATCCCCGGAGCTACAGTTAGGACAGTTATTAGCTGCCATGTGGGTGCTGGGAATTGAACCCTGGTCCTCTGTAAGAGCAGTCAGTGCTCTTAACCATCTGAATCATCTCTCCAGCCCAAAAGTTTTCTTAGTTTTAATTCATGAAACAGATAACAGTTTGTCTAAAATAATAGCAACAGCATATTGGTTGTGTATACATATATGTTTACAGATAAGTGAAATAAGCAGTAGCAAAGATATAGAGAAAGAGAGAGAAATTGTTGATAATGATGTTGTTGGCAGCTGGAGTGATGCCCATTAGTTGAGTACTTGCTGCTCTTGCAGAGGACCAGAGTTTGGTTCCCAGCACCCACATGGGGGCTGACAACCAATGGTAACAAGTTCCAGAACTCTGACACCCTCTTCTGGCTCCACAGGCACTGCACACACGGTGCACTTACATATATGCAGGCAAACATTCATACATATAAAATAAAAATAAATGTTTTTAAAAAGGTTGTTTTATTTATCTGAGACAGTGTTTCAGCCTATGCTGGCCTCAGACTTACTATGTAGCTGGGGATGGCCTTGAACTCCTTATCCTTCTGTCCCCACCTCCCAACTGCTGGAATGATAAGCATGTGACATCATGTCTGGCTCAAGATTATTATCACAAAGTATTCTACCTTTAATATTGTATGGTGTTATTTGAAAGTGGATTTGGATTAATTGTAAATATAAATTGTAAACTATGGGACAAATGTTTTAAAAAGTAAAAAAAAAACATAATTAGTATACTACATTTTAAAAAAGGAGAGAAAGTAAAATCATAGGAGATGCTTAACTAAAACCATAAGGGGGGTTGGAGAGGTGACTCAGGGGATAAGAGCACTTGCAGTTCTTCCAGAGGACCCAGGTTCAGTTCCCAGAACTCACATGGCAGCTCTGCTGTCCTCATCCAGCCTTTGAGGCTGGAGTGATAGCTCAACTATTAAGAGTACTTGCTGCTCTTCCAAAGGACCAGAGTTTGGTTCCCAGCATCCATATATCACGACACATATACCAGTAAACATATCAACAATCAAAGCACCTTATACAAACAAAAATAAATAAATCTTTTTATTTTTTTGGTCTTTTTGAGATGGGGTCTCCCTGTAGCCCCAGCTGGCCTGGAGCTTGATATATAGACCAGGCTGGCCTTGAACTCACAGAGATCCACCTGCCTCTGCCTCCCAAATGCTGGGATTAAAGGCATGCACCACCATGCCTGGTTTTTTTTTTTTTTTTTTTTTGTCTTTTTGAGACAGGGTTTCCCTGTAGCCCCAGCTGGCCTGGAACTCACTATGTAGACCAGGCTGGCCTCGAACTCACAGAGATCCACCTGCCTCTGCCTCCCAAGTGCTGGGATTAAAGGTTTGTGCCACCACACCTGGCTGCCTGGCCTATTTTTTAAAAAAAAAAATAAGAGGAACTGTGATGTGGCTCAAGGTAGAGTGTTTTCATAGCATGTACAAAGCCCTGGGTTTGATCCCCAGCAGTAGAGAGAGAGAGAGCTTGAGAGAGACTGAAACACATGTTTATGTATGGCTTTTCACTGATCACTGTCTGGGGTTAGCTCATGGAAAAGACCTGTGATTACCTGTTCTACTGGAATCTGTCAAATGAAATTTGATTTGTATCACTTCTTAAACTTTTGACTGATATCAAATAAAATTTGATTTGTAAGTTACATTTAAATCTCTCTCTTTTGACCAGATGTGGTGGCACATGGTTTTAATTCCAGCAGAGGCAAGAGGACCTCTTTGAGATCAAGGACAGCCTGGTCTCCATAGTGAGTTTCAGGCCAGCTGAGGCTTCAGGGAGACCTTGTCTCAAAAAATACACACAAAAAAACCTCTTTGTACTAAATGCAATAACTGCTACCACAGATTTCTGAGTTTATCTTCCTGAATAAGCTGTGTGTTCCTCACTCTGAACAGAAACATTGATTATTGGATTTATTTTCAGATTACTGTCCTGACTTCCCAGCCTGGGAAAGAAGTGATCAAACAATTGGAAGAAGGGTTGAAAGATATAGACCTACTCAGGGTCAGGAGGCTGCAGGTTATTGAGATCATAAAAGGTAACCTAGAGCATACAGACTCATCTCCCATTGAAGAGCCCAGCATTGATGGTAAGAATTTTACTTTTGCTATGTTGCTCGTACTGGTCTTGACTTCACAATCCTACCTCAAGAATTTTTTTATGCAGTCTTTCACAGGTCAAAAAGATTATTTTCTGGTGCACACCTTTAATCCCAGCACTTGGGAGGCAGAGGCAGAACTCTCCGAGTTCTAGGCCAGCCTGGTTGCCAAAGTGAATCCAGGACATCTGGGGCTACAGGGAGACCCTGTCTCAAAAAGACAAAAAAAAAAAAAAAAAAGATTATTTTCAACAGTTTTTTTATGTTTGTTTTTTAACACTTTTTGTTTTGTGTGTGGATTGGGAGGCACTCATGTACCACAGCATACATGTGAAAATCAGAGGACAACTTGCAAGAGTTGATTCCTTCCACAGTGTGAGTCCCGGAGATCAAATTCAAATAGGTTGGCGACATGCACCTTTTACCTGCTAACTCCTCAATCCTGATTTAGTGCTCTTGAATGATGATAAGCCAACAGATTTCACTGTAGTTCAGACACATGGCTCTAGTATTAGAGCTGTATTATGTAATATTTATTATTTATTTTTATTTTATGTTTATGAGTGTTTTGTCTACATATATGTAAATGTACCAGTGTTGTGCAATGCCCTAAGAAGCCAGAAGAGGGCAGTGGATCCCCTGAAACTGTAGTTATAGACTGTTGTAGCTGCCGTGTAGGTGGTGGGAACCCAACCCAGGTACTCTGCAAAAACAGCCAGTGCTCTTAACTGCTGAGTCAACTCTCTAGCCCTGAAATCTGTAGTATTTATTTCAGAATTAATATATTCTAACACTAAAAATTGAAATGTCATAGGTATATAAAGTAAAATGTGGGCTGGGCATGGTGGTGCATGTGCTTAATCCCAGCACTCAAGAAGCAGAGGCAGGTGAATCTGTGAGTTTGAGGCTAGCCTGATCTACATAGTGAGTTCTAGGCCAGCCAGAGCTACATAGTTGCGGTCACCGCCAGGAGCGGCCGCTCCTCCGTTCTCGTGGGTGCCATTCCTTTGTTCTCACAGGCATCGAGGCTGCTCCTATGCTCGCCCTGGGCTGAGGCAGCTCTTCTGCTTGCCCTGTGCTGCCTCCTGTCATCCCTGCGTCTGCCCAGTCCTGGACCCCAGGGCTGGTGAGGAGACTGTCAACAGAGCCGCATTCAGACACAGGAGACCAAGTTCAGTGACACAGGTCTGGTTTATTGCAGGAAGGCACAAGCTTATATAGGGGTAGTGGTCCAATCACAGCACAGCAAGTAGGATACCTTATTAGCATAACAGGTTTAGCATCCTATTAGCATAACAGATTTAATGTCCTATCACAGAATAGAGGGTAGGATGCCTCATTAGCATACTGGGTTTCAGATTACAGAGCCTGGATTCCTGGAAACCACATAACCCTGACAGTTGCAATATCACCCTAGGTTCAAGCCTGTCTCCCACACATAGTGAGACTTTGTTTCAAAAACAAAACAAAAAATTTAAATTATGGGCAGAATATATAGCTCAGTGGTTAAGAGCACTTACTGCTCTTATACAGGACCTGAGTTTGGTTCCCAGCACCTACATTGGGCAGCTCACAACCACCTGAAAATCCAGCTCCAGGAACTCTAACACTTTCTTCTGGTCTGAGAGGATACCTAAACATACCAGTGCACACCCACACAAAGACACACAGACACACAGACACACAGACACAAATGGCATACACTCAGACACATACACATAAATAAGAATCAAAATAAATATTTTAAAATAAAGTAAAAATTCCATCCTCTCCTAATTGCTTTTAGGATATTAGGGTATGCCTACAAATGTTCCCTTCTATGTACACACACATACTTAATATCTCAATGAGACCATTACATACCTATATTCTATTACATTCTTTATCCATGTCTAATACATGCTGACAGTATAGACATATCTAATTCTGATTGTATTTTTATGTGTGGCTGTACTATATATCTTAATCACTAAGCAACAGTGTGGTTATTACATTTTGCTATTATAATCACTGCTCTATGAAAAGGTATTTCATGCAGGGATGGCTTCACCAGCTAATGACCAAAAAGTTCATCCAAGGCCCTGTGTATATAAAGGTCCCAAGCTTGAAATTTAATGGTTTTTGGCTGCTGTCTTAAAATTGTTCGTATTTGGGCCAGGTATGGTGGTACACACGTTTAATCCCAGCACTTGGGAGGCAGAGGTAGGCAGATCTGTGAGATCCAGCCTGATCTACATTTCAAGTTCCAGGCCAGCTGGAGCTACAGAGAGACCTTGTCTCAAACAAAAACAAACAAAAATCTTAGTATTTTATCTTTGAACTTGCAGGGTCTGATGGGACAGTGAAGCATGTGCCAAGGTCTTGCTCACACATGCCCTTGTCCTGCCTCCTTCCTGCTTACCTAGAATGGGCTTTCCTTTGCCAGCTCACTCAGTGTTAGTATCACCCTTTGTGACAGCAGCTCAGATAGCTAGGGACACATTCCAAATACTCATAACTTCCCTTTGTAATCATGGGTGTGTATGAATTGATTCACACTTCTTAATAGAATTTTTAAACTCTGACAAACATTAGCACTAACTAAATTAAAATTGTATTTATGCTGGATAGCTTTAGTGTCAACTTGACACACCTGGGTTGAGGGAGCCTCAATTGGGGAATTTCCTCTATTGGACTGACCTGTGGCCATGTCTGAGAGGCATCTTCTTGATGAGTGATGTGGGAGGGCCCAGCCACTGTGGGTGGTGCCACCCCTGGGCAGGTGGGCCTGTGTTGGATAAGAAAGCAGGCTGAGCAGGGGCCAGGAGAGCAAGCCAGTAAGCAGTGTTCCTCCATGGCCTGTGCTCCAGCTCCTGCCTCCAGGTTCCTGCCCTGAGTTCCTACCTTGGGCTCCCTGATGAACTGTGACCTGGGAGATGTAAGCTAAATAAACCCTTTCCTCCCCAAGTTGGTAGTGGTCAGAGTATTTTGTCACAGCAATGAAGAACAAACTAGGACAGTACTCCACTCCTGTTTTATTTTATTTTGTTCTGTTTCATTCTGTTTTGTTTGAGACAAGATCTATGTAGCCCAGACTGGCCTCGAACTTGAAATGATCTTTTTGCCTCATCTTCCAGAGTGCTGGGATTCACCACCATCCTCAGCCCTGTACTCTAATTTTTTTTGGGGGGGGGGTTTGTTTTGTTTTGTTTTGTTTTGTTTTGTTTTGTTTTTTGAGAAAGGGTTTCACTACCTAGACCAGGCTGGCCTCAAACTCAAAAGAGATCCACCTGCCTCAGCCTCAAGAGTGCAGAGGTGTACACCAACACAGCTGGCCTATACTCTACTATTTATACACAGAAGCAAATCATAAGAAAATGTTGAGCCAGGCATGGTGGCACACATCTTTAATCCACTCAGGAGGCAGAGGCAGGTGGATCTCTGTGAGATCAAGACCATTCTGGCCTGCAAAGTAAGTTTCAGGGCAGCTGGGACTACAGGGTGACCCTGTCTCCAAAAGATGGGAGGGAGGGAGGGAGGGAGGGAGGTAAGGAAGAAAAAGTTGTCATTTCAGATTACTTTCACAAGTAATCATGAGACTGATCTCCAGTGAGTCTAAATTCTGTCTCCTTTAGTACTGTCTGCTCAATGAGAGTCATTCATCACAGAGAGGACTTGGAGACTCTTCAAGCCTCTGTGATTGCCAAAGAAAGAATTTAGAAATTAAGAAAGTAGGTAGCAGGGGTGGGGGGGGCGGTGGAGAGATGGCTCAGTGGTTAAGAGCACTGACTATTCTTGCAGAGGACCAGAGTTCAAGTCCCAGCACCCACATGGCAGCTAACAACCATCCTTAACTCCAGTTCCAGGGGAATCTGACACCTTCTGACCTTCAAAGGCATTGCACTATATGGGTATACTTACATACATGCAGGCAATATATTTATACACATAAAATTTAAAAAATAATAAAATATTTTAAAGGAATTACTACTTGCAATAAAAATTATGAGGCATCATCGTGAAGTGGAATATCATAGGTATGAAAGTGACAGCTACATAGAACAATGTGGATGAATCTTCAATATTGAATGGAGGGAAACAAGGCATGTATACAAGGTGATACTTCCTTATAAAGCTCAAGCAAAATTAAAGTAGTAATTTGTTTGTTTAAAATAATTAAATTAAAACTTAAAATAGTTTTATTTTTTTAATTTTATTTATTTTATTTTATGTGTATGCGTGTATTGCCTGCATGTAGGTAAGATCCCCTGGGACTGGAGTTACAGACAGTTGTCAGCTGCTATGTGGGTGCTGGGATTCAAACCTGGTCTTCTGCAAGAACAACCAGTGTCCTTAACCACTGAGCCATCTCTCTGGTCCCAATAGTAGTTTTATTAACAACTTTTACGGGCCAGGCCTGGTGGTATATGCCTTTAATCCCAGCACTCAGGAGGCAGAGGCAAGCAGATCTCTGTGATTTCAAGGCTAGCTTGGTATACATAGCGAGTTCCAGACCAGCCAGGACTACATAGTGAGACCATGTCTTATATAAATATAAATATACTTAAAACTAATTGTAACAGAAAAAAACTGATAAGAAGGAAATTCAGTGTGTCAAGGTTTCCTCTAAAGGTGGTCCGGGGACAGAGCACAGAGAGATCAATGGTATTGATGATATTCTACATCTCAAGCTGAACAATTCATGACTATCTCCTTATTGTGCTTGCATAGCTTACACACAGTGTGTCTTCATTTGCATATGATAAAATTTTTGTAACAGCTTCTTAAAGAATGACTAAGTAATAAATATGCCAAATCTGAAAAGGCCACAGTGATCAATATACTTTGGCATGTCGAAGGTATCTGTCCAGGTTGATAACAGTCTGCACTGATTGGGTATTAAGTCTCAAACCAGTTACAAATCAACTTAATGAGGCTGTCAACTTGCTTACATTTCTCAGCCATGTACAGGGATATCAGGTTCCTTTTCTAAGTGCTCACAAACCATCTGTTTAATATTTCCTCCTGTAGTTTTCCAGAGATTGATGTCAAGCTGTTTTAGAAAGATATTTTATCCATATGTGTTCTCAGGAAACACCAAATGTTGACAATGCAAAATAAAAAAGATAAAGATTTATTGCTTCTTAAAGGATTCCAATTCTAGCAAGAACAAGGAGTATGGGACTAGAGAGACCTTTCTGTGCTTCAATGTAATTGTCAGACTCCAGTGTCTTAGAGAGTAGACCAGAAAACAGCTGAGCATTGAGATTGTCTTTGATAAATCCATTAAAGACATTTCTCTATGGCATTAAGACTAACTTAGAATCTCTGTTAAGTTTATTACCTAAAGATTTTTAACAAGGACGTAGATTTGTTTGTTTCATCAACACAAGCCGTGGTCTCAGAAAAATAATAACCTTTTTATAATTAAACTAAATATTTTAGAATTCAGCAAAAAATCTGAAGTTATTTGAAAATTGGGACTTTAAAAAATTTGTCCTCACCAATTTGACATCCAAAGTACACACTCAATGAGTTTTGATAATAGTGTATGCTCATAAATCATCACCCCAGTCAAGATATAAAACATTTCCATCATCCTCAAAAGATGTCTCTTGTCTCCCTACACTCAGTCCTACTCTCCATCCCTAGTATAGACCAGTGATCCGCTTTCCACCCTAGATTAGTCTGCATTTACTATAAATTGTACCATATATACTATTGTATCTGGCCCTTTTCTTTCAGATTTTGAGATTTTTGTCTATGTTGTTTCTATCATATAATTTCTTTTCGTTGTTAAGTAGTGCTATTTTACATAAATCTTATATTTTGTATAATTATCCACCTATCAATGGACTTTTTGCTTTACAATTTTTAACTGTTGTATTCACAACAGTCACAAAGTTGGTATGAATATCTATGCACAGATCTTGGCATGGATATGTTTTTGTGTTTCCTGAGTTCTTATCACTCATCTTTTCTAACATGTCTACTTTCAATCATTTTTGTGCTTATACTTAAGTATATTTGTTGTAGATAGTATAGCTTTGTATTCATTTTGATAATCACTGGGTTTAATTTGTAATGTATAGCCCATTAAAAATTACCTTATGTATTGATATGGTTGAATTTAGGTCTACCATTTTTTTAAACATTTCATGTGTCTTAGTTTGTTTCTCCATTGCTGTGACAAAACACTCTGACCAATACCAACTTGGGGAGGAAAGGGTTTATTTGTCTTACATATCCTGGGTCACAGTTCATCTGGGAGCCCAAGGTAGGAACTCAGGGCAGGAACCTGGAGGCAGGAGCTGGAGCATACTGGCTTGTTCCCTGACCCCTGCTCAGCCTGCTTTCTTATGCAACACAGACCCACCTGCCCAGGGGTGGCACCACCCACAGTGGCTGGGCCTCCCACATCACTCATTAAGAAAATGCCCCACAGGCCAGTCCAATAGAAGAAATTCCCCAATTGAGGCTCCCTCAACCCAGGTGTGTCAAGTTGACACTAAAGCTATCCAGCACATTATGTATTTTTTATTTTGTGTGTATGAGTATAATGCCTGCATGTGGGTGGGTGCATCTGTGTCGTGCAGTGCCCAAAGAGGTCAGAAGAGGGCCTTGGATCCCCTGGAACTGGAGTTACAGATCTCTGCAAGATCATTCAGTGCTCTTAACAGCTGAACCATCTCTCCAGCCCTACCATTTTATTTTTGTTTTGTTAACTCTGTTTTTGTTGTTCATCTTTTTCTCCTGTTTTCCTGCCATTGGAGGGTGTTTAAATATTTTTTAAAATTTTGGGATGGAGAGGTGGCTCAGCAGTTAAGGCCTCTTGCTACTCTTCCAGAAGACCCAAGTCTGGTTCCCAGCACATATCAGGGGGTTCACAACCACCTATAACTCCAGCTCCAGAGGATCCAATGCCCTTGTCTGGCTTCCATGTGTACCCAAACACATGTGGTACACACATATACACAAAAATAAAAACTAAAAAATATATATATTTAAAATTCTATTTTATCGCTGGGCGTGGTGGCGCATGCCTTTAATCCCAGCACTTGGGAGGCAGAGGCAGGCGAATCTTTATGAGTTCAAGGCCAGCCTGGTCTACATAGTGAGTTCCAGGACAGCTGGAGCTACAGGGAGACCCTGTCTCAAAAGGACAAAAAAAAAAAAAAAAAAAATTCTGTTTTTTCTATTGTCATTTAGCTATTCATCTTTATATTAGTTCTAGTGGCTTCTCTGGGGATTATATTATATATCTTTTAAGTTTTCACAATCTAATTAATGTCAACATAGTACCACATAATATAAATGTAGAAACCTTGTAGGGATTAACACCTATTTTTAAACTTTTTATGGCCTACTTAAAATTAATGTAGTACCATTTCATATAAAACTAAAACCCTGCAACTCTGCAGGACCATTTATCCCCTCATGCACATAAACTTTCTTCAGCTTGTTTGTCTTTTGAGGCAGGGTCTCACAGAGCCCAGGCTGGCCTTGAACTCCATATATAGCTGAGGATGACCTTGAACTCCTGATCCTCCTGCCTCTGCCTCTCAAGTTCTGAGTTCTAGAGTTACATATACACTATTCCTTATAACATAGTTGTCACTTGTATTGTATCTGTATCTATATAATATATTATAAATTCTGTAAGACAGTGTTATAAATTTAACTATAATCAAATATATACATATTTTTAATTAAGAGAAAATTAGGGTTGGTTTTTTTTTTTT
>NW_008360310.1:2939004-2961263 GCF_000622305.1 Nannospalax galili
TCTTTCTTTCTTTCACTCTCTCTCTCTCTCTCTCTCTCTCTCTCTTTCTTTCTTTCTTTCTTTCTTTTCTTTCTTTCTTTCTTTTCCCCCCTTTGTGACAGGGCCTCATATAGCTCAGGTTGGGCTTGAAATCAGTATGTAGCTAAAGCTGGTCTTACATTCTTAATCCTCCTGCTTTGGTCTCTTATCTTTACCCATGTATTTTTGCCATTTTCAATGTTCTCATTTATTCCTATACATCCAAGATGTTACTTCCTTCAACATAAAGAACTTTGATGTTTCTTAAAACATGTTTCTGGCAGTGGCAATTCTCCTAGTTGCTATGTATCTGAGAATGTCTATTTCACCTTCGTTCTTAAAGGATATTCTTCCCATATATAGAATTATAGCCAAGCATGGTAGCATACATCTTTAATCCCAGGACTCTGGAGACAGAGGCAAGTGACTCTCTGTGAGTCTGAGGCAAGACTGGTCTATGTATGAGTTCCACACCATCCAAGGCTGCATACTGAGACCCTGTCTCAAAAAAAAAAAATTGGAGGGGATCTAAATACTATCAAACTATATTGTATGAAAATCACAAAATTTCAATTAAAAAATTATAGATTGCCTATGTTGGTTCATTAACTTAAAACTATTCCATTGCCTTATAGCCTCCACTGGTTTCTAACTAAAAGTGGCAGCCCTTACATATCTATACAGGATCAGTTTTCTGGCCACTTTTATGAAGTCTATGTTTGTTTTTAGCAGCCTGATAATGACATGACTAAACATGGATTTCTTCTATTTTATCCTGTCAGAAGTTCAATGAGCCCTCTTGAATCTATATACTTTTTTTGAGACAGGACCTTCCTATGTAGGCCTGGATGGCCTGAAACTCACTATATAGACCAGGCTGGCCTCAAATTTATAGAAAAAAGTGTGTACCACCACACCTGGTCAAATCTATATACTTAATCCTTAATCCAATTTGAAATTTTTTCTGCGATTATTTCTTCAAATATTTTTCTGCTATATCCTTTCTCTTCTTATAGGACTCCAGTTACCCATATGTTAAACCTTTTAAAATTGTTTCACAGAGATCTGTGCATGGTAGTATACACCTTTAATCCCAGTACCTGGGAGACTGAAGAAGGAGGACTGCCAAATTCAAGGCTTCCCTGGGCTATATAACAAGACTCTGTCTTAAATAATAATGACAGTAATAACAAAATTAAATAAATAAATTTGTTCCACAGTTTTGTTTATTTGGTTGCTTAGTTGTTATTGTTGTTTTGAGACAGGATCTCTTGTAACCCAGGCTGGCCTTAAACTCTCTATGTAGAAAAGTATGACCTTGAACTTCTGATTCTCCTGCTTCCACCTCCCAAGTGCTGAGATTATAGGCATATACCTATATGGTATATGGTTTAGGTGGTACTGTGGATAGAACCCAGGGCCTTGTGCATGATAGACAAATACTCTACTAACTAAGCTACATCCCTAGCCCCTGTTTGCTTATTTTTATACTTTTCTCTTTCTCTTCCCATAGGTCCCTGTTATCTGTCTTAGGTCATTGGCTTTTTTCCCTTTCATCTTCATTCTGCTTTTAAGCCCATTATGGTGAATATTTGTGCTTAGATATTGTATTTTTTTTGGTCTTTATGAGATAGGGTCTCCTTGTAGCCCCAGCTGACCTAGAACTTGCTATGTAGACCAGGCTGGCCTTGAACTCACAGAGATCCACCTGCCTCTGCCTCCCAAGTGCTGGGATTAAATGCATGTGCCACCAGGACCAGCTAGACGTTGTATTTTTTTAATTCTAAATTCTCCATATATTTCCATTCATTATGAATATACTTTTATTTCCTCATTGAGTATAATTTTAGATATGTTGATATAAAGTCCCAATCAAATATATGAAACATTTTTATCATGTTAGAGTTTGCATTTGTAATTTGTATTTTCCTTTGAGACTGGGTCATAGTTTTCTCTCTCTGCATGCCAAAAATATTTGGATTTTATTTTGTGAATGTTATGTTATAGAGACTCTGGATTCTATTATGTTGCTCTGAAGAGTGGTTTTTGGCTTGGTTTTGTGTTCAGACAATTAACTTTGTTAGCCTCAAACTGCCACCTGTTGGGTCTGTAGTGAGCAAGGACCCAGATGATCTCAGGGCCAGTCTTTAGACCTAAACTCTAAGCTATCTTCAGCTTGTCCTGTACATGTGTACTTCAAGGGTCACCTAGGTGTTGAACTGAGCTTAAGCATCATTCAATTATTTCTGGCTCTGGCTCTTTTTTAATTGATTTTTCTCTTACTTTCTGGAGACCCTATTTTACCTGTCTTCCTCCCCTGGGGAAAAGACAGAGACTTTTTTTAAGCAAAGTTTTAGACTAGAGAGATAAAGTGCTTACTATGCAAGCATGAAGTCTTGAATTCAGTCTCTAGCACTTACATAAAAAAGCCAGACACTGCCAGACGTAGTGGTACACACCTTTAATCCCAGCACTTGGGAGGCAGAGGCAGGCAGATCTCTGTGAGTTCAAGGCCAATCTGGTCTACATAGTGAGTTCCAGGACAGCTGGGGCTACAGGGAGACCCTGTCTCAAAAAAACCAAAAAAAAAAAGCCAGACACTACAACACCTCCTATAGCTCCAGATCTGGGGGGATGGAGACAGAATGATCCCAGGGGCTTGATGGCCAGCCAATCTAGTTAAAACAGTGAGATCCAAGTTAAGGGAAAAACCCTGTCTCAAAAATAAGGTGTCAAGCAATAGATACCTGACATTCATTTCTGGCCTCCACACTCACAAACATGGTCATGAGTTGTCCTCTGACCTTATCATGCACTCCATGACAGGGACATGTGCTCACACACATATACATATATGCATGAACAAATAAAAATAAATGTGACTTCTGTTGTTTTTGTTTGCTTGTTTTTGAGACGGGGTTTCCCTATTAGCCCCACTGGACTGGAATTCACTGTGTAGGCCAGGCTGGCCTCCATCTCACAGAGATCCACCTACCTCTGCCTCCTGAATGAGCTTTGGAACTAAAGGCATGCACCACCACACCTGGTTAAATAAATATAATTTTTTAATATTTCTAAATTTAAATCTTCATCAAGATAAAAAGCACCATAATATCAAAGGAAAATTGAAGAACTAAGAGTAAGTACTGAAATTTATATCACAGGGGGAGCAAAGGCTAATATTGCTCATGTATACACACAATGTTACGACTCGTTTTGGAGAGGAATTTGACAATGTCTTAAAATTTTTTATATGGTTTTTCTGCTTTCGAGTTACCAGTTCCTCTTTTATGAATCCAGTATACTGAAGATACTGTTCGGGGTCCAAAAAATTCCCTGAATTGACCACTCAGACACTGAGACTCAGGAGAACTTAACTGCTTTATTGAAACCGACCAGCCAGGGACTCAGGCAGACTCCAGAGCTACACTACGACCCAGAGCCGTGGAATTGCAGGGTTTTTAAGCACAAAAATCGCAAAGCAGGGGATTTCTATAGAAACCATAAACAGATGTACCAGGAAAGGGTTTGAACAATCTAGGGGATTTCCAGAGTCAGGTGGAAGGCAGCTGTTTCTCAGAGGATGGGGGGGGTGGTCTGAGGGGCACTCTCCTTCAATACTCCTCCAGCAATTCAAAGATACATATACATTCTCAGAATCACATTGTACAGTCTAGGTGTATGGGATAAATGTGTGTGTGTGTGTGTGCGTGTGTGTGTGTGTGTGTGTGTGTGTGTGTATTAGAACTTTGGGGATTTAGAGGCTATTTTAGTTTTTTGTTTTTTGTTTTGTTTCTTCTCAACCTAGCTTCCCAGTAAGTCCTCTCTTTCATGGTTCCTTTTAGATTTTCACCTTGGGGCATATTTTTCTCTTGGGCAAACTAAGGAGGCAAAACTCAGGCCAGTTCAATGGGTAAAGGCACTACACAATTCTGAAACCTGAATTCAATCCCTGGCTCCCAAGGTCAAAGGAGAGAACCACTCTCAAAAGTTGTCCTCTGAACTCCATATGTGTGCAATGGCATGTGCACTCCTGCACACACAGACATACACACACACACACACACTACTCACAATTACGCATATGTCATATACATACAATAGTAAGATTTTTTTAATTTTAAAGATGGAAAACTCCTTGCTCTGTTTTTCTGGGCCGTGCCAGCTGATTTAATGCCTTCCTAGCCCCACTTCCTTCTTCATTTATTTTTCTAGACAATAACCCATTTCCCTATCTTCCTCTCCTACCTATGCAAACACTACCTCCCTGTCAGCTTTTAGATTTTGCATTATAATTTACATTGAACACTTTTTTGGTTTGCATATGTAAATTAATATCTACAGTAAAAAATATTTTTGTTTATGAGACAGGGTCTTATTAGGTGACCCTGTATGGCCTGGTACTAGCTACCTAGCCCATAGCCAAACTCATGGCAATTTTGCCTCAGTCTCCTTAGTGTTATAGGACAGAGTTCATAAAAAAATCACCAACACCACTTTAAGAAAAGTAGCAAGGTAAATTTTAATTTTCGGCCAGCCGGGCTGTCTATCTCGGGAGTAGAAGCAGCCCTGATGATTGTCAGGTCATAGTTTTTATAGGATTACAGAATTATTGTTAATAATCTGTAAATCAATCGGGTTTGTACAACATAGCAGAATTTTGACTCTATTAATTAACAACCAATCATTATACAGACAAGTGATACAGTCATATAACTTGGCACTCAACTTTGTGACATTAAAACTAGCCAACTGCTTTAGCCATAACATGTAAAATAAGACAGTCAAGGTAAATAACTTCTAGGTGGTCATACAATAACAAGATAACAAGGGTGGTCTTATGCCCTGTGTCAGGGCGACCCAGGACAGCAAGCGGGTTACAGAAGCGAAAACAAGCTGGTTAGTCAGATGTATAATGTCTGGAATTAGCACATTTCATAGTTCATGGCTAGGACAATTTTCCAAGGCCCAAGGTTGCTCCCCTTTTCCTTTTGCTGTGGAGCAAAGTTGCTGCTGAAATGGCTCTGAACAAAATGGAGTAACTTAGGGAAGTTTGCTGAGCCAGTTCATTCAGTGCTGGGATTGTGCCACCATGAAGAATTTTTAAATACCTCTAAAATCTAGTGTTTACCAATCCAAATAATGTTTTATTGTTAACTCCTTTTTTTGTGCATGTGAGGGGTGCATGTGCATGTGAAGGCCAGAGGACAGCCCCAGGTATCAGCCTCAGGAATGCCACTGACCTCCTTTGAGACAGGGTCTCTGGTAGGCCCAAAGTTCTCCAATTAGGCTAAACTGGCTGGCCAGCAAGCCCTAGGGATTCTCCTGTCTCTGCTTCCCCAGTGCTGGGATCACAAGTATGCACCACCAGCCCCCAGCATTTTTACATGGATTCTGGGGGTTGACTCAGGTCTTCATGCACCACCAGACCCAGCATTTTCATGCAGATTCTGGGACTTGAACTCAGATCCTTATGCCTGTGAAGCAAACATCTTACCATTCCACAGCCACAAATAATACTTTAAACTTTTGGCATATCTCAATGACTGATAATGGAGATAATGAACCTCTTTTACATATGGACTGTATTTTTTTTTCAATAAAATGAAAAACAAACTATTGAGAACTATAGTTAAAATACATTTTCTTTTTTTTATTTTATGTGTATGAGTGTATTGCCTGCCTGTAGGTAAGTGCACCCATGTCGTGCAATGCCCTTGAAGATCAGAAGAGGCTGTCGATCCCCTGGGACTGGAGTTACAGATAGTTGTTGGCTGCCATGTGGGTGCTGGGATTCAAACCCGGGTCTTCTGCAAGAATAACCAGTGTTCTTAACCACTGAGCCATCTCTCCAGCCCCAAAATATATTTTCTTACAAATTAGATCACACACTTCATTGAAAAGAAATTTTCAGGGGGCTGGAGAGATGTCAGTGGTTAAGAGCACTGACTGCTCTTGCAGAGAACCCAGGTTCTCCCAGCATCACATGGTGGCTAACAACTGTCTGTAACTCCAGTTCCAGGGGAATTCGACATTCCACTCTCTTCTGACCTCCACAGGCATTGCAGGACATGAATGCACTTACATACATGCGAGCAATGCATTCATACACATAAATAAAAATGATAAATAAAACATTTTTTTTAAAGTTTTCAGCACATAAAAACAAAGGATAAAGCCGGGCGTGGTGGCGCACGCCTTTAATCCCAGCACTCGAGAGGCAGAGAGGCAGGTGGATCTCTGAGAGTTCAAGGCCAGCCTGGTCTACAAAGCGAGTTCCAGGCCAGCTGGGGCTATAGGGAGACCCTGTCTCAAAAAGACCAAAAAATAAATAAAAACAAAGGATAATAAATGTCATGCTTTTAGTGTCTAAAGAGTTCACATCTGCCTAGACAGCAAACAGAGAGTTCTATACTCTTTATTCCGAAGAGTTGTGTGGTACTTTAAAATCCACAATGCTTTCAGGTGTCCAGTGTCCTCATTTTATACTCAGATGAACTCTTAGCCTAGGTATCTCTACCATTTCCACCTTACAGACTGAGGAATTAAACTTAGAGAAGAAACTGGCCTGAGGTCACAAAGTAATTAGCAGACTGGCTACAATTTATTTCTTCTGGTCAGTGAAATAGTTGCTGTGCTCCTGTGTTACACTAGACACTGGGTTAGTGCTGGGGGTACAGACATGAATAGGTTCTGTGCTTGGTGCATAACTGGGTATACACCTCTGGCCAAGCTTGGACCTTTCTGTACTGCACCTGCAGCAACTCTTCTCTGAACTGCCCAGGGAAAGAGCAGTCGTGTATCCAAAAGCTAAGCCAAAAGGTTTAACTGTCAGGGAATACTCCTGGGGCAGCTCCTCCCATAGGGAAGTCCCTATTTGTGTTCCCTCAAACCACACAAACAAAAGAAAAAGAAATTCAAGGGCTGGGGAGAAGGCTCAGTGGGTAAAGGTGCTTGTTGCCAAGCCTGATCGCTTGAGTGTGATCCCTCCCTCAAATAAACTTCATAAAAAATTTTCAAGAGAGAGTCATATAAGCCTAGTCTCCTAGCAAAATAGTTCCTCTAAAACTTTTTCTTTCATTGCTTACAAGGAGAAGGAATACTACATTTGAAATTAGATCGAGACCTGTCCCAGAGCTAGGGGAGCTACAATCTGGATGTTTATGTCCTCCCAAAATTAATATGTTGAAACCAAATCACCAACATGATGGGTTTAAGGGTAATGAGGGAGGGTGAAAACTTCATGAGTGGAATTAGTACCTTTACAGATATCCAGGGGAAGACCCTGTAAGAATATGACCATTAAGGAACAAACAAATGGGCACTCACCAAAAGCTGCACTGAATCTTGGACTTCCCATCTTCCAAAACTGTGAGATAAATTTCTGTTGTTTATTTGGTTTGAGTTGGGGTTTTTTGTTTTTATTTTCAACTGGCCTGGAACTTGCTATGGAGACCAGGCTGGTCTCAGTCTCATAGAGATCTGCCCTCCTCTGCCTCCCAAGTGCAGAAATAAAGGCGTGCACTACAATGCCCGGCTTATCTCTGTTGTTCGTAAGTCATCTATCCTATGGTATTTTGTTATAGCAACCCGAATGGACTGAAACAGCCCCACAGCCCCCTGATTGTCAGTGATCCTATAAATCAGCTGTTGTAAACCATTAGCATTTCATTACTTAGCAGTTGTCTTTTTTTTTAAACTCACTTTTGACTGTTCTAACTTGATGGGTAGACAGCCTCTAATGTATCTGAGGCATCAGGGCTGGGAAAAGTGTACCTATTATGAGTGGAGAGAAACTGCCCAAGCTCTGTCCATGGGCCTCCCCTGTCACCATTTGGTCCATTTCTGCACTCACCTCTTCACATTGAGTCTACAGTCCACCACCACCCCTGCCACCTCCTTTCAAAGGGCTTCTCCCTTTTTCAAGGCCCAAGCATGAAAACAAATGTGCTCAGAAAGACAAGCCACAATGTCCCTTTGCTGTGAGGCATTGTGATGATTTAAAGGCAATGGTTGAATGGCTCTGCACAGTTCTTGAGCAAGCTTTGTCTGCTCTGATTACATCTTGAAGGTACTTCTATATTCTGAGTAGATAACACTGTAAGCTGATGCTAACAGACTAAGACATCACTCCACCATCTCTGTCATGATCCTCACTTTTTTTAAGGATCAGAGACCTTTTGAAAAATCTAACAAAAGCTTAGTGCCTGTCCTCTTCCTCTACCCAACCAAAATACATCTGTACACATATAGGTGAAATTGTAGACAATGTCAGAGGATTCTTATTCATGAGTCCCAAGGATGGGCCACATTAGGGTCATTTGGATCTGACCAAATTTGGATCCTCCCCCTTAGACTTTTTATGTCAAGAAAAATAGATCTAATATACACGTAGAATAGCCCACTTCAGTTGTGTAACCCTGTTTTAGGGGTCCTTTTGCAGGGGTCTTCTGAGGGTTACCTGTTTTCAATCATTTGGCTTTCTTGGTTATTCCTATTACTTGGCCCTTCCAGAAAAGCTTGAAGAGCTCAATGAAGGAGGTGACTGCTTGTGGCCACTGGGGAGCAGCATGAGTCCACACACAGAATGTGAATGTGCCCTGCCTCTGCAGCTGCAGCTGCTCAGACACTCAGAGCTACAGTTTCACTCAGGTCACCCTGCTGGTTCATGCTGTCAGGGGTGTCTGTCTTATCCTGACACACAGTACCCTACCTTCTGCTCAATGTGGGATCTGCTCTTAGCATCTAAGAAGGGTGATGTCTCCTTCCCAACCCCCGGCTTTAGTACATTCCATTGTTTGTAATACTGTAATAGGTGCTGGAGTTCTTAGCTATGGTAAGTGGTAGGAGAGGCCAAGGAAAATGACCAAGTCCTACAAGCGTACACACACACACACACACACGAAAGCTAAAATTAAATAGATAGATGATAGATAGATAGATAGATAGATAGATAGATAGATAGATAGATAAGAAAAAAGAAAAGAAAAGCCTATGAAAGCTAATCATTTTCTTGATGAGAGGAAAAGGAATGGAGATGTAGCTCAGCAGTACGCTGTTTGTCTTGCACAAAGCCCTGGGTTGGATCCCCAGCACTGGATAAACGAGGCATGGTGGTGAATGTCTATCATCCAGCACTTGGGAAGTTGAGACAGGAAGATCAGAAGTTCAAGTCCATCCTTGTCTACATATAGAGTTTATGGCTTGGGAAAGAAGAGACCCTGTCATCTCAGTGTGAGAGCCAAGGCCAGAGGAAGGAAGAAGAGGAGAAGGGGGGAGGGGAAGAAACAGTGGTTGGACCTATTGTATGTCATTCTTAAGCATCTCACACTGTACTGCCTCATGATAATTAGGAAATAGGTTATAGTGTCCCCGCCCCACCCCAAACCACACAGCTAATAATATTCAAGGCACAATTTAAGTCTTGGCCTTTCTACTGAATCTCGCTGCTTTTTATAAACTCAGGGAAAGAGGAGAAAACCTTTCAGAAGAACAAATATGATTAATATTGCATAAATGAAACCCATAAATACCCAGTAGGTACTAATTAAAGCCAGATAAGAGAAGATTAATTTAAGCATAACTCCTGGGCAAAGTTCTTAGCCAAATGTTGGAAGAAGTGCAGGCCATGGATTGACAGAGTAATAAAAGTCCTAAGGAAGGAAGGAAGTCATATGACAAGGAGACTAATTTAGCTGAAGCTGAAGAGTTATGGGAAAAGTAACGAGAGCAATTGTTCAGTTCAACAGGCCTTTGCTAAGCTACAGCTCTGGGCAAGGCCCTAAGCTGGGGGATGGGGAAGACCTCAGTGAAAAGAAGCAATTCCTGCCCTTGAAGAGTCTGCATTTAAATGGGGATAATAAAATGTGTTTCCAAATAACAGCAGTGCAAACACAAAATATAAAATGATCTGTGTCCTGAGAGCAGAATACAAAACTGAGGAAACACCCAGTTGGAGAGTAGGTCCAGACATATAGCAGGTGGCACTTGAACTTGGTCTTGTAGAATGGGAAAATAGGACCTCAACAAGTCGCAGTGGGGAGAACTAGCCTGGGCCATCACAGAGGAAGAAAAGGTAGGTAGGTGGTTCTTAAGAATGATAAGTGATACCCAGTAATCCCAAATAAGCAAGTGACAGCAGAAAGACAGCAAAGGAGGGGTGTAAGGAAACCATGTTTCAGAAAAGCAAACTGGGAGTCAAACCTAAGTAGTACTAGAGAGGAAAAGAGCAAGTATGCACAAGGAAATACCCACATCAGTGGCAGAGAAGATGGAACAGAAGTTCTCCCTCTAAAGTGTTCTGCTTTATACATTGGGCTTTAGTATGAATAACATGAGCTTGTTACTGCCTCTGAGACCACAAAACAAAGGCTCAAACCTGAAATGCAACACCTCTGTGGAGACTATAAAAGATTTTCTTCAAAGGAAGAAACTATTCTGTTCTGTGACTCTTGCCAGAATGGATAGGTTAAGGTAGAAACAGTACTGGGGAATGGTGATGAGGAAGACTAGCTGCCTGGCTCATCTGAATAGTGAGGCACAGCGTTTTCCATCATACAGGTGCCGTGTTCAGGATTGGTCTTTCAAAATTGCTTTTGTCAGCACCCTTTCAGGTACATAGCTTCTCAAGCTCAAAACTAATGAACAGGGCTGGAGAGTTGGCTCAGCAGTTAAGAGCACTGAGTGCTCTTGCAGAGGACCTGGGTTCAAGTCCCAGGACCCACATGGTAGCTAATAACTGTCCACAACTCCAGGTCCAGAGAATTTGACACCCTCTTCTGACCTCCTTGGGCATTGCACCACACAGGTGCACTTACATACATGCAGGCAATACACTTATACACATAAAGTAAAAATAAAATTGTTTTTAAAAACCTAATGAACAAGCCAGAATAGTTTAGAGAAAGAACTGTAACAGCCATAATCATCAAGAACAGAGGTGAGGGGCTGGAGAGATGGCTTAGTGGTTATTTCTTCAGCAATAGCTTTGTGTTTCGCATCATAAAACACATTGGAGCAGATGAAAATTCCAGAGGAAATGGTCAAGAATAATGCTGTTTTGGGCAGGTATGGCGGTACTCACCTTTAGCCCCAGCACTAAGGAAGCAGAGGTGGACAGAGCTCTGTGAGTTTGAGGGCAGCCTGGTCTACATAGCAAGTTCTAGGCTAGCTGGGGCTACATAGTGAGACCCTGTCTAGAAAAAAAAAATTAAGTTACTCTTAGTGAACTTTAAAAAATCTAGTGTTATATGCCTGTCCTGATGGCACACGCCTTTGATCCCAGCACTCCGGAGGCAGAAGCAGGCGGATCTCTGTGAGTTCAAGACAGCCTGGTCTACATAGTAAGTTCCAGGCCAGCTGGGGCTACTGGGAAACCCTGTCTCAAAAAGACCAAAAAGATAATAATAATCAGTGTCATGTGTACCTGACAGAATGAATGAAACAGCTAGTGATGAATGAATCTTTATAACTGTCTAGCAGATAGATAGCAGAGTTTTGATCATGCTAACTGACCAGAGAAAATGCACTTGCTCTCCCCTGCCAGCTGCAGGATAAGTCTTTGAATGAGTGTGAGGATAACTCTCCCAGCACCTCCTGTGTTGGAGCCAGTATGTTGGACTGAACCTTCTTTGTTCTTGTGGACAGTTTGCCACCTCTACCAACTTGTCCTCAGGAATGTCGTTCTAGAAATAAACTGCCTAAGGTTCATGAGTCATACACAGAAGTTAATTCATTCGAGCAACTGGCTTTTCTTAGGCCCTTTGTAAACGTATTTCAGAGAGTTTCTCATGGTGAAGTGTGAAAAGTTGGAATCCTCCTGTTTCTTCTCAGCTCTTGCCTCATTTCCTCCACCATGTTTCCTCCACCACATTCTATTTGACTTTCCCTGACGACCTTTACCTGCAGCACCAGAGCTAGAACAGCTTGAGTTCAGAACTACCCTAATAAAGCCTGTTAACCCATCTACCCAACACCACTCATCAGATCTGGAATGGAATCACACTCCATCAGACCACCCCTGCCTCTTTGATGCCAAGTATACTTGTGAGATGATGTGCCAGTGACTAATTCTGTAATCTTATGGTAGTTCATCTTTTTTCTTCTAAATGTTCAGATTCATTTTCAACAGAAGTAATAATTTTAAAAGTTTTTTTACTGTAAATGATACCATAAAGCTGAAATCTCCCTTGTTAACTGTTTAACCTGTGTTGCTACATAATTTTGTTGATTTTTATTGTCTACAATTTTTCAAAAATATTTTATTATTTTTATTTTATGTGTATGAGTGTATTGCCAAATGTATGTGAGTGCACTCGTGTCCTGCAATTCGTGGAGGTCAGAAGAGGGTTTCAGATTCCCCTGGAACAGGAGTTAAGGACAGTTTGTAGCTGCCATGCGGGTGCTAGGAATCGAACCCAGTCCTCTGCAAGAGCAGTCAGTGCTCTTAACCGCTGAGCCATCTCTCCAGCCCCTGTCTACAATATTTTTAAACAGAAATATACAATTAAAACAAAATTTAGGGGAATCTTCAAAATTTGTATTTTTCAAAATTTATAGTTAAAAAAAATAGTTGGGTGTGATGGCTCATGTTTGTGATCCCAGCACTTGAGAGGCAAAGGAGAAGGCTCATCACAAGTACAAGATGTAGTCTACACTGTGACTGTCAAGCCAGCCAGGTTACATATCAAGACCCTGTCTATTTAAAAAAAAAAAAAAAATCGAGCCTGGCCTAGTGGCACACACTTTTAATCCCAGCACTCATTATATAGACCAGACTGGCCTTGAAGTCACAGAGATCTACCTGCCTCTGCCTCCCGAGTGTTGAGATTAAAGGTGTGTGCCACTATTCCTAGCTTTAAAAAAATCTTTTTAGGTGCTTCCGGCAGGCTGGAAGCCAGGCTGGGGTAGGTGAGGGCGATTCCCGTCCAGTCTGTAGGATCGAGCGGGAGTGCCCGCGTTGCCTCTGTAGCCGCAGGCCTCTGTAGCCTGCTTAGCTCAAAATGAACTACGTGCCCTGCACCGCCAGTCTCATCGTGGACATCGACAAAAAAACACTTGGTCCTGCTTCGAAATGGAAGGACACTTACAGGCTTTTTATGAAGCTTTAATCAGTTTGCTAACTTAGTGCTGCATCAGAGAGAGTGGAGCATATTCATGTGGGCAAAAAATATGGTGTTATTCCTTGAGGGATCTTTGTGGTTAGAGGAGAAAACGTGGTCCTACTAGGAGAAATAGACTTGGAAAAGGAAAGTGACACTCCCCTCCAGCAAGTATCTATTGAAGAAGTCCTAGAATAACAAAGGGTAGAAGAGCAGACCAAACTGGAAGCAGAGAAGCTGAAAGTTCAGGCCCTTAAGGACGGGGGCCTCGCCATTCCTCCAGCAGATACTCTAGAGATGAGAATTAAAGTCTCTGCTCAGAACCTGTTACTCTTGGAGAACAAGGGCTGTCACTGAGTGAAAGTGATGTCCTGGTCACCTCACACAGCTGACCAGAGACTGTCAAATTGAAACCGAGATCTTTATTTTTAATTATTTCACATATGCCAACATGAAGAAATCATGAGATTTTGTTTTTTATTTTTTTTTAACAAAATCATTGCATATCTTTCTTTCTTTTTATTTTTGTTTTTGAAACAGTCTCCTTATATAGTCCTGGCTGACCTAGGACTCACTCTGTAGACCAGGATGGCCTCTAAGTTGTGCTATCCTTCGGCCCCTACCTCGAAAGTGATGGGATCACAGGTGTGCCACCACACCCAGCTTCACTGTATAAAGAAATAGTGGCATGAACTCCTCCCACACACAGCAGTGTGGTGCAGGATTCAAGCCTTTACATTGCTTTTCTTATCCCAAATTAGAATTTACAGAGGACATTTCTCCATTGACTTGTAAATAAAGAATGAATCTCAAAAATATTTTTTAAATTAAAAATTAAACACTTGGACTGGAGAGATGGTTCAGTGGTTAAAAGTGCTTGTTTCTCTTGCAGACCTGAGTTTGGTTGCCAGCACCCACTTTGGGCTTCTTGCAATTCCCTGTAACTCTAGTTCTAGGATATCCAATGCCCTCTTTTGGCCTCTATGAGCTACTGAACTCATGTGCACATGCCCCCCCCAACACACACACACACACGCACACACACATACACATAATTTAAAATAAAAATAAATCTAAAAAATAATAAAATAAAAATTAAATACTTTAACTGTCATTTCCCCTTCTTCTGCAGAGAGTTCTATCCTGGGAACTGACATTGACCTTCAGACTGTAGACAACAGTGTTATCAGCATGGAGATTTTCTTCAAAGCCTGGCTACATAACAGTGAAACAGACCAAGAATACATCCATCTTCTTCTTCCTCCACAGAGCTTTCTTCCGTCCTCTAGAGCTAAGGATAATTCAAGTACACAGCCCTGAAAAGATATATTATGTTGACTAAGAATATTCTTGTCTAGGACTAGGACACTAGCCTGGAGAATCATCAGAATACAGAGTATTGAAGGCTTAGGGGTTGGATGAGGATTGGATGAGGCACTCCAGTGATAACATAAGGTATAAAGAGAAACATTCTAAAAGTGACACAACTCAGCCTTGTTAGGCCTGATTAGTTAAAGAGGCAAAGTCCTAGATACCCCAATGATAGAACATCAGTTATACCATAGAAGAATACAATGAATCATACATTTTCTCAATATTCTTATTGTAAATTGATAGTAGTATTGATACTATAAATTTTTTTTGGTCTTTTTGAGACAGGGTCTCCCTGTAGCCCCCACTTGTCTGAGCTCACTATGTAGACCAGGCTGGACTTGAACTCACAGAGATCCACCTGCCTCTGCCACCCAAGTGCTGGAATTAAAGGCCTGCACCACTTTGCCTGGCTTGATACTATAATTTAAAGAATGCTGGTACCTCAATAATAACTCTGTTTGTAACAAGAAGAAGAAGAAGACTAATAACATTAACTAAAGATCTTATCATTAGGTATCAAATTGAGGAAAACTGAAACAACTCAGAGGCAAGTTCTAAGACGGACAACTGGTAGCCCAAGATCATGTTCACAAAGCAATTTAGGTAGCTGTTGGAGCCAAAATATTCACCCAGTGTTCCAGACATGCCAACAAGGCCCAGATATTATTCTGGCTGGTGCCAGATGTACTTACTAGTATACTCAGCCAGACTGAGCTTGGGAAAGGCAACTCCTTATAACCTACCTCCTCAGGAAAAAGACCAAAGTGTGCCGTCTCCTTTAGGGTTTCTTATTGAACAGAATAATGGTAGCAACTATAAAGATCATAGAGGGTTGAGGACTGAACTAGATATGATGCTTTCAAAAGCCCTTTTCCCGGGCTCTGACATGGCATGTTATTTATACCACCTTTGAGGGCTTTTTCTTTTTTTGGGGGGGGAGAGGAATATACTTCATATTTATTAGCATTTGAGTCTTCCAAAGTTGTAGTTCTAGATCCATAAAAGAGTTGCGCAATTAGTGATAAGAAGGTTCTTTTTAAGATTTTCTTATTAAACCAATTTTTATTGAATTTTTATGATTTCCATACAATATAGTTTAATGATATTTAGATCTTCTCCCCTCTCTGAACCTCAACCCACTGCCCCTCCCAATTTATTTTTTAACATTTTATTATTTTATCTTATGTATACGAATATATTGCCTGCATGTGTATAAGTGCACCTGTGTAGTACAGTGCCCATGGAGGGCAGGGGAAGGTGTCAGATTCCCCTGGAACTGGAGTTACAGATGATTGCTAGCCACCATATGGGTGCTGGGAATCAAACCCAGGTCCTCTGCAAGAGCAGCTAGTGCTCTTAACCTCTGAGCCTATAACACACTGTCTTTCCCCCTCCCAGCAGCCACCAGTTGCCAAAAGTTCCCTAGATTGGGTTGGGATTTCTTACCCACTTCCTCATGTCTATGCTGGGATTTTGTCTGGTTTGAGCTTGCATAGGACTTGTGCATGCTGTCATCATTGCTATGAGTTCATATGAGTAAATGACCAGCTATGTGGAAGACTCTTGTTTCCTTGTGGTCATCCACCCCCTCTGACTCTTACAATTTTTCCCCTCCTCTTTTGCATGATCCCTAAGCCTTGGGAGGCAGAGGTTTGAAATAGCTGTCCTATTCAGGGATAAGCACTCTGCAACCTCTTGTTCTCTGCATTAGCCAATTGTGGGTTTCTATGTTAATCACCATCTGCTGCATAAGGAAACATCTCTGGTGAAAGCTGAGAGATGCATTAGTCCTATGTGTAGAGGTTGCATTGAAGACGTGTCACTTAAGGTTAAGTACCTCACAGACACTTATTATCTGCATTTTACTTGTTCTGGAATTCTAGAATAGACTCCATCTGTTGTAAAAAGAAGCTTCGTCAATGAGGAGTGAGGGCTCTTTCTTGACCATTAGCAGTATATTTGAGGTCTCCTTTCTCCATTTGTAGTAGAACTCTGCTATGACCACTGTTTTTTCAGAGTAGGAACAAGCCCTTTGAAGGCATAATTAAATAGTATTATGTATCGCTTCTTTCTAGGGACAGGCATCAGATCTCTCTTCCACCCTCCATTTAAACCTAGGGCCTGGAGGCCAGCAAAATGGTTCATCAGATAAAGGCACTTGCCACCGAGCCTGGTAACCTGAGTTCAATCCTGGGTCACTGGAAGGAAAGAACAGACTCCTCCACATGTGTATGGCAGCATGTGCATGCCTACACACACACATACACACACACACAATAATAAATAAATAAATAAATAAATAAATAAATAAATATTAAAAATTAAATTAAATGAAATGAAAAATAATTAGAAAAACAAAACCTAGAGCCTGGGATGCCTTTGACACCTTAACTTCACTGTGATTCACCTTTCCTTCGCATATAAAATGTCTTTAGGACCTCCTTTCCATTCTGTTCCAAGATGATCATACTAATTGTTCCCTATCCCATCTTCTGGAATTCAGTCATCCATTTTCCTAAGTTAAAGGCAACTGGCAACTTTACACAGAAACTAGTTTATAGTTAAAATTTTTGTGCCTTTCCTTTGCCAAACCTCTGTGTTAACTCCTTTTCTTCCATAATCCCATTTTATCTTCACACACCACCACAAAGAAAATACTATCATTAAATATGTCATCAAATCTGAGATGCTATCAATTATAAGATACACCACTATCTTATACACCATTAAGAATGAAAACATTGTCAATTAAACATAACAGTGCTTTCTTGTCACCATATAGTATTATTTTATCCTTCTTGAGAGTTCTTTTAGGTTAATAATAAGTCCTAAGAGTATCTCCCTGGCTAATGGCAATTGTAAGACAGAGCTAGAGATGTTTGTGTGTAAAAAATGTGTCTTCAAACCAAATATAGTACTATCTTTGTTTTACACATGAGAAAATTGAGACAAAAAAAATTAAACACCTCCCAGGACCTCAGAGAAAATTAATAGCAGAACCAGGATTTGAAGCGAAGCAATTCCAGGTCCCACCTAGAACTGGTGTTCACCTTAGGATCAATTAAACGTAACAGTGCTTTCTTGTACATTTGACCATTCTTAGTTCAGACTATAGTCATCAAACACAGATCTATCTGCTTCCATGGTGATGGGCCCTTATACACCAGTAACCCGCCTAGTGCTAGGCCACACTAAACCAAAGGGCTAGTGCTTCCTTTCTCTCACTAACAGAACTGAGACTCTCAAAGGCCATGAACTCCTAAAGCCAGCCTTGTCTCTATGGCTATCAGAGTTTCTCTGGCTTACACACACACACACACACACACACACACACACACACCAAAGCTTTCAGCATCAGGATCAGAGTCAGAATGTTCATTTCCATCTGGAACCAAGTTTTAGAAGCCTGCAGACCTTCAACATGTATATAAAACTTAGATCCATGTGCAGTCAGTGCTTCTGCTAGGCAGGGCCTCCCTGGAATCCAGATGTTAGACACAGCTGGAATAAAGTCTGAAGAAATTGGGTCTTCTCTAGGGTGATGTAACCCACTATGATTATAAACAATCACAATGAAGATCACACTGTCATTATGTGTTATTTAAAAACTGAGGTGCTGCTACATGTGGATTTCTGAGCATGTGGCTCACTACGTAAAAACAAAGCAAAACCGAACCCCTGAACTATCCTACTGTAGTAGCCTCCTCACAAGTGCTCAACATCTGTATATTTACAAGTTTGCTGTCAGTATTCAAACTAGATTCATAGTTTTTTTGTTGTTTTTGTTTGTTTATTTGTTTTGGTCTTCTTGAGACAGGGTCTCCCTGTAGCCCCAGCTGTCCTGGAACTCACTATGTTGACCAGACTAGCCTCGAACTCACAGAGATCTGCCTACCTCTGCCTCCAGAGTGCTGGGCTCAAAGGCGTGCACCACCATGCCCAACAAGATTCATAGTTTATTTTAAAACTTTGGAACATCAAGGACTCAGGCTTAGAACAACAGAAGGTTATGCCCTATGGCATGTAAAGGTAACTGCTGGAGTAGAAACTTAATACAAAGCCAGATATGATGATGCACACCTGAAATCCCAGTACCAGAAGATAGAGGCAGGTGGATCAGTTCACAATCATCCTTGACTACATAGCAAGTTTGGTGCTAACTTGGCCTACATGAAGCCCAGTCTCAAAAAAATATAAAACAAAATCTTAGTAGAATGCCACATCTTCATGAACAATAGCTCAGCTCGTTACCAATCTAAGCACTCCTGATATCTGTTGTCTATTGCCACAGTTGCGTTCTAAGGCCTTGACAGTCCTATACTCAGATTTCTTTGGGGAATTAAAAATAAGCTATTTTAGGAACTTATTCCTCCCATAGCTCTGAATGTCTCTGGAAGAGCCCACAGAAAAACAATAGCAGTCAGCTGACTGCCTGACTTCTGCTTTCTGGTTCTTCCTTCATCTGACCTACAGTCTTGCTAAAGCCACAGGGAAGCAACAGAGGCAAGATTTCCTTCTGTGATTGATCAAAGGCCTCTGTAGATTTTAGCATTCATTATTAGCTCCCTGCTCCATGGAAGACACATGTTCCCCTAGGATTGGATTATAAACCAGATGACACAACTGGTCAGCCAACCTGGCAGTAAAGCAGCTAAAACTCATGTCAGACCCAGAACATAAGTTAATTGTATAGAGCCTCAGACTACAGGTTGCAGCCCTGCTTTCCCTTCTCAAAACCAAGCTTTCCTTTTCCCACTCCCCTGGCTTCCAGTATCCCTTACTTACCAGGTAGATAAGAACTGGGTAGCAGATGTTGTCTTTTAATGGCATAGCCTGAGGTAACTTGTGACCCACAGCCCCTTCTCCAATGCTGCTTTTATTGTAGTGTGCCTGAAATGTGATCTCCAAGAGCGATTTCTGAGCCCATCCCTGCTTCCTGGTACAGCTGATGGCACATCGAGAATAGATGACCCCAAAGGAGACATCAGCACACTTTACCAGATGGCTTCCCAGTCATCAGCCTCACGTTACAAGCTCCAAGTGATCAAGTATGGTCTGAGGAAACCTCCCTACTCTATGGTGTTCTTACTGACCCCACAACAATGTAGTCCAGAGATTTAGTCAGGCAAAAGGCAGTGCCCAGGGAGCAGTGACAAGCATGTCATGAAAAAAGCAAGGTTGGGCTATTCAGCAAGTGGATGCCAAAGGAGCAGATGGTAGAAGTGCTATAGCAGACTACTGGAAGACCTGGGTAAGAATTAGGAACACAGAAAGTCCCTGCATGAGAAAAGGTATCCAGCCTCAGTGGATGTTTATTGAATGTGTGGTAGGCATCAGTACAGAAATGCAACTTTCAAAGAGCAATGGTACAGGGGATCCACCCAACCCTACCGTTTCTCTAAGCACTAGGATTCCTGCTTCCAGGGGAACCATTTCTCAGGTTGAGCAATGATGGCAAAGGCCACTTTTGTTGCTTTCTAGTTCCTAGCATAGGGCCAGTGAACAGAATGCTGAGCTTTGGAGAGTGTTCTGTGTACCTTCATGCTTGATGCTGGCCACATACTAGATAATTTACACACTCTGATCCACAAGCTTTCACAGTTAGGTCCTAAATCTGAGCCAAATTTAGATGGATGTGGTGAGAGGCTCTAGGTATCACTAAGAAGTCTTTCACTGCCTTTCTTTTCCAGGGCTCTAAACTCTAGTGGGCTCTGTGAGTCATTGACGTATGGACTCCCCTTCATCCTCAGACCTACAAGCTGTTGGCAGCTGGACTGGGATGAGCTGGAGACAAATCAGCAACATTTTCATGCTCTATGTCATAGCCTGCTGGTGAGTGCCCCTGTCTTCAAGCAAGCGTGTTCAAGTAACAGCTAGAGAAAAAGAGCAACTAACTCCTAATCCCAGACCTGCCTCAACCCTCCAGAGGATGCAATACTCTGAAATCTGCAGTAAATATGCTTTGCCTTTATTATACCACACCAAAGGAGATCTTAGCATACTCTACAAGGTGGCTTACCAGCCATCAGCCTCTTATTACAAGTGATCAAGTGTGATGTAAGGGACTCTTCCACTCTATGCAAATGTGTTTTGTATTTTATTTATTAATTTATTGTGTGTTCATGTGCATGTGCATGTTCATGGACATGACATAGCATATGCGGGGCGATCAGAGGACAGCTTGCAGGAATTGGTTCTCTCCTTCCACCATGTAGGTACTGGGAATCAAACTCAGGTCATCAGGCTTGACAGCAAACACTTTAACACAGTGAGTCATCTGGTTGGCCTCAGATGCTATTTTCATTAAGTCTGTTTATGAAGTCCAGAAATTTAGACTATATCTTTAAGCAACAGGTAAAAGTCAATTTCCAGGTAACAGTTACAAACATGGCATGAAAAAGTAAAGTGAGGCCGAGCATGGTGGCACATGCCTGTAGTTCCAGCACTTGGGAGGCAGAGGCAAGCGGATCTCTGTGAGTTCAAGGCCATCCTGGTCTACATAGTGAGTTCCAGGCCAGGTGGCTACAGGGAGACCCTGTCTCAGAAAGAGAAAAATAAATAAATAATAAAAAAATTTAAATGAAATAAATTTAAGTAATCTTTAAAAACAATTAATTTGAGGTTATTCAGCATGTACCCCAAAATAGTTCCTGAAATCAGTCATATAAGGCTAAATTTAAAAATCCCTAAGCTGGGCGTGGTGGCGCATGCCTTTAATCCCAGCACTCGGGAGGCAGAGGCAGGCAGATCTCTGTGAGTTCAAGGCCAGCCTGGTCTACATAGTGAGTTCCAGGACAGCTGGGGCTACAGGGAGACCCTGTCTCAAAAAGACTAAAAAAAAAATCCTTATAAGCTTAATATTTAAGCAGTAACAAAGAATGTTCCATAAACAATGATGTTTTAAAACCTACTATTAGCCAAATTAGTGAGCTCTAGGTTCTGCTACAGTAAACAAAGTTGACAGTGATCAAGGAAGACCTCTGGCCTTCACAGGCACACAGGCACACACACACACACACACACACACACACACACACACACGAGAGGGGGGGAAAGGGAAGGAAGGAGGGAGGGAAGGAGAGAGAGAGAGAGAGAGTCATTTCAATTGAGACCTGTAAGATGAGTGAAGAATTAATTAGTTAAGTGAAGGGTAGAAGGAACGGCACTCTGAGGACAGGGAAAGGCATATGCAAAGTCCCTAAAGCTGAAAAGAGCTGAGAGAAGAATCAAGAACTAAAAGTCACTGGGACTGAATGAAGCAGGAGGGACAAGGGCAAAAACCTCGAGAAATGAGCAGGCGTCAAATCATAGGAAGCTATGAAGGCCCGACTTCAGGCTTGATGAAGGGAAAGAAGTCATGAGAAATTACATTATCTACTTAAAATTTTAATCTCTTACTTGAGTAGAGGTTTGAAATGAATTAACAAAAGCAAGAATGGAAATAAGAAGAGTTGGAGAACATTGCAATAAACTAGGATGGAGACGAAGGTAGCTTAAGCTAAAGTATGGGAAGTCAAGGTAAGAAAACACAGCAGTGGGGCTGGAGACATGGCTCAGCGGTTAAGAGCATTGACTGCTCTTGCAGAGGACCCAGGTTCGATTCCCAGCACCCACATGGTGGCTACGACCCATCCTTAACTCCAGTTCCAGGGGAATCTGAAGCCCTCTCTGACCTCCACAGCAATGCATGACATGGGTGCACTCACATACATGCAGGCAATACACTCATACACATAAAATAAAAGTAATAAATAAAATATTAAAAAA
>NW_008360310.1:2961310-2971893 GCF_000622305.1 Nannospalax galili
TTATACATATATTTATATTTTTAATTAAAAATATTTGTAGCCATGTAATCATTAGAACTTGGTGAAGGGTTGGGTGTAGGGAGTTAGGCAGAAGAATGTAATAACTGAATAAATAGTTTCTGACTTGAATGAGATGTCATTCCTTGAAACAGTTGAAACAAAAGAGGCCACACACAAATGTGGGCCTGCGAGATAGATCAGCAGGTGAAGGCTCTGACACATGCCTGAATGCCTGAGCTCAGTCCCTGGGATCTATATAAACAGGGATGGAAAGAACTGACTACACAAAGTTGTCTTCTGACCTCCACACTCATGCCATGGTTACATGTGCCCCACACACAATAATAATAAAACTTTTAACAAAGAAAACTAATGCAACACAAAAATAAAATAATTGCAAACAGAATGCAAGGACAGATAGCAAATAAAGGCCTGGCCTGGTTGAATCCTGAGTGACAGGCAACACTATCAGAAGCAGGCTTCTTTCCGGTTTCAAGCCCACACTCCTTTTTAGGGTCCACCCACTGAGTTCCTGTTTCCTATCTAAAGAACATGCCCCTCCTGTCTTTGCAGAGTAGAGACAACAGATCAGTTCTGTGAGTGCCCAAGGACCCGCTTACTATTTACTCCACCCAGTTCCTCAGAATCTCTGAGATGCTGCAGTACTGGGGAGAATTTCTCCCGAGTATCTTCAATACTTTTTTTTTCTTTTTGGAGTATTGGAGATTGAACCCAGGACCTCACACATACTAGGCAAGCATTCTACCACTGATCTACATCCCCAGCCTTCTGTTTACTTTTTGTTCTGAAACAAGTCTCACAGTTTCCTGGGCAGTTGAACTTACTCTGAAGCACAGGCAGGCCTTGAACTTAAGATTCTCGTCTCTCCACCTCACTGAAGAGATAAAATTACCCGCCTGAGACAGCAGGTCCAGCTTTCAATGCAATGCTTTTATTTTAAAGATAGAATCTTATGTAGGTCAGACTGGCCTCAAACTTTCTATGGCACCAAGAATAACCCTTTGACTCCAGATCTTCTGCCTCCACCTTCCAAGTGTTGGGATTATAAGCTGCCACCGCCATACCTGATTCAATGCGTTTGTAGAGTACATGGTATTTTAAACACACATTGGCATTTTAACACGCTGTTTAATGGAGTATAGTTTTTCTAAAAATTTATACCCTTAAACACTTTTGCTAGGAATGCAGCCCAAGATAAGGAGGCAAATATATGTGTATAGAATGTTCATCTCAGTGTTATTTACAGTGGTTAAAAATTAGAAACAACTTAGATGTCCGTAATGGATGAATGGGTAAATCTAAATAGGAGAAAAGTTAGGATAGGAAAGAGTACTCGCTTCCATCGTGGCTTACAAACATAAAAATCAGAATCTCTGGCCTGCAAGTGGCTCAGCGGGTAAAGCTCCTGCCAGGTAAGCTTGACTACCTGAATTCCATCCTCAGATCCTATGTAAAGGTGGAAGGAGATTACTAACTCCACCAACCAATGCCACAAAGTTGTCCTCTCATCACACACACATCATACACAATAAATAAAACTTTAAAACTCAGAGTCTCCCTGTCCCTGAACTTGGGATTTGAGAATTTGTATTTATTTATGTATTTGACAAAATTTTGCTGGTCACTGTGTGCCAGGCACTATTCTAGGGATAAAGAGACCTCATCTTTATCACTTCCCTCCTGTGGGGCCTCACTAGTATGCGGGTGTAGCAATCACTAATTGCTACTCCTCTTTGTTTTATTTTATTTATTTCTTTGTTCATTTTTGGAGCACTTACCTTAGTAAGTAGGCACTTAATCAAGTGCTTTGTAGCCCTCAGTACCCTATCAGGTAAGGGATTATTGTCCCTATTTTAGCCACTGAAGAAAGCCAAGGCCTGAAAAGACCAAGTAACTTACCACAGGTCACAGAGCTACCTAAGTGACCAAGTCAGAATTTGAACCTAGTTCTGTTGACTACAAAGCCTATCCCTTCAACTTCTTTGTGAAATTCCCTACTCTGGACCAATAGACTATAAGATGACAGGGACTGATCTTCCCTTCACTCACATCTTAGTATCTGCATTTCACTGAGCTAGAATTCACTTAGTGTCTCAGCATTCCCAACTGCGCCTTGCCCATCTTTTACATTTATTATTTATTTGTTTGTTTATTTATTTATTTATGTATTTATTGTGGTGAGATGGGATGTGCATGCCATAGCATGCGTGTGGAAGTCAAAGGACAACTAGCTGGAGTTACTTCTCTCCTTCCAGTATGTGAGTCACAAGGATTGACTTGTGACTCACATGTCAGAAGCCTTAACCTGCTGAGCCATCTTACCTCCTTGCCCATCTTGTATTACTGTCTTCTCAGCCCTATTTGTTCCACCATCACATTAAGACCACTCTCCTAAGTCAGGAAAAGAGAGAAGTCAAACAGTGTCTAGATAGCTCTTCATCCATGTTTTTTTGCATGACATCTCTGAGAGCCATAGGTCCTCAACAGCAGTGTGAAAGAGGGAAAGGCTTTTCACAAGCTCCCATTCATTCATTCAACAATAGATACTTTTGATACTATATGACAAGACATTGTTTAATTTAAACCTCCCTAACCATGTTTTTACAAGTTTGCCAAACTTTACCTCCATCTTTGGTTATGTATTCTTGGATCTTTTTCATTTGATCTTTGCAAATCCAGTGTCAAGTCAGCTCCCAGTGTAGCTCTTACCTTCTCTTTCTCACTGTGATGTTTTCCCACAACCAACTTCTCGTTCTAACTTCTGTCTTTCTGTTAATAGCAGCCCAGCATTGTCCAAGTCACCCAGGCTTGAAACCTCAGCTTCTTTCAGCCATTACATCTTTCACATCAGAGCCACTAGGTCCCATCACGTTTTGTTTAATATTTTATTAGCGTTGCTTTCCTTAAGAAATAACATTATTGCCAGGGATGGTGGTGCATGCCTTTAATCCCAGCACTTGGGAGGCAGAGGCAGTCTTTGTGAGTTCGAGGCCAGCCTGGTCTACATAGTGAGTTCCAGGACAGCTGGGGCTACAGGGAGACCCTGTCTCAAAAAGACAAAAAAAAAAAAGAAGTAACATTATTATACTGAAAAACTTTGTATAGGTTGGAGAATTTGGAGAGGGAATGAATGGCAAACTCACATTACAGCAGTTCAGTTTCAGCCTTCTCTGAGTCACTGCATTCTACACAGCCCCCTCTCCTGAGGTCCCAGGTTGTGTATGGCAGAGACTTTGTCTCTTACACCAGGGACAGGGGAGGTCTCTGTCATTTGCAGATTCTGGTCTTGGGAGAACTGATTCTCTAGAATGGACCTCCCACCCCTGAGGGCCAGTTGTGGTCTTCATTGCAAATGTGGTCCCAGGCATCCAGGCCTTGATGTTGGACTTCCTCCATTACAAGGTCACATGAGTTTTCCTCTCCTCAGTTGGAGCTGTCCTTGTTTCCTGCCCCCCCATGCTTTTCTTATGAAGATTTGTTTTTTAAACTCCTGACTTCTGTACCCCAGTCTATTTGCCAATTTTCCCTATGCATTGACACCATACTGATCTTCCTGAAGCATTCCTCTATCACATTTTCCCATGTGTCTGTACCTCCTCTCTTAATAAGCCTTGCCTGTCTTTGTCCTGTCCCTACAGCACCTGCTACCTTTGTCTTCTCTCCATTGTTATCATCATTGTCCTGTTCAAACTCGATTTTCTTTGCTCTTTAATCTTGTAGCAATTTCTCCACTTGTCTCAATGCCGTCAGTGTTTCCCCTTCTCAATCATTTTACATTACTGCCTATAGACTAATCTTGAAATGTAGCACTGAGTCTGACATTAAAAACATTTTGTGACTTCAGGTTGGTGGTGTAGCTCAGGTAGAGGACTTACCTAGTATGCTAGGCCCTGGGTTTGATCCGCAGCAACACATACACACACGCACGTGTACATGCACACACACACACACACACACACAAATACACACACACACGAATGCACACACATGCACAATCTTACTATTATTTATACCATAAAAATCCATATTTCTTAGTCTAGTATTCAAGATCCATATTTATCTCTCATTATTCCCCTTCAGGTATCATACATTCCAAACAAATTAATGTATGAGTGTTAACTTCCCCACCTTTGAAACTTGTCCATGCTGTCCCTTCTCTTATCTCCACATCTTCAAATCTTTGCCCTAACCTGAAAGACTCACCCAAATGATGCTTCTTTAATGAGACCTTTCCAGATTCTTCTTTCATGAGATCTTGTGTATTCTGGTCCTTTTTAGAGAAAAGCATATTTCAAGTAGTTTTGAATTGTATGATCCTATGATTTGAGCTAAAGTTTGAGATGTAAATTTGACTTACCCCAAAGTCCAAAATGACATAATTGCCTTTTACTGGTATTTCTACCACTTCCCCACTTAGTCCTTAGCCTTAGTCAAATTTTCACTCAGTACAGAAATTCTACTTTTGTTGCCTCTATTTTTTAAAAGATTTTTTTACTTTTTCCTTTGAGGCAGGGTCTCTCCCTGAACCTGGAGTTTGTAAATTCTGGGCTAGACTGGAAGCCAGCAGCACCAGTGATTCTCCTGCCTCCAACAACCTAGGAACTAGAGTTACAGGCACTTGCAGGGATGGACACCTTGCTTGTTACATGGTTGCTGGGATCCAAACTCAGGCTCTCATGATTACAGAGCAAGCACTTTTAACTGCTGAACTCTCCTCAGGCACTGTCACCTCTTTTTCAGTGATTCAGGACAAGTCAGTTTTCTTTCTTTCTTTTTCTTCTTTCTTTCTCTGTCTCTTTCTCTCTCTCTGTCTCTCTCTTTCTCTCACCTCTGTTTTTCAGTGATTCAGGACAACTCTCTCTCTCTCTCTCTCTCTCTCTCTCTCTCTCTCTCTCTCTCTAATAGGTCTCACTTTGTATCCCTAGCTGGCCTGGAACTCACTATCACCATGTATAGCAGGCTGGCCTCACTCCTCCTCTCTGCCTCCTCTGCTCTGCTTCTGCTTCCTGTGGTGTTTATCATCACACCAGGCTGGCAAGGCAATTTTCTAAAGCTTGCTGGTAAATATAATTTGTATTGCCCAGAAAAAGCCTGAACTTCAAATCTAATGACCCTCAGTTCCTACGACATTATTTCCCAAATATGAGAACTTAGGCAACATACATGTTAACTTTGGTGTATTTATCTATTTGTAACCTTAACAAAGCCAGTGACCCCATGTGGTTTAGTCTCTGCACAGATAGCATATAAAACAAAAAATGTTATCCAGATACCCAAAGGTAATTTATTAATTTATTTGTGTTTTCAAAGAACACCAAGGAGGATCTATCATTATTTATAAACACAATGACATTTCTCAGATTTTTTTTCTTCAAGCCACAGTTATCTATAACCTAGAGCTCTTCTTAGGACTTTTTACCCACATGCACACACACACACACACACACACTTAAACTCTCACCACTTCCTCCAGTCCCTCTTCCTCTCTATCTTCCTCTTCCTACTGTAATAGCCTCTCTGACATAATTCCCCTCACTGTCAAATACTGTCTTTCTACTTATTTAAAACATCCAAGAATAGTGCTAACAAGTCTTCTTTTGTGAGAAGTACAGTGGGGGAGAAGGAGAGAGAGGCATGTGCCAGACACACACTAGTAACTCTTTCTCTGTCACATCTAAAACAGAGACTATAAATGTACCTCATATATTTTTTAAAGTGTGAAAGTGAATAAATAAAATTATGTATATAAAGCACTTATCACATATCTGGCATGTGACTTGAACATAATTGTTGATTAGTAGTTTTACAATTTCTACTTGTTTCTTCCTGTTTTCTTTTTTAATTTATTACATTTATTTATTTGTGTGTCTGTCTGTCTGTCTGTGTGCCTATGTGCATGTCAGTATATAGGTACATGAGTGGTGGTTAGGTTAGAGGACAACTTGCAGGAGTCAGTTCTCTCCTTTTCTTCCACCATGTGGGTCCTGGAAATCAAATTCATGTCCTCAGGCTTATCCACAAGAATCTTTGCCTGCTGAGCAATCACACTGGCTCCTTCCTGTTTTGTTTTGGTTTTTGCCTTTTCTTTTCAATGTCTTGGGGGGGGGTATATACTAATTCTCTATATAATCTCTCCATAATTTCTCCATAATCTTCATGTATTTCATTAAACATATAATTATTTAAGACTCTTTTCAACAGGCCAGCGAGATGGTTCAGCTAGCAAAGGAACTTGCTGCCAAGGCTGATGACCTGAGTTTGATCCCCAGAAACCAGAGTAGAGAGACTCGACTCCTGTAAGCTGTCCTGTAACCTAAACATACACATACACACACACACACACACACACACACACACACACACATACACACACACACACGCACAAATAAACGTGGTTTTAATAATTTAAGATTCTTCTCAGCTAACCTTAATTCTTAAATCAGGTAGGCTTGTTTTATCTCTTCTAGTTCTCAAACATGACATGTCATCCCAACTTTTAGCATACCTGGCAATATTGCATGAAAGCTGTGTATATATGTATCATAGACGCTGCAGTCAGCATTGGCATCCTATACAGAGATCTCACCCTTCCCTGCACCAGGAAGATAGAGTACTCGGGTACTATGCTGAGTCATGGGCTACCATCCCCTAAGGCTCAATCTGCCTTCCAGAGCTCTCAACTGAAAACTGGCGTACTGTGTCTTTCCCCTCATCTTGGAAAGTCTCAACTCTAATCACTGGTCCCAAGTCTACTGAAACACTCTTTGAGATTTTCTCAAGTGTTTTGTCTCCTGATCCACATAGCTCTAGTATTTGACAAATGTTCTGAGTGAAAAATTGACTTTAGTCCCACCCCACTTCACCACCAGGTCTCTACCAAAAGATCTGCTGGCCTCGCTGTTTCCTTACGAATGTCTTAACAGGTAGGAATCCTAGATTCTGAACCCCACTACCTCCACCCCGCCACACACAACAGAGAATCAACATATGCCATCAGAGTAAGTGAAGCTGCCATAATTCTTGCTTCTATTTGGATTCTTCCCTCTCTAGAGACTGGGCTACCTCAACAACCACACATTGCCTACAAGCAAATGGTCTCTATATATGTTATAATAGCTGAATCCTGGTCATTATTGCCAGCCTACCAGGCTCCTCTGTTATAAACGTGTAACTTTTCAAATTGCATTTTACCTAGATTGTAATTACAATCGTTTTTTAAAGTATTTTATTTATTATTTTTATTTTATGTGTATGAGTGTATTGCCTGCATGTGTGTAAGTGCACCCACGTCCTGCAATGACTGCAGATGTCAGAAGAGTGCTGGATTCCCCTGAATTGGAGTTACAGATGGTTGTTAGCTGCCATGTGGGTGCTGGGAGAGCACGAGCCAGGTCGTCTGCAAGAGCCACCAGTGCTCCTAACTGCTGAGCCATCTCTCCAGCCCCAATCAAACACAGTCTTAAGTGTAATTTCCATTCACTGATTTTTCTTTTACTAAAAATTGCTGTTTTTGCTTTTCTCCAAGTTTTTGTTGTTGTTGTTGTTTTATTTGGGTATCAGAAGATGAGCTTTAACCAATCTTTCTGAAAGATAGTGGTTATTCAATCATCCTCATAAATTTCACTCTTAGGTTAATCTAGATCATAAGAGAACTATGTGTTCTGACAGCATCTTTTGATGCTTTTATAGACCTATATCTAAAAATCACCCAGTTATGTCTAACTTAGTAAAATAATAATCAATTAGTAAATATATTTTAATTTTAGAAATCTAATAATGGTGCTTACTTTGTGCCTTAAATACTTTTTTTTTTTTTTTGGTCTTTTTGAGACAGGGTCTCTCTGTAGCCCCAGCTGTCCTGGAACTCACTATGTAGCCCAGGCTGGCCTTGAACTCACCGAGATCACCTGTGTCTGCCTCCCAAGTGCTGTGATTAAAGGCGTGCGCCACCACACCCGACCCTGTGCCTGATATACTTCTAAGCACTTTACAGCTATTAATTTATTTTATTGCCATTTAATAATTCTACAAAGTAAGAATTATCTGTTTTACAAATGAGGAAACTAAGGTGCAGTTTAGACAGCAGAGCCAGGACTAACCCCAGGAAGCTTGTTCCAGGTCTCAGATTTTAAACCATTTGACTTTTGTTGTCATATTGTTTACAGGAGGCCTCAAAAACCTAGTCTCTACTCAGCAAGATCCACAAGGTAGCTTCTCCCAGACTGTGTATCAGGGAAAAGCTATAGGGGGTCTCTTCTAGCAAAACTGGGGTTTGTGTTCTGATAGCTTATCTAATCCTGGCTTTATTATTGTCCTAACTTTAGTTTTCTTCACCCAGTCTCCTTAATCAGTTATTTTGTCTTTATGTGTTGTTACATTTTTCTAAGTTGTCATACCTTTTTCATGAAATATGGTAGAGAATAAATATATGAGTAAATAAAATCAAATTTTCCCAAGACTTTATAAGATTAATCCATCTATTGCCAGGAAAATATCATTTCAGTTACCAAAGCCTACTATGTAGTCCCAGTTATGTAGCTAGTGAGTCACTTTCCACATGCTCATTTTTCTTACAAAGTCAGGTCTGTCTGAACTAGAAAAAGAAATGAAAATACCACCTAGGTCTTTCAATTTCCTACTTAAAATGTCAGTGTCTCTAGAGACACATTCCAGAGCTTTCCAGGCCATGTCTGCCCTAATTGGCCACAGAAGTAACAAAATTTCAGCCAGGATGTATGTGTCCAGCCAGGAGTCTGAGTCCACAGGGATGAGCTGGTTGGGCTGCAACTGGGTGGGGAAAGGGAAAGTCCTTGGCAGTATAGAGGGAAGAGTCAAGAGCAAGATTCTAAGCTGAGAGTGGGGTGATGGCAGGTCAAGAGCCATTTTTTTAAATGACTAGAATAAGGGTGGAGGCTAGAATCTAGGGATTGGGAAGGGAATAGGTACTAGGACAGCAGGCTAGCATGGATGGGATCGTTGGACTTCCATGACCCAGCCTTGTCTATTTTTCTTGTTTCATCTTTCACCATGCCTCTTCTGTTCTCCAATCTAAACACACTAATAAATTACTACATGTTCCTTAAATATGCAAACCTCTTTCACACCTCTACACCTTTATTCACTCTGTGCCCTTCCTCTTGCCTCTCTCCACCCGACGAAGTTGTATTCATTTTTTCCAGGTTCTGCATAAAAATATTCATTGTGAAGTCTTTTCTGTCCCCACCATATACTGTCCCCACTCACTTTTTTGTCTTTCCCACCCTTTTGTCTGTTACAACTTTTGTCTTGGCCTTCCTAGCACTGATGGCAGCATGAATTTGCACCATAGTGCTCTGATGTGAGGAATGTCACGTTGCTCTTTATTTAAGTCAAATTCAGAAAATATTAGTTCTTAGGTGCCAGGTTGTTGCACCTCCTCCAGGGTCATACCCAGAATCCCAATCTACTAACAGTCTAAAATCTGTAAAGAAATGGGCCTCTGGTTATCAGCACATCTTCAGTACAGTGTTGCATGCAAGTGGCAGGAGCGACATTTTTGTTCCTGCTCTTGGCAGAAAAGTGTGTATGTAGCCTTTTATCACTGAACATGGGATTAGCTATGAGGTGGGATTTGGGATTTGGGGTTTTGTAGGGGGTTATAGATGGTTGTTAGTTTCTTTGCTGGTTAGTTGGTTAGTTTGTCTGTTTTAAGACAGGATCTCACACTGTAGTCCAGGTTGGCCTAGAACTTACTATCTAGCCCAGGCTGGCCTTGAACTCATAGGTGATCCTACAACATCAGACTCCTGAATACTTAAATTATAGGCATAAGCCACCGTTCCAAGAAGCTATCAGGTTTTTGTTTTGTTTGTTTTTTAATGTTTACTTATTTTTTATTTTATGTATATAAGTGTTTCACCAATATGTATGTAAGTGTACCTATGCATACAATGCCTACGGAGGCCAGAAAAGGATGCAGATCTTCTGGAAGTTACAGACAGTTGTTAGCAACCTTGTGAGTACCCAGAACCAAACTTGGGTCCTCTGCAAGAGCAGCCAGTGCTCTTAACCACTGAGCCATCTCTCTTGTCCCTTATTTGTTGTTTTTAATCAGTATTTTGTCAGGATAAGAAGTTCTACTGGATTCATGATTTGTTGAATGTTTTTATTGTGAAATGGTATTGAATTTTAATTTTTTAATATGCTAGATGATTATGTAGTTTTTTATCTTTATCCTATTAACATATTAAATTGATTGCTTTTGGGGGGGTCTTTTTGAGACGGGGTCTCCCTGTAGCCCCGGTGGGCTGGAACTCACTATGTAGACTAGGCTGGCCTCAAACTCACAGCCACCTACCTGCCTCAGCCTCCTGAGTGGTGAGATCAAAGGCGTGGGCCACCATGCCTGGCTTAAATTGATTGCTTTCTAATTACTAAACCAACTATTCATTCCCAGAATAAATTCCACTAGGTTTTTGGGTTTTCTTTGTTTTTGGTTTTTTTTTTTTTTTTTTTTTGGTTTTTGACAGGGTCTCCCTGTAGCCCCAGCTGTCCTGGAACTCACTATGTAGACCAGGCTGGCC
>NW_008360310.1:2971928-2979405 GCF_000622305.1 Nannospalax galili
TGGTTTGCCAATACACTGTTGAAGTTTTTTATATATTCATAAGGGATATTAGCCATCTAAACTTTTCTTATGGTATCTTTGATTTTGGTATCAAAATAATAATATTGTCATAGAACAAGTTGAAATAAATAAGAATGAATAAAAAGTTCTAGTTGATTTTTTTTATAAAGAAATGGTGAAGGATTGTTATTTCTCCTTTCAATATTTGATAGACTTCACCAATCTGGACCTGGTCCTTTCTTGTAAGAAGTTTTATGAATATTAATTCTATAGATCTTATTAATAGGTTGTACCGAAAACAATTGATATAGCAGGCAAAGGTTTATATCCTGAGAAAGTCCTGCTTACAAGATTGATGTGTGGCTGGTATCTGAGAATTTGTGTCAGTCTAGGGGTTGGGGTGGGGAGTTCCCTGCCATCCCCTAAATAGTAAGAGTGATTCACTGTACATAGTGTTTGCATAAAGTATAAAAAAAAGTATATGGCTTATATTGAACACCTGATTTTGTTCTATGAGTTTAGAATTTTCATATGTGCTAAGTACTGGGTGCTCACATAAACAGCCCCCAGCAAAAGCCTTGGTCACTGCAACTGTAGTGAAAATATTTTACTCACATTGTCGTAATTCAGTGCTAAGGAATGAAGTGTACTTTGTGTGACTCCATGAGTAGAGGATTCTTTGAAGCTTGGACCTGTTTTCCTCTGAACTTTGCCTCATGAGTCTTTTCCATTTCCTAACTTGATGGTATATGCTTTTTGCAATAGTAAATCATATCCATGAGTACAGTTACATACTGAATTCTGTGAGCCCTCCTGGTGAATTACCAAACCTGAGGGTGGACTTGAGGTCTGCCAACACAGAATTATCCAGATTTTATGCTTCTTCTTGAGTCTTTCTATAGGTATGTCCATTTCATATATGTTACCTAATTTACTGGCATACAATTGTTTATAGTATTCCCTTAAAATCTTTTTTATTTTTGTAAGGTCAGTAGTATTGCCCTTTCTTCAAGTTTTAGCAATTTGGGTATTCTCTTTTTACCCCTTGATCAATCTAGCTAAAATGTGCTAGGATTACAAGCAGGTCCCACCATGCCTGGCTGCATTTCTTTTTCTTATTTCTTAAGTAGATTTTGTTAGGCAGGGTCTCATGTAGCCCAAGATGGGCTCTAACTCATTACATAGGCAGTGCTGGCCTTGAACTTCTAATCTGTCACCATTTCCAAGTGCTGAGATTCCAGATATGTGTCACCACACTGTTTTATGCAGTGTTGGGAACTGAACCCTGGGCTTTGTGCACACTAAGCAAGCACTGTTAGCAACTGAGCTACAACCCCAACTCCTAGATTTTTTTTTTTTGAGACAGTCTTGTGACTAAAGCTGGTCTCTAACTTGCTACAAATCCCAGGTTGACTTTAAACTCACAATCTTCCTGTCTCACCCTCCCAGAGCTGGAGTTACAGAGACCCACCAACATTCTTAGTTTTAACCAGATTATTGATTTGAGATTTCTCTTCTTTTTCATTTGCTGTTGTTTGGGGTTTTTTTTAGTTATTGTTGTTATTTTTGAGATAGGGGCTCTTGCTTTATAGACCAGGCAGGTCTTGATTTATTTATTTTTTTTTTTATTTTGGACTTTTTGAGACAGGGTCTCCCTGTAGCCCCAGCTGTCCTGGAACTCACTATGTAGACCAGGCTGGCCTTGAACTCAGAGAGATCCACCTGCCTCTGCCTCCCAAGTGCTGGGATTAAAGGCGTGTGCCACCACGCCCAGCTTCATGATTGATTTCTAATTTCATTCCACTATGGTTGGAGAAACTATTTTTGATGACTTTAATCTTTTTTAATGTACTAAAGTTTGTTTTATGACCTAACGTGGTCTATCCTGGAGAACGTTCTATATTCACTTGTGAAGACTGAATAATCTGTTATTTGGGAGGGTTTGGAATCTCTTTTACCATCTTCCCATTTGTGCCAGCCAGTGTGAGAGCAGCAGGGTTATACTGGGTTATTAGACTTTGATCACTGTGGCAAAATGCCTGACATAAACAAACAAGGAAGGACTTACCTGGCTCACAGTTTCAGATGTTTCAGTCCATAGTCCTTGGCTCAGTTGATTCTGGACCCATGGTGAGGAAGAACATCATGGCTGCAGGAGCATGTGGCAGAGGCTGCTCACGCATGTTGGGCAGGAAGCAGAAAGAGTGACAAGAAGGGTCCAAGGCAAGTACTAATCCTCAAGGACACTCCCCTTCAGCTTGGTCTCATCTCCTAATGTTCTAGCTTCTTCCAAAATAGGTCCACCAACTAAGGACCAAGTTTTCAACACATGACCTATAGAAGATACTTCAGGGGCTAGAGAAATGCTCAGCAGTTAAGAGCACTGACTGCTCTTGCAGAGGACCCAGGTTCGATTCCCAGCACCCACATGGCGGCTACGAACCGTCCTTGACTCCAGTTCCAGGGGAATCTGAAGTCCTCTTCTGACCTCTGCAGCGTTGCACGACACAGGTGCACTCACATGCATGCAGGCAATACACTCATACACATTAAATAAAATAAAAATAATAAATTTTTTTTAAAAAAGAAGATACTTCATATTCCAACCAAAGTACTAGACATTGCACCTGCTGCTTCTCTCCCTCCTGGTTCCTGCTTTGCCAGGGTGAGAGAAGAAGCCAAGTGTCAAATTAACTTAATTTCTTCCTTGCTTACTTCCAGTTTCCAAAGACCCCAAGATATACTTAGTTTATTGTTTCTCTTCCTGGGTGCATTATACCAAGGAAATGTATTTCTTTTCCACAAACAACCAGATGAGTGTTTTTCTTGTTCCTCCCTACTTTTGGTCACTGCCTCTGAAGCACTCTCACTCAGGAATTGGTCATGCTCCTTTAATTGCACACTGCATTTAGTCCCCAGCCATCATATTGGTGGCAGATGAAGGAACTGTTCTATGAGATTAAAACTTCCACCTACTATAATAAATACCCACCAACCCTCCTGACAAGGCTAATATCTATCAGTGCCCCTGAAATTGTTCTTCTTATTCCTGTCTCAATCACATACCCAGAAGTGAGTAACCATATCCTTTTCCTTTCCTTTGGGACACATAATGAATTCATTAGGCATCAACTAACAAAAAACCAGTGTGAAAAAATAAGATTACTTTCCTCTTGTGATAAGAAGTCTGGGGCGAGACAATTTCAAGGCTGATGCAGTTGACCAGCCAAGGACCCATCTCTTTCCATTTTCATGCTCCAGCATCCATAACAGGTAGACATTATCCTTATACCTGTTGCCTCATGGTCACAAGATGATTGTTACACCTCAACACTAAATCTTATCCTAAAGAGAAAGAAGGGGCAGGGTACAGAGGTAAAAGGCATGTTGGCATATTCCAGAAGACTTACCCAGAAAATTCAGTTGTGTTATTTAAGTCTAGGTCACATGATCACTCTTAAACCAATAATGACTAAAGGGTGAAAAGCCGTGGAGAGTCAGAGTGGTGGCTAGTCAACTGTGAATGGCTGCCACACCTTCCTTCATTAGGGATGACTTTACTCAGGCTGAGCTTGGAGCATAGAATGTCATTCAACTTTGTCCCTGCCCATACCCTCTCTAAAGGGAGTAAGTCCTACTTTGTGAAGCCTAAACCTCCTGGGCTGACACTTTCTATGGCAAAGTCACAGCATAAACATAGATAGCTTTTCACAACTTTTCTTGTTGATGTGACCAAATACCTGACAAGGAACAACTTTAGGGAAGAAAAGTCTATTTTGGCTCACAGTTTGAGAAGATACTGGGAAAGGTACTCAGCAGGGGCAGCTCACAGTGACAGAAGCACTTGCTCACATCTTGGAGGCCAGGACAGGAAGTAGGCCAGACTATAAACTTCCACTGATCTACTTCCTTCAGCTAAGCCCCACTTCCTAAAGGCTCCACAGTCTCCCAAAACAACTTCACCAGCTGGGGCCAGTTCAAGTACATGAGCCTATGGGAGACATTTACATCTATACCATAATACTTGCCTTCTGGTAAGTTTGTCTTGTGCTCTTTTCCTTAGAACTAGCACAAGTATATTAGAAAGAACTCAGCAGTCATTCATAATCATTATGCACGATTTGATTTGAGGGCCCAAAGGTTGGTCTTCTTGAGACATCCTCAGGCAGCATTTTTAATTTTTTTTATTTACTTATTTTTATTTTGTGTGCATGAGTGTTTTACCTGCCTGTATGTAAGTATACCTTTAATGCCTGCAGAGGCCAGAAGAGGGCATTGGATCCTCTGGAACTGGAGTTCTGGACAGTTGTTAGCTGCCATGTGGGTTCTGGGAACTGAATCCAGGTCCTCTGCAAGAGCAGCCAGTGCTCTTGACTTCTGAGTCATCTCTCCAGTCCCTCCAGGCAGCATTTTTTTCTCAGTCACAGATACCTGTTATAGCAGTTAACCACATCTAGCATAAGTACAACTGCTTGTCCTAACAGGTTGACCTATAACTTGGCCCTTGACCTCAAGTCTATGGTACATTTAATCACTGCCCAGGGGAAAGGCTAGAAATTCAAAGTCTTAAACAAGAACCTTAAAGTTCAACTTACTTCCTTCTCACTTTCTCCAAATGCTCCTGAGAACTGAAGATAAATAAACATCTTTATTTAATAAGGCCAGGTATTGGTGGCACACATGTCTTTAATCCCAGCATTCAGGAAGCAGAGGCAGGTGGACCTCTGTGAGACTGAGGCCAGCCTGGTCTACGTAGCAAGTTCCAGGTCAGCTGGGGCTACAGGGAGACCCTGTCTCAAAAAAACAAAACAAAACAAAAAAAAAAAAAAAAAAAAAAGGAAAATTGAAAGGCAATCACTTCTACATCTCAGCTAACTAACAGAAGCTTAGCTATTGTCTCAAAATCAGTAGACTTAGATTCCAGTGGTCAAGAGTATTCTGTACATAGCACTTAAAGATTCCTAGTCATTACACAGTGTAGCAGAATGACTATTCTTGGGTAGGTGAATGACTTTACCAGTTTGTCCAGGACTGAGGGTTTTTCTGGCACCCAGGACTATCAGTACTAAAAAATAGGCAAGACAGGCGAGTTGGTCATCTGAAATCTTAAACAGTTTACAGGATTTCCCCTTACTAGATTATAAACTCCAAGAAGACAGGAGTATATATGCCTATTTCTACATAGGCATTCAACAAACTTCTTAACAAGTTTACAAATGGATGCATGAACCGATAAAAAATAGAAGATTGAAAAACAATGGAAATCCTGAGCCCTGTCAGAAGTTACTTTGGCCAACAAAGGCCAGGCCACTTCCTACTTGTCCCTTCAGACTTAATAAGGCTATGTCCCCTGAGCAAGCAAATAATACCCTAACACATACCATGATTTCTATATCACTTATTTCCAACTTGATGGATTTAGTAGGCCTCAAGCAGACTTTTTATGACATTTTGATTTTTGTTCTTCAGGAAAAACCTCCAGATAAAAGCAAAATACTAACAACATATGAACTTCTAAAGATCCCCATAATGCACTTAGCACAGTACTGGTTGCCTGATAAACATTCCATTAATGCTTGTAATTGTCATCATAGTTATGATTAACTTTCCCATGCCCAAATCATCTACTTCTTAACATCCTTCAGGCTTGGGCCCTGGACCTCAAACCTAATGCCCAAATCATTTTATTTGGGGGAGAGGATCCCAAAAAACCCTTTTACTGAGGTGGAACTGTACCTCCAGAATTTTCAACCAATTACCATCAACAAAGAGGTCACCAAGCACAAGAACAGTCACAGATTTTCTCTTGGAAGCATGAGCAGATTTCTTACCCCTTACCAGTGACTATCAGACTCTCAAGAGTCCTATGCCTCGTGGTTTGATGGCACTGCTTTACGATGTCACTGCTGGAGCAATGGGTCAATGGTTAAGAGCTCTTGTTACTCTTGCAAAGGACTGGAGTTCAGTTCCCACCCATATCAAGTAGCTCATAACCACCTGTAACTCCAGTTCCAGGGGATCCAATGCTCTCTTCTGGCTTCTGCAGGTACCAGACACACACGTGATGTACCTACATACATTCAGATACTCACACATACACATAAAAAAAAATAGTGGGGGGTTGGTGGCGCACACCTTTAATCCTAGCGCTTGGGAAGCAGAGGCAGGCAGATCTCTGTGAGTCCGAGGCCAGCCTGGTCTACATAGTGAGTTCCAGGCCAACTGGGGCTACTGGGAGACCCTGTCTCAAAAGAGACCAAAAAAAAATCCTTTAAAAACAAGTGTCAGAACCCCCCCATGCAGTGCATTTCTCTGAGCGTAAGTGTAGGGCTCCAGCAGGAGTGCTGCCTCTTTTTGTCCCTTTATACTTGTCTTCCACAAGATACACCCAAATTCTTCCAAATTTTCATGTTAGAACGAGTTGTAGTATGGATTTTGTTTCATCTTGTGTAGCTGGGAAATGGTCATATTTGTGCCAGATGTGATTGATTACCACCTCCTGTGGGAGATGAGTATTGCCATTTTGACTCTGTGTTTCTTGGCATTTTGTAGTTTTCCTTGGAAAAGGACCATAGGAAATTGCCTCATTTCCATATCTCATCAAAAAGGGTGTGCTGACAAGTCAGCATATAAATCTGCTTGTCTCTTCTCCCTACCCATGTGATAACCTGTCATCTCCATGGTATGAGGCAGAGCTACCCTTCTTCTCTCACAGAGCTGCTGCCTCCACAATCCTGACCCTTCACTTTGTGCTGTGGACCAGCTGAGTTGATCTCAAGGGCCTTGGCCCCACCACTGCCTGGTTGCTCCAAAGACTTTCTCTGAATGCTTCTTCTTAATCCTCCTGCTCTGAAGGATGCTTGAGTACCTTCTTCACCTTCTTAACTCTTCACTGGGCATCCCAGGAGTTTACCCCAATCACCCCATTCTAACTGCAGTCAGAGTCAACACCAGTAGACTTTTTCACTCAAATTAAGGCCTGATGTTTTGTGCCACCCTCTACAAAACTCCATTTCAAGACTAATTTTAAGAATTAGGGCTGGGGAAACAGCTCAGTGGTAGAGCATTTACCTAGCATGTGTGAGGCCCTAAGTTCAATTCCTAGCACTACAAAAAGGGGTAGGGGGGCAGCTAGAGAGATGACTCAGTTGGTCCTGAGTATGATCCCCAGAACCCACATTATTTTTTTAAAAAGCCAGGATGGTAGTGTGAGCTTCTAATCCCAATGCTGGGGAGGCAGAGACACACTGATCCCCAGGGCTCACTGATGAGCCAGCCTAGCCCACTTGGTGTGTCCCAGGCCTGAGAGAACCTGTTTTAGAAAATAAGGTAGATGGCACCTAAAGAATGACACCTGTGGTTGTCCTCTGGCCTCTACACACAGAGACACACACATACACACCCCTACCCACACATGTGCAACCACACATACACAAGCACACACAAATATAATATATATTATATAATTATATATAAT